>NW_024361829.1:176214-630412 GCF_014805655.1 Passer montanus
CCCCCTCCCTCCAAATTATTATAATTTTGAAATTAAAAGGCTCTCAGGCAAAGATATGGGAATAGGAATAGCAGTTCTGTATTAGGAAAAAAAAATGCAGTAATACAAAACAACCTTGACAGAGTCAGAACATGCCCTGGCCCCCTGTGGGTCAGGGTGGTGGCACAGTCCCATCCCATGGTGGCTCAGCCCTCCTGCAGTGCCAGCTGTGCTTCTGCTGGAGCAGGGATCCTGCACAAGGCTGGAGTTTTCCTCTGAAGCTCCAGGGCTGCTGGAGATGGGCCTGGTCTCCCTCTGGGAATGCAGGGCAGGAGAAAGCTGCTCCTCTGGGAATGCAGTGGGCAAAGGCTGCTGTGCTGTTCCAGGCTCAGATTGTATCCAGGTAGGAATGCTTGGCTCCTGCCCTGGGCAGAGCATCTCCCCATGGGATGATGGAATTTGATCAGCCCTGCAGGGACACTCACTGGCCATGGACAGCAGAGATCTCCTGGAGGGAGGATTGGCTGTGGGAGAGATAAAGAAAACTGCCCTGCCTGCTTTTAACAGGTGGCCTAATTAACAGAAGACAACTGCCCCACTTCTAACAGATGGCAATGGAATACACACCCCCAGCCACATCTTGCATTTCTAACCTAAAACACTAAGATAAGAGAAACTGAATTCTGAGAGGTTGGTGAAAAATCAGTGTCACACGAGGTGACAGAGTTAGGAACTGGTCTCATTTCCATTGTGAGCTGGGAGTCCCCGTGGGCTTAGGGAGCCCTAAAGGGCTCAGCACAGCAGCTGCCAGGTTCCCTGCCCTGAGGAGCTGGAGACCACAAGTGAAAGGCGAGCAGCTCTGCTTTGGGCTGGTGTGTTGGGCTCTGCTTGCTGCCTCCTTAAAACCCTGCAGGAGCAACTCAAGCCCCATTTAGAGATAGTTCAGGAGAATAAAGCAATAGAGACAGTGGTGGGCAGATAGGGAGGTGACACAGGACAGATGCAATGACAGGAAAATTCTGTGGAGAAGCAGCATAGAGAGGCAGAGAGGGGCTGGTTTGCGCCCACACACCCAGGCCCAGCCTGGAGCAGGAGCATTGAAATGGAAATTACTTTCTATTTACAGTTCCAACATCCTCCCTGCTCCCCCCAGGAGCCAGACTGGGACCTTTCCTTCCTGTATGGGGTGACTCTGTGGAGGGAGCAGAAGGATGCTTGCACTCTGTGTCACAGAGTGGTGTGTGGGGGAATAGGAATACTCTGAGGCTTTTGGAAGCAGGCTCAGCTCCCTCATCCCCTCTGGACAGCAGACACCTGTAACCGTGGGCAGCGTGCTCGTGGTTAAACACACACTCTGCCCTCACCACCTCCCTGGGTCACTCCACAGTCATGCAGAGGCTCAGGAGCAAGGCACGGTGGGACACACAGAGGCTGGGCAGATTCACAGCTTCCTCCACGTGGCAGAAGAGCCCAGGAGGTATTTCAGACCTCCCTAGAAGAGCCTGATCATTATTCTGCTGTGCAGGAAGACATATGTGGGAGTGCACAAAAGCAGTGCTAGCCCACGTCTGTGTTTCTTTTACCCACAGAGTCAGCACTGGCAGTAGAAAAGAAACTTGTTCCTGTGCTGTACTCACCTGGCCCCAGGGGAATGACTCTGTGCTGTAAGAGCCAGGCCACAGCATCTGCAACAGGTGCCAGGGAGCAGGAGCTGAGGCTGAGCTGTGCCTGGAGCCAAAGCCCTCTCTTGAGCTGTTCAGTGGGCCCTGGAGCTCAGCCTCTGGACACGGAGCATGGAGCAATATCAGGGATCACTGTGATGTGCCCCCAGGTGATGGGTCCTTTGAGAGCAGGGGTGAGAGGTCACAGAGCCTGGGGATAGCACCCAGATCTTCATCTTTCTCCACACTGCCACACACAAAGGGCTCCAGGCCTAGAAGAGGTAAATACCACCTGTGCTTCACTATTCAAGAACTAGAAAGGTGGAACTGAAAAGAGATGATTAATTAGCAGGTGTGACAGGGATATATGTCAGTACACTTGTTTGTTTGTGGAACCCAAGCCATTGACAGACTCCATGTGGGGTGAGAGGCCCTCACTAAGATCTCCTCACCAGCACTTTTCAGCTGTAAAACAATCCCTGATCTTCTTTTCCTGCTGAAGGAACTTGTACAAGCAGAGCTGGGCCATCCATCTCTGCCCTGTTACTCATGTGCTTCAGTGAGCAGCAGTGCCACAGGCAGTGCTGAGCCCCAAACCCTTGAGCTGGACCCTGTCTGCCCGTTCTTATCTCTGTGTGCTGCTCAGCCCTGCCATGAGGAAGAAGAAGCAATTTCCACACCCATCTGCTCACCTTGGTTGGCGAAGGGCAAGCATTGACAAGATTTCCTTGAATAACTCTTCTCATCTGCCAAGCTCAAATTAAAATTTGCTGCCAATAGTCATGAGCCCTCTCCCTCTCCTTCCTTTCTCTCCTCTGTTTTTTTGGATAATTTTCTCTATTAAGATAAATGAGTGATAATATCATGTTGTGCATTAAACACTGGTCCTTGCAGTCTGTGAAACAAAGAGCACGACAGAACTCTAAGATTCCATCTGTTGCTAGTTCATTTACATTTGGGCAAGTCAGCTTTTAAAGAAATTTCTCAGAACAATTCTTTCAGTTTTCCTAAGGAGCCTGTAACATGAAATTTTGTGAGAAAACACTATCATAGAATGGTTTGGGTTGGAAGGGATCTTCCCATTTCACCCCCAGCCATGGTCAGAGACACCTTCCACTATCCCAGGTTGCTCCAAGCCCCATCCAGCCTGGCCTTGGACACTTCCAGGGATTCAGGGGCAGCCACAGCTTCTCTGAGCAATCTGTGCCAGGGCCTCAGCACTCTTATAGTAAAGAATTGCTTCCAAATAGCCAATCTAAACCTACCCTCCTTCAGCTTAAGGACATTTCCCATTGTTCTGTAGCTCCAGACCCTTGTCCAAAGTCCCTCTCCAGCACTCCTGCAGCCCCTCTGGATACTGGAAGGGGCTCTAAGGCCTCTCCAGAGCACTCTGAATTACCCCAACTCTCTCAGCCTGCAAGCTGTGAGCCCCAGACCCAGAGAAATCCTGGAGGGCCTGCTGTTGATGACTTTTTTTGTACAGGGAAGCAAGCTGGTTCTGGACTGGAAAAAGCTATGTGGGTGAGAGACACCCAGCTCTGCACGATGCTATTAGGTTCCTGCAGTGAGATCATTAATTTTTTGACCATCTTTAAGATGATGCCAGTCTGCTTTCCAGGGTAAAAGGTCCTACTTTTCTGTACCCATACCTGGCACCTCCTTCAGTGTGCTGGGTTTCCCAGGAAGAAAATTCCTGCAAAAAAATGTCTGGTGGTTTATCTGACAGATTTTCCTGTTGCTTGGAAATCTACAGGAGTCCTGGGTGCAGTGACACAAACTTACTTCTGCAACAAAGGTGTTCTACAGTCTTGGAAAAGTGAAAGGAATGGCTCAATGGGTGGCTTCCACTGGGGAGTTAGTGTGGGCTTTCATCCAGCAGCCATATGTTCACAAAGCCAACAGTTCCCTCTTTCCATCATGGAAGCAGCCACAGAGCAGATCAGCAGAGTGTGAAACTTCCCAGCAGCTGGGTTTGCTGAAGCTCAGACAACCCTTTGGCTCCCAGAGGGTCTGGGAGTAGCTGTGTGTGGATGAATGTCTGCAGAGCCCAGGAGTGATGGGAAGGGGCCCACTGAGGCACCAAGCAGGAGAGGAGACCCTGCTAAATGGCCCAGCCCCACCACTTGTGTGCATCATGCACACCCAGCCCTGGCAGCCCCGCTGGGAGTGGGGGGCAGACCCACATCCATGGCTTTCATTTCCCATCACCTCCAACTGGTCTATTCTAAGAAAGTCTGCCTAGGATTCATCCACCCAAAGCATCACACTTCACAGCTTCCTTCCCACGCAGAGCTTGGTTCCTTGCTCTGAATAAACATCACTTCTCTGCCTGCATCCCCACAGCCAGGCTGCTGCCTGCCTCCCCCTGTCCCCTAGGGATGTGTGGCATGTCTAATCCATGCCTTGGGAACTGTCCTGCTTCCCACCATGTGCAGGGAAAAAGAATAGGGACAAAAACTACACCAGCCTCCTTGGTTTGCAATTCCAGTCAGGGCAGGCAGAGGCAGGTACTCCTGGTACTCCCAGATGGCAACACCAAAAGGTTCAGTGCCCAGGGATCTGATCCCAGGCAGGTGCCAATCCACTTCCCAGTGAGCAAATGCCAGTTTTAAGGACAGCAGATGGTTTGTGGTTCCTGAAGAGTTCCCTTCCTTGACCAGAAAGGGCTGGCACTGCTCAAAAGCTCCTGAGTGACGTCCAGAGGATGGTTCCAGACTCTTTTTGGTGGAGCCCAGCACCAGGAAAAGGAGCAACGGCCATAAACTAAAACACAAGTTCCACCTCAACATGAGGAAGAACTTTCCATGGTGGCTGGCAGAGCTCTGGAAAAGCTGCCTAGGGAGGGTGTGGAGTCTCACTCTCTGGAGACATTCTGAGTCCACCTGGACAAGTTCCTGTGTCACCTGCTCCAGGTGACCCTGCCTGGGCAAGAGGTTGGTCTGGAAGGTCCCTCTCAGCCCTAATGATTCTGTGATGTGGGTTTTGTCCCAGTTGATATGCATTTTGTTCCAGTTCTTCCTACAACAGAAACAACTAATTTGTGTGAAATCTCCCTGTCAGCTCCATCACAGCACTAGTGTAAGAGACTCAGAGAACCTCTTGAGGCATCTTAAATGTTACCACAGCCAGAACCTAAAGGCAGGTTCAGAATCCTGCTTTTAGGACTCAGGGTAATGCTCAGTAATGAAGAAACTGTACTGACCCTGAATACCATCCAACTCTGGAAAGACACTCGAGTAAGCAAAGACTTTGTGACAGTGGTTCATCTGTGGCATATGCAGAACAAGTTTTTCAGGAAAGAGATCAAGAACTGTTTCTATGAGGACTGATGGGATGTGAAATTTCAGGGGAAAACAAAGAGAGATTTGGCCACTTGGGGAATGTATTTGTGGAGAGTCCAGCAAGCCCAGATACAGGAGATGACAGACTGAGATGGATGAAAGGACTTAGTCTTAAGCTATGCCAGGGAAAGTTCAGGCTGGACACCAGGAGGGGTTTCTTTATGGAAAGGGTGGTCAGGCTTCGCAGGGGCTGCCCAGGGATGTAGTGAAGTCCCCATCCCCAGAGGTGTCCAAGGAAGGACTGGCCAGTGCTCTGGTGTGGGTGCCAAGGTGGGGATTTGGCACAGGTTGGACTCAATGATCTTGGATGTCTTTTCCAACCTGGATGATTCTGTGATATCACCACAACCATTAAATAGTGAAACTGAATATTTCTATCCTATTCTCACAGGGATAGTTGGCAATACATGAAAGCTCCAACAAGCCCCAATGTTGCAGCCTTACAAACATAATCATCCAACCCATTGTATTCTCCCAGGGCTTCAGTTATGAAAAATTCAGAGAGAACTAAATTCACCATTTTACCACTTGCAGCTATCAGCTCAATATCAGGTCAACACAGGGAAGGCAGTGGCTCATATCTCTATATATCTGCTATTTTTATGTCATTTAAGCCCTGAAATTTTAACCCACTTTGGCCTGAGCAGACTTCAGTGTCCCCAAGCTGATATCTGAATAACTAACAACTCTTTCCTCCTCCTGCCCCTCAGCTTTGGCTCCAAAGGACACTCTGACACTGCTGCATTAAAAAAAAAAAAAAAAAAATAACCACCATAGTCTGGTAGATGGTCTGACCCAGAGCTTTTAGCAGGTGTTCCTTGAGGCAGCTGTAATCACTCATTTAAGTCTCATTTATTTTTATTTTAGAGGGCTTCCTAACAACACAAAAGATTTCTTTCCTGCATCTCATTGGAATTGTGTGCACATTGCCATGGCAACACATGCCCGAGATTTTTGTGGTCCAGGACCCATCTTATTGGTTATTAAATATCTGTGCAATAAAAAAAAATAAATATATATAGCTTTGTTCTCCCATCTGTCTGTTCCATCTGTTTATTTCCCAGTGAAATACAACCATTTGGCTCAGCCACAGCTTTCTCCCTTTCCTCATGGGACTGGCTGAAGGAAACAGAGATGCATCTACTGGTGGTCATGGAAGTAGTGGGGGGGAGGAAGAGGAATGGAAGATGTTGATGTAGACACCAACCTGACCATCATACACATAGAAAAGCCTTTAACTGATGACAACACCTTATAGTCTGAATTGCTGCCCTTTCCCAGTTATCCCTCAGGTGGGAAGGGGAAGAGAAACTCAAGAGGACTCTGGTCAACATATTCCCCGTCTGCTGCTGGTGCAGCAGCAGTGTCCTGGCTGCAGCTCAACCACAGCAGGTTTGTTTCCTGCCACAGGGTCACTGGGGAAGTGGAGTCAAACTTGTGTCACTGGTCAGCAACAGAAAACATTACAACTCAGCTGCTTCCACTGAGAGTCTTTCTTACCTTCCCAAAAGATAGGGACAAAAGTGTCACTCCATCCCAGTACACACTGTTCTGTGGAATGGAAAAACAGCAGTAAAAAGATCTCTGTGCTGAACTGATTGTGTTCCCAATAGACCTGTGCCACACTGACTGTGTTCCTCCTGACAGTCTCCTCCATGCTGAACTGACCCTGTGCCTCCAACAGCCCCGTGTGCCAAAGTGACTTGCTCCCGACAGTTCCCTGCCTGGATCAGAACCCGTGCTGACAGCTGTTTGACATCCCCCCTCCCAGGCAGTAATTCCTCCCGGCAGTGTTTGCCTTGCCTGCCCACCCCCACTGCTCTGCTGGGAGAGAGGATGTGTTCCCAGCCTCCCAGCTCCCTCTCATTATTTAAGCTGTCACTTGTTAATTATAGTGCTGCATTTCAACTTGATACTTCCCAGGGGGCCAAACCATGCCAAAATACCAAAATCACTTCCCAGTGGAATATTTTTGGAGACTCTGCTAGATGTAAGCTTGTGCCTCTATCAACCAGGGTGAGACATTGCTGACTACTCTCAGGAGACTGGAACTGCACTTGCTGCTCTAAGACCTGCACTTGTTACCCTTCAGAGCCAACACTCCCACTCCCTAGATGGGAGTCATGGATATGAATATAAGATATATTGTGTTTAATGATATAAAGCTATTAAAAATTGTCCAAAGGAGGACTATGAATATGGGAAAGGGTCTGGAGGGGCCACACAAGGAGCAGCTGAAGTAATTTGGCTTGTTCAGCTGTAGAAGAGGAGACTGAGGGGAGATTTACTGGGGTCTGCAGCTCCTCCCCAAGGACAGCTCTGATGTGTGCTCTGGGACAGGTACAGGACACAGGGAATGGCTGGAGCTGCCCAGGCCCCCCAGGGAATGATCCCAGCCCCGAGGCTGCCAGAGCTCCAGGACCCTTTGGACAGCGCTGCCAGGGTGCCCAGGGGGGGATTGTTGGGGGGTCTGGGCTCTCAACAGGAGTTGAGCCCAATGATCCTGTGTGTTGCTTCCAGCTCAGGACATTTTGGGATTCTCTGAATCACACAACCATGACTACCAGGCCTGTGGGACCCACACATTCCTCTCAGTGAGGAAGGCAATCCCGTGAAGCTGCCAACTGAATGGCCAAGTCAGGTGAGAGCAAACACCAAAAAATAGATGTGATGCTGATATTCTCTAGCTTGTAGCAGCATTACCCAGCCAAGTTGTCTCTTTGCCTCGTGTGACCACAGAAACCTCTGCTTCAAATGCAGAAACAAGTGAACAAGTACAGTGATCAAACCATCAACCTGCCCAGGGCAAGAGCTTGCTGGGGAAAAAAAAGCAGACTGTATTACTGGGAAAGGCTTGAGGATCTTGACAGAAGAGCACCTGTCTCCCTTGACTGTGTTAAATGAGACATTGCTGTGTGGAAACTCTTTTCCAGGAGAATCAGATGTGATGGGTCAGATGTGCCAGAGGAAACTTATGGGCTGGATGAAGAGTGCTGCAGAAAGTACCTGCTGTTGGCACCACCTACCCATTGTGGTCACTCAAGGCCAGCTGAGCACCACAAAACACAGCCCAGCCCAGGGACAGCAGCCAGGAGAGTCCAGCTGCGTCTCTGCCTCTCTCATGTGGCCGAAAGCATTTTACTCAACATTTACAGAGAAATCACTGTAAGAGAGTTCACAGCATGCTTAACAGGATGCAACTCATCCTAAAAACAACAAAAAGGCAGAAAAGAGGCAATAAATGAAAAGAACTAAAATAGAAACATGAAAATTGTATTGCATTGAGCCGTAACTATAGTTGAGAACAGCCTTTGCACCAGGAGATTCAGGGTGGTTGCTCAGCTCCTCAGTGTTTGCCAAATATGCATAAAAACACCTCAGTAATTATAATTTCATCTTGAATAGGTATTGTTTTAATTGTGACTGCTTTGCCTGCTCTGCACTAACTGCAGGAATCACAAAAGTGCAGCAGGAGGGCTGTGGATGACTTTGGCTTCTTCCTCCAGCCACCTCAGTGACCCATCAAGATCCTTGCTCTGACCTCCCCAAAGTCTGTGCAATGCAAAACAAACCCTACAGTGCTGAAATAATCACAGCCCCTAATTACAGCCCCAGAAAGACTGTGCAAGAAACCCAGTACCTTCCCACCAAGGCAAAGCTGCCTCAGAACATGACGCCAAGCACAGAACCACTGTGGCACTTCGTGGTGAGGTCAGCAACTTGAGCTCCAGGTGGTTTCACTTAAAAACCATCTAGTTCCAATCTCCTGCATGGGCAAAGACACCTTCCAGTAGACCAGGCTGTTCCAAGGTTTTGGTTGGATATTAGATTATCATGCAATGAGAATTAAATTACTGAACTCAGATGACAGTGGGTGATACATTAAAGGGGTTTCTCCAAGGGTTTGCTGAAGGTTTAAGCTCTCTGAGAACCAGTGTCTTGTCAGAGCAGTTGATTTTAAGTCCCAACCTAGCCCATCAGTCTATGATTCTATAAATTATGCTGATATGCTCACTTGTCCTTCAGTGTATGTGAACGGTCATTTATAAAACACCATTTCTGGGACTGATAACCCCTGCCCCCTTAACCTTTTCTGACCTGACCTGAACACACTTGACCCCACAGTTCTGCGGAGGGAGTGGTTCAGGCAGGGACCTCTCTAATTTGTTGTCTTTTAAGGCATGATACAAAAAAACCCCACAGTGTCCAGCTGAGAACTCCTCAGCAGTGAGTAAAGTGCATTAATTATCTCCTTCATCTTGCATATGTCAGTAAGTGCTGTATCCTTGGAGGAGGAAGAGCAGACTAAGTCGTTTTGAGCTTGAAAGAAAAGATACGCAAAATTACCCAGGAACACTTTTAATTAATTGCTGCCTACTGATAGTGCTGGCAAAGAAGCCCTTTGCCCATCAGCATTCAGACAATTAGCTCTGTCCACTTGAGATGGTGGAGCAGCTCTGTATTCATATTTCGGGTGAGTTCAAAGCGAATCGCTTCTGTGATTTGTTGTCTGCACAAGTATTTCCACATCTCATTTCTTCAAAGAGTGTTGTGTCCAGCTCAGGGATCAAAGCACTGCCAAGGAGACATTCTCCTCTGGGGAGGGTCAGGAATGAGTTTTCCACTTTGTTGGTACCTTTTGGCAGGAGCTATCTGTGACTGTGAACCTGTCCTTAGAATCATAAAATGGTTTGGGCTGGAAAGGGCCTTGAAGTTCATCTCATTTCACCCCCTGCTACCTTCTACTGGACCAAATTGCTTCAATGCCTCACCCTCTGGAATGTCTGTCCATCGCCACTGATACCAGAATGCTGAGGACACTATGTAGATTTTCCTCTGGAGCACCTCACCTGTGTGCCACCCCTGGCTCATCCCATGTGTCTTCAGGACAAGCACTACAGCCCTTTGGCCCCCTCAGACCCCCAGCAAGGGGGGCAGTCCCAGCAAGGGGGGGCTCTGGTGCAGGAGGATAGTTTGAGCAATTCCTGAGAGCACAGAAAGGAGCAGTTGTCATGGAAACCAACATGCAATGGGAGGGTCCAATTTAGCTCTGCTCTGCCAGTCCTCCCTTGGCCTGTCATGTGAATCTGTGCAGTACCCATTCCACAGCATGGAGGCAAAGAAAATTGAAAATTAAAATCTCCATGGGAGCAAAACCGCAATATTTAAGGACAGAGTCCCCCACCTTTCCAACCAGGACAGCAATTACCACATACACAAAGGCAGGACGTACTTTGGGGTATCCAGTTGCTGATGGTAGAAAGGAAAATAAGAGAAGAGGTACATGAAAGGAAAGGTGTTTGGCATCTTGGGGAGAAGATCTAAATCCTGAACTTACTGAGGGGATAAACCTTTTCTCAGCTGGACTCAGGCCTCTGCAGAAACTAGGCATCAGCTGTACTTGGCACTTTCCCCCTGGCTGTGTAAGACTGACTCTGTGACCTCCAGAAATTTGAGAAACTTCACCATGTTTTCATTTTCAGAGAAAAACCTCTCCCCAGCTATATAGCTGACAGGTCTCATTACTTTGTGCTGAAATGTTTTCCCATTTGAAATTAGTATTCCTATTTATCCCATACATTTTGTTTGTCTTTCGTTCTGGCCAGTCAAATTTTCTCATTGCCTTTTCCCTACATAGTTCATCACAGCATTCTGGTTAGATTTTAGGCATAAAATAAATTCTGGACCAAACTACTTTTTGTTGTTGCTGTTGTTTGTTTGTTTGTTTTAAATTACATTTATTGTGGGACATAGGAAAGATGAAACTTTGGTTCCTGAATTACTTCTGGAAAGGTTCTATTATATGCACACACATGCACAGAATCGCTCTAACAGGAGACATTTTTGGATCCAGCAGGACTGAATCTAACATAAATTAGAATATTTTCAAGATGATTGCTTGCAAACATAAGCATCAATTAGTTATCTCAGTCTGGTTAAGCAGCAGCGTGGGCAGATGATTGCAAGTAGTTGTGTTGCTGCCACTTACTGTCTTATCACCCCACACCAAAAATCCCTTTGGTTTTCCTAATGATCTTGGTCTTTTTCATAGATCCCAGTCCAGGGAAGCATCTAAACCTATACTGACACAAACAGCCCCAGATGCTGAAAGTAACATGGGTGCTTAACAGGCTTTTGAATTAAACCCAAACAGGAGCAGCCTTTGTTTATCACATTCATTGGGGGAACGGCAGCCCCAGCAAGGCAGGGGGGTTTAAACTATCACATGGTTTAGGGAAGCACCAGAAACACACAAAACTTGATGAACTGAAAGAGGGTTTTCATGAATCCTAGGACAGGAATCCTAGGACACTCACAGACCTGTGTGCCAGACCTGGGCTTGTTCCAGCCATGCTGGACATTTGCCCATCTCCAGGCCACCAGTCCTGCTTGGCTCAAACCTCTTCCATGGCTCGGTTCTTTGAACCCTCCAGGAGGAGACTGACTTGGGTATTGGGAATTTCACTGTCAGGCTTTTGATCTGCCCTGGATTGTAGGGGTGAACCAGCTTGTATTGAGAACCACACTCTCCTTCCTCATCAACTTGGACTCAATGATCCTTATGGGTCCCTTCCAACTCGGAATATTGTGTGATCTGTGAACTCCCAGTCCAGCCCACCCAGCTGGGGACAGGCGAGAGCCACAGCCCCTGCCCCAGCCCCCAGCCCCTGCCACAGACCTGCTAATTACACTTGTCTCGAGGTTAGTCAGAAGGAATCTGTTCCCTGCAAGCTGAGCTGAGTTTGGGAGCAGCTGCCACTGCCTCCTCATGCCATGCAGTGCCAAGCTGGCCTCGTGACACTCTGCTGGGTCCCTGGCACCGGCTCAGCCTCCTCAAGGCAGCAGAGGGGCATTAGCTGTGCCTCATTAGCATGGTGTGGTTTGGGTTGCAGCTCTACAGGGTCATTCCAAAGGGGTTTCATAGAAACCCAGAATACCCTGAGTATGAAGGGACCCACAGGATCATCAGGTGCAACTCCTTGCCCTGCACAGACCCCCCAATAATCCCACCCTGTGCATCCCTGGCAGCACTGTCCAAAGGCTGCTGGAGCTCTGGCAGCCTCGGGGCCAGGACCATTCCCTGGGGAGCCTGGGCAGTGCCAGCACCCTCTATATATGCAGCCCTCTTCAGGATTTTGCAGAGGGGAGGAGCTGGGAGTGAGTGAGGAGGTTGAGCACATCCAGACTCCACAGCAGAGAGGGAGCCCCAGTGCTTCTCTGTCCCAGTGTCTCTGGAAATGCACATATTTACTCTGGGGGCTTCACCTCCAGTCCAGCAGAGAAATTTAGGGGACAGACCCAGAACTGACTCACCTCTTCCCCAATCTCCTTTCTTCAAGGTCTCCACTGTCCCTGATTCAGCGATCCTGGAAGCTGGCACTCCCTTTTTCTACACTTTCAGCCTACTGATGCCAAAGTTGTGTTTAAACCCCTTCTGCAGCCCCAGAGACTGAAGAGCTGTGAGGAGCAGCAGAAGTATGGAGCTTTATAGGGAAACACAGGCTCTCCTGCAAGCTCCTTCCTGCAGCTCCCACCTTGAAGGCTCACAGTCCTGCCTTCACAAAACCATACACTCACCCCCTACTCTACCTTGACTGCATAGAACTGTTCACGTTGCAACAGCCCTCCAAGATCAAGTCCACCGTTCCCCCAGCACTGCCAAGCCCACCAAAACCCAGGTCCACTAGTGCCACACCTGCAGGTTTTTGGAATGGTTCCAGGGGTGTTGGTTCTACGATTTCTCTGGGCAGCCTGTGACAGTGCCTGACCACCTTGGCAGAGAAGGAAGGCTGGTCAAGACTTGAAACACTTAGCTTCTATCCCTCCTGTCAGCTCCAGACACCTCCTAGCATTCCTGCCCAGGATAGTGTGGATGAATTGCACTGGTCTCTTTGTTGAACCTCAGTAAACAGTTGCCCAGCCCAGATTTCCTGTGAAATTTCTTGGGACAGCTTCATGCCCTGAAACTACTGAGCACAAGCCTGGAGCTAGGCCAATGCCCCTGCTCTGAGTTTCATTCTATGCTAAAAAGCAGAACAAGCCCCTCCTTCTGCTGCATTTTAGATCCAGAACTTCTGTCCTCTAAAAGGACCCAATTTCTGTTAAAAAGTGCCAGCTTCCTGCACGGTATTGCTGCCCTCTTCTGGGCTCTCTGGCAGCCACTGGGCTCAGCAAAATTCCAGCTACATACACCAGTCCTTGAGGTCAAGAAGGTGGGAATCCTTTCCAAAACCCTGTGTCCCCACATGACAAGACCTGGCTCTGAAAATGAAGATATTTGAGGTTGTGCTTTCTCTTGCCCTGTCCTATGAACCTTGACCCTAGTAAGTGCTCTGGCTTTAGCTCTTCCCTGGGGCTGCTTTTTCAGTGGTATGGAAAGGAAACTGAGTGCAAGACTGACTGGGAATGTTGCTTTCTCTCTCCTCATTTAACCTCTATGAGTCTCCCACTAACTTCCAAATCCCACTGTGTCTGGAGCAGCCAGTGCTGCAGAGATCAATTAGAAACCAATCTTTATTAGCAAAAAGGTGGTTGTAGTCAGAGCTATTTGGTACAAATAATTTAGAGAGAAGGGTGTTCCTCTTCTCCCTTGCTGGATATTTCCAAGGCTATGTCATCACATCAAATAGGATCATTCATCTTCATGAGAGCTGGCTGAGCAGGGCTGTGTGTGCCACACCATTCCCTGCCCTCTGGCTGAGGGGGATTAGGATTTTTAGGATTTTACATTGTGAGGTGGTTGGGGGGGACAAACAAAATGGACAGTGGTGGCTGGAGGGATGCTGGGTCTCATGAGAGTCTTCATGTGACCCTTACCTGCTCCACAGACCTGCTCCTTCCTTGGGGGCTGTTTCCCCTCCTGCCCCTCTCTTTTCTCATGGGAGCAGAGCACATCACAGCTGAGAGAGCCAGGACCCCCCTGCCTTGCCTTTCTCTGCCCAGCAGCAGGTGGGATCAGCCACCTCCAGCCAATAAGGGTTTTGGCAGTGAGTCCAGGCTGCTCTCCCTGTGGATGAAAGCATGGCCCAGGACAGAATGAGAGAGAGAGAGAGAAATGGGGGACACATCTGAGGAATTCAAGGCATTGCAGAGAGCAAGCCTGGAGCCAAGGGGAGAGGAGGGTTGGGAATTCACTGGGGCAAGCTGGGAACCTGTATGGCATGTGGATGGGTGCAGTCCCATGTAGGACCATCCTACAGGCAGACTTGAGGTTGTTTATGTGCTTAGAGGAGAGAAAATGTTGAAATAAGTGTCAGGATGTGAGTCTGTGTTAAGCAGAGCTGTGGAGACCAGAGTCAGACTGGGACACCTCTGCTCATGTTGGCTGTGACTGGGAAGCCACATCCCCTGCCCAGGTCATTGGCAGAGTAGGCAGAGAGGGGAGGGTCCTGTCACTAGCACCTGGACACAGGCTGGATGTAGAGACCTCCAGGAGAGAGGAGCTGTGGGTAAGGGAGGTCCAGCAGGAGAGCTCTTGCAGGTCTCACCTCTTGGTGTCCCCAGCTGGAGATGGGAAGGTGCTGGCAGGTAGACACAGTGGCTGGGAGGTCCCAAGGCAAGAACAGTGGATCCCCAAGGGGGAAAGCAGAGGCCCAGTGCTCAGGCCCAGCTCATGGAGTGCTCACCTCACTCTAGTTCCTCTCCATGGCTCCAGTCAGTCTTCCAAGGAGTCAGAGTAGATTATACCCACCTCCACACTGATCTTTTACCTGAGCAATTGCAAAGCACCAGAGTCAGCATCCCTAGGGTCCCCAACACTTTGGGTCCCATGGGTAGACATGTGGAGCACAGGGCATTCTGCCTGCTGGGCAGTGTGGAGCATCCGGTCACCATGGCAACAAGGAATCTGCTGCTTCTCCCTGTCACCTTAGTGATGCCTCACAAGCTGGGCAGCAGCATCTTCCTGCCCACCTTGCTGACACTCACCAGGTCTGGCCTTTCTGGGAAATATCGCCCTCAGAGGAATCTGGGAAGAGGAAATACAGCTGAAGCATCCTAGAAGGAGAGGATGTTAGGAGAGATGATCAGAGGGATGGAGACGTATGAGAGGGCTATTTAAGGCTTTTTTAAATGGCAATCATAGCAGAGCAAGAGGCAGGAAAACACAGAAAACCAAACTGAAAGTGAATTTGCCTTGAACTTAATGAGGAAAACTCTGGGTGTCCATCTGTGGAGGATACCTAGAACAGGCTCTGGGGTGGCTGAAAAATAAGACTATATTGAAGAAAACAGGGAATGGTGGTTTTGAGGGGAAATTATATTTACAGAAGTCTCTGGGGAAGAAAGGACAGAAGTTGCTGAGCAAAGTTTAAGGTGTGACCACACACTAGGGAGGACTTCCTGCCAGCTTGGGTCATCCTAAAAAGCACATCACCAGCTTCCAATAGGAAGTTTGGATTAAAGCCTGGGATACTTTAGGCAATCTCTTAGTTGGATTGGAATCTCTTTTAAGAAGGGTGTGTTTTCTCAATGTTGCAGTTTGTCATGGAAATGAAGTTTAGATTCCTGTAATTGTCTATTGAGATCTGTAAGTGAGAAGTTTAAATATATGGACAGCCAGAAACTTGGGAAGGGTAAAGCTAAAAATGCTTTCTCACTTGTACCAGGGTTTCTGGAGGTGGGATGTAGGGGGAGGGAGAAGTGCTTTTAGGGTAAATATGTGCAGATCATCCTGCTGGTTTGTGAAAAAAAAAAAGTCTATGAGAAAACAGCAGAAGATAAGAAAAAAAGAGAAATATGAAAACGCCCACCACTTCATTTAAGATCCAAGAGAAATAAAGTGCACACAACAGCTCAGAGAAAGCAGAAGGCAACAGCAATTATTCTTGGAGAAAATCTTGCCAGGCTAAGATGTCCCTCCCTCCCTGTCCTCTCAGAATGATGAAATAATGAGAAAATCTATTAAAAACTTACACTTCCCAGCCCCATGGGTGGGAGGGGTGGGGAGCAGACACAGCAAGAGCAGCCTCACCCCTCATCCTGGCTGGAGCCAAAGGAAAGGGCAGGGCTGGGGAAGTGTGTTTGTTTCCAGCCTGCGCCCATGGAGAAAACTTCACCCTAGTGAACAATGGGATGAGCAAATCCTTAATGTTTCTTTTAAAAAAAATTTTAAAATCACACTACATCCTGGATCTAAGATTTTTTTCACCCGACACTTGTAGGATAAATTAACCAAGTCTGGTCTGGAACCATTTGGGATAAAACCAAACAGGAGAAGGAATGAAGATTTCCTTGTGGTTTGTGGTGTGGAGCTGTGCATCCCTCCTGGCTGGTGAGGGCTGAACCATGGGGATCTCCCTGATCACCTTTTTTACTGAACATGCTCAAACTTGATAGTAGTATTGAGATCTCCACTTTATCAAATCAGAGTGAAACTCATGTTCAGAAGTTTTTACAAAGAAGGCAGGCAGCCAGGCCAGACTCTGAATGACTCAATGGATCTAATTTCCTGGGGAAACCAGGCTAAAAATATAAATGATCTAAGGCAGGTGCCACATTTCTGAAATTCCCTGGTTTTGCATGTATTTTAATATCATCAGCTCATTAAGGGATTTGTTCGTGAGTTCTCAGATGAGTTTAGCAGTCACTGAACATGTGCTGTGGTGGCAGGAGGAGGGATACCCTTCCTACATAGCCAAGAGATTCCTGCTTGAAATACAGAATTCCAGCTCACATGCAAAACTGAACTTGGCTCATCCATAGGAAAATGCCAAGAATACAGATTCACTTTCTTACCACCTTAGAGTGGTTGTTATTCTTGTGCTTGTCTTGCAAAGGGAACAACCAGTGCCTCAGGAAGTCCATGGAAAAACTATCCCATGTTCTCCTGAGTAGGAATTAACCTCCCTTCCTCTGAAGGAGCAAAGTGAGTTACCTCCTCATGCTATTTCCATCTATAAACAAGAATTGATAGTAGTTTCTACACCTTCCCCAGGACTGGAAATGAATGATCTGGGATTGGTGGGCATTTTGTATTAGCTCTTGGCTTGTTTTACCCTGTGAAAGGCTAAGGGCTGTTAAAAGCAGCAGCTGCCCTGATACCATTCAGGATTAACCCTGGTGGTGCCAGGCCATTCTCTGAGACCTGAGAAGGAGCGTGCTTAGGAGAGTCCAGCTCTCCCATGGGCTGTTCAATATCTGTGAGCAATGCAGAGGGAGAAGCAGCGTAAAAGTAGAGGCAGAAACAGGAGGACCAGCTGGGGAGCAGAAAGAAGAGTGTGAAAGAGCAGGGTGAAGGGAAGCACAGCTACTCTGTATTTTGGATATTGTATCTGGGACATGAGTCTGGGTGGTCTGGGGGAGCAGAAGGTTGAGGGGACAGGAGGCTCAGCCTGAAGGCACCTGGAGAGACTCAGGTGCAGTATTTGCAGGATGACGATGCCCGTATGGCGAGTGACACAGGGACATAACGGAGGGAGGAAAATAGCGCTGGCCTCTGCCAGAGGGAGGTGAGATAGCGGGAAAAGGACAGCAGAGGGTAGCAAATGCCTGGAATCCTCTCCGGGGCTCTTGTGAGTGTGCAGCGTGTGCAGCCTGGTGCAGATGCACAGTGCACATCTGGGCAGGTTTTGTTTAAAGATAAAAGAGGGAACAAGGCATTTTGATGAGATAGATATGTTCTCACCACAAAGGGTTGTTCTGAAAGACATTTCCTTTAGAAATTTCCTGCCAAGATATCCCTAGCGACCCCACTACTGCCAGGTAGAAAGCAAGGCAGAGTGTGAGGCTTTGATTAGAATCAGAGGAGAAGGTTTTGACCAAATGAAAAGAAATTTCTCTGTCTGGGGATTTAATTTCCCAGGAACAGCAGCAACGTTGGTTGCTATTTGGGCAGCTTCTTCCTAACTTTTAAGGTCTGAGCTTTGCTGGGGTGTTGTTCCTGTGGATTGCAAAGATGGAGATTCTTACCCTCCATATGCCACATTGCTCTCACTCTTTCAGAGGGGAAGCAGGCTTCCTTGCAAACACACCCAGGTACAAACCAAAAGCCCAGCAGGGTTTTGCACTCATATTTTAGGACCTGAGGCCACCCCTGGACCTGAATCTCTCTCACAATCCCGGCACACTAGCCCAGCTGGTCCTGCTCAGGTTTCACCCTTGGCATCCCAAGTCTCCTGCTGCTCTTTGCATGCTGCATGTTCCCTATTTAATGCAGGGGAGGGGTCGGGGGGACGATTATGAATGCTCTAAATAATTACCAGCCCAGGGTTGATCATTAGGCAGCCTCCTTCTCTCTCCCCCTTCAGATGCAGATCATCCATGTCAGGCTCAGGGCTTGCCTTTGCCCCTAAAGCAGCTGGGAGATGGCCTCAGCTCCTGGCTATGTCATCACATCAAATAGGATCTGCATGAGAGCTGGCTGAGCAGGGCTGTGTGTGCCACACCATCCCTTGCCCTCTGGCTGGGGGGGATTAGGGTTTTTAGGTGGTGAAGGGCAGAGAGCCCTGGTAGGGAATGACTGCAGTGCTCAGTCCTGGGCTGGTGGCACCTGGGGTATCCCAGGGCAGAGTTAAGGCTGGTCTCTGCTCTTCAGTGATAATCTTTTCAATCCTCACTGAGTAATTTGTATGACTGTAGGTGCATCTGCCAAGCACACAGGAATATTGTGGCATATTAAGCTTGATAAAATCAGTTTTCAGGATCATGTCATCTGCCAGAGAGGCTCTTGCAGAGAGACAGGAGCAGCATCTTCTGTGTTCATAGATGGCACTTAAAGTGATCCCCACTGCTCATTTCTTGGATGAGTCTTGAGTGTAGTAAGTGGGTTACACATGGGGCAGGAGCACTTGGGAGGAAGCCTCTTACAAGAATCTGCTTAAATTCACAGGGCCTGGCATGTCTGGCACATAGAGCAGGAGAGAAATCACAAATCAGAGAGCAAACGGGAGAGGCATTTTTGGGCTTGTAGGGTCAACATTCCCCATTTAGGCTTCAGTCTTACTATCCTGTCCTCCTGGCACAGAAATCCACAGCCAAACACAATCCCCTGGCCATGGGATACTGGAAAAGTGGCAGCTTGAAACATCAGCCTGAATCCCTGACATGGCTGGGAGCACCTCTTCCTTTCCAGCTGGCTTCCCCTGTGCTGATGGCTGAAGAAGCCATGGTTCCTCTAATTTCTGCTGTAATTAGGGGTTATTTAGCCTCTCACTGAAAGTGAGAGCAAACAAAAATGCAGTGCTTGGCAAACAGGGTGGAATGTTGGGTCTGTGGAATGGGTTATTTGCTGAGGGCTGGAAAGTGGGATTTTCCACATCTGCTCTGCTTGAGATGATTTGGATGAATACATCCAAGTCACTTTGCTGCATCTCAGTGCCTCCTTCTACAGGAGAAAAAGATTCTATTTTCTGCCAAAGTGTCATGGTTCCACACTGGCCAAACACCAGGCATCCACAAAAAAAAACATTTGTTTTCCTCTCCTATAGCTGAGCAGAGGAGGGGGGAGAAAAACCCCAAAGGGCTCATAAACTGAGATAGGGATTAGGAGAGAACAATCTAAGGGCAAAATAGGCTTAAACTTAAAGGTATAAAGTAAATTTATTATTAACAAAGTCAGAGAAGGATAATGTGGAATAAAATAAGCCTCTAAAACACCTTTCCCCCCCATCCCCTCCCTCCTTCCCATGGACAGCACAGGGAGACAGGGTGTGGGAATTCTGGACAGTTCTTCACTCAAAATATTTTTTCAGGAGGAGTCTCTTCTGCTATGTTGTGCGGTCCTTCCCACGGGAAACAGCTCTCTGTGAACTTCTCCAACAGGGTTCTAATTGTCACAAGTAGCAGTCCTGTCCAACCTGCGGTAACGTGAGTCCTCCCACAGGCAAAGCAGTCTTTCCAAAACTGCATGGCATGGGTCACTTTAGTGCTTGGGCTGTACTCTTTTAAGTACAAGCTGCTGTAGTTTGGAAGCAAGGGCCCTCTTCCTTTATCTCTGGAGGCAAAGGCCCTCTCTACCTCTGGAAGCCAGGGCTCTCTTGCTCTGCTCGAGTCTCCCACACAACAGCTTTTTAGCATCCACTCACTCTGGCATGAGCACCTTTTCTCACGGGCTGCAAGTGGATCTCTGCATCCCCCATGGACTTCATGAATTACAGCGAGACTGTCGTGTTATAGTCCTCACCACGGCCTGCAGAGAGAGCTCAACTCGGACACTTGGAGCACCTCCTCCCCCCCTTCCTTCCCCCGACTGTGGCTTGCTATGTTGTCTTCAGCCACATGTCCTCACCTTCTCCTCTTTCTCTAAAAGGAAAAAAACCCTGCTCCCTGTAAGCACCACTACCAACAAACTCCATCAGTCTGAAGATTTCTGCAGGATTTTGACACGCTGAGAAGTTGATCTCGCCCAGGCTCCGTGTGGAGGAATCGCTCACCACACCCCTCGCCGCCATTGCCGCGGCCCTTCTGCCCTCAGGGCGGCTGGCCTGAGGCCGCCGGCAGGCAAAGCCGGCTGGCAACTGCCGCACGCAAAAACCACAACTACAAAAAACCCTCCTAAGGCCTCTTTGATTGCCTTCTTAAATATGTAACCACAGAGGCGTTACCGACTTCTCTAATTGGGCCAGCAGCATGTCCATCTTCAGAGCCATCGGAGATTCGCTCTATCGGACACAGTAGAAGTTTCTAGCAGTTTTTCACAGACGCCACCTCTGTGGTTCACCCCCCACCCCCCTTCCAAAAAACAAAGCAAAACAAAAAAACAAAACAAACCCAAAACAAAACAAAAACCAACCCCCCCCCCCAACAAAAAAACAAACAAAAAATCAACACAAACACAAAAGAACCGCTGTGTTAAATGGCTGTGTTTAAACAACACACAAAGCCAGGTACCAAAATCCTAGCCTTGGTGCCAGTACTTCATGCAGCAGTCCCAGGGAGTGTGGAGGGAGGAAGACTTTGGCCCCAGCAGACCAGAGAGGTGCAGGTATTTGTGGCATCGATGCCATCAGTTCTTAGGTCTTCCTCCATCCGAAGGAGGGACTCGAGGATGGGGAAGGGTCTGGAGGGGCACACGAGGAGCAGCTGAGGGCACTTGGTCTGTTCAGCTGGAGCAGAGGGGGCTGAGGGCAGAGCTCAGCAGGGCTGCAGCTCCTCCCCAAGGGCAGCCCTGATCTCTGCTGTGGGACAGGCACAGGACCCAGGGAACGGCTGGAGCTGGGCCAGGGGGATTGGGATGGAGATCAGGGAAAGGTTCTGCCCCCAGAGCGTGCTGAACACTTTCCAGGTGTGATAAATGAATATGATTTGTGCTAACAATTGTAACTATATTGATATTTTAGAAAATATTTGTTAAAAAGTAATAGAGGAAAAGGACATGTAATTAGTGTCACAAAACAGATGTTTTCAGATGTTCATGAGAAAATAAGGTAGGATGTAGTTTGAGATAAGTAGCATCCCAAAATGGAATAGGTCTCAGGATAATTAGAGAATCAGCCTTGAAATGGACAAAATTGGCATGATTCCAGGTATCTATGAAATAATAAGGCTTTTTTTTGGGAATGTAATGCTGCCTTCTCTAACACAAGACTTGAGGTGCATGTGCAACCATTGTCCACAGGTTGTTCAAAGGACAGTGACGATGAGGAGAAGCCTTCGTCGGAAGCGACCACCAAAAGCCAAGAAGACTCCTGAGAAACAAGCAGAGCATGCACTGTGCAGTATAATGACATAGATTTCAAGAATCAAAAATAGGAGGAGATTTACAGGAAAATACTGATGGATATGTATTAGCATACAGTATATGGGCTGTGTTTGGATTCCTGTGCTTTTTGTGCGGGAGGCAGGGTGAGAAACCCCCCTGTAGCCCGATTGTACCCCAATGGGTTTTGCTTATGCTTTATCCAAACCACTGCCAAATTTCTTTTTGTATCTGCTTGATTATATTTGATTGTATTATTTTATATAAAAGTGCTGCTCAGTTGAAATTGCTGCTAAATTCAACTCTGTTGTTTATTGTATTAGACAAATAGAACCTCATTCTTAACGCAGGGAATGGTCCCAGCCCTGAGGCTGCCAGAGCTCCAGGAGCGTTTGACAGCGCTGCCAGGGATGCCCAGGGTGGGACTGTTGGGGTGTCTGGGCAGGGCCAGGGGTTGGACTGGTTGAGTCTTTGGGTCCTTTCAGCTCGGGATATTCTATGATCCCATGATCTTCCCTCCCACACTGCACCCATAAAGCAGCACCCAAAATCCTGTCTACAGCCACAGCAGCAAGATGGCACAGCTGTCCCAGATACAAAAGAACAGGTGGAAGGTGAAGAGATCATGGTGCAGCCTGGAGCCATCAAGAAGTGGGCAGGAATCACACCAAAGGGGCAGCAGGATGATATAGCACAGAAAGGGCCCATAGCCTCTACTTTTCACAGGAGAGTGTATCTGGGAGGAGTCTGACCTCTGCCGATATCAGGAGTGGCAGTGAAGCTTTCTTCTCTCTCTTGCTTTTTCAGGAAAGAATCTGGCCCAGCAAAGGGCACCTTCTCCTCTGTAGCTCACTGCAGACCCATCAGTCAGGAGCTAAGGCTCTACTTTACCTTCCTTTGAAGGCATTTCTTCTACAAAGATTTTTCACATCTGGCAATGTCCAACCTTTGCCAGCCTCCATGCTGCCCACCCCAGAACAGGTTTCAGTCCTTGAACTGCTCAGAGCAAGCCTTTGGGATTATTTCCCTGCTCCTCAGGGAACCTCTGGCTCTTCCTTTCCTGCTCTTTTATATCTGTTCCCCAGTAACACAGAAGTGCCAGGATAAGGGTGGTGACAAACAGCTTTCCTTGTCCTCAGGCAGTCAGTGTTGGAGCTGGCTGTGGCAGTGGCAATGCAGTGAGGACTGTGCCCCAGGGACACAGAGGCTGTGCATACAATTTCCCTCTATATAGAGGTCACACATCCCCTGGGAAACAGCCCTCACCTGCCTGGCAGGGCCTCTTGGCCGGAGGTTGTAGAACTTGCAGCTCTGAATAAAGGGAGATATTGTGGGACTGCTGGGGACAGGGATCTAATAATTTCCTTACTGACACCTGCATTTATCTGATAAAATGTTGTGAAGAGCAGAGTGGGGGAGGCTGGAGAGCTCTGGATCAGCTGGCGCAGATTGGTTCCTGAGGGGAACTCGCTCAGATGTTGTTTGGTGTAATTCTGAGCATCCCAAATGATGGAGTTTCTAACTTTTCCACTTTTACAGGCTGATGCTTCTTCTGACTGCTCAGCCTGGATCATCCCACCTCTGCTTTCACGCAGGCAGCTCAGCCATGCTCCCTTTGAACTTTCTCCCACCACATTTCCTTTCCTTCCATGGCAGTGACATCCCTTGATACTTGGAGATTGCAATTATCTCCCTGAAGCTGAGTCATCACAACTCCAGCTGGATCTGCCTCCCTGGAGCCTCCATGTGGCTCCAGCACAGGGAATTTCCCTCTAATTTTTAAGCTCCATCCACTGTGTCAGTAACTGACACTTAAAACTCTCGCAGTCCTGCAACAGCATTGCTGGCTGTTCATCCATTGTTCCTAGGATGGAGGAGTTACATCACCTACAGTCATTTCTCCTCCACATAACTGTAGGTGTATTGGAAATCATTGTGCATTACAGTAATGAGATTGTCCCAAGGCTGGATGGAAAATAGTCAGCCAGTTTGGACATTTAAAGTGTTTTAATGCTTCAAATGGGAAGGGAAAAATTTTCCAAACTGTTCAGTGATTCATGATGTTGCATTTGCCTCAGACTATTTGCATCTAAATGTTTATTTTATTTTACCAACATTAGTAATTAGAGCCAAAAATATGTTTTGAACCAGGAAATTGGCTTTTCACATCAAAGCAGCCAAAATCAAAATCTAGGATGATTTTAAAGCTCTGCCAAATCTTTCCTTGAGGTAAGGAATACCTGGAGGAGCCATCAGGTGCTGAGGAAAGCTTCAATTTATAGGGAGAAACATCACTCTTGGGAGGAACAGGAAAGAACAGACTCTGGAGCCAGTGCTCTGGCATGGTTCACATCCATCCTGGCAGGAAGGGCTGTGGCCACGAACCGCTGTGTCTGGGCCACTTGGGGAGGACTTGGCTGCAGCTCTGAGATTACACCAGAGACATCCTTCAACATCACAGGAAGAAGAATACTCCAGATAAAGAGAAAAATATTGAGAAGGGAGATGTGGGGATCCATCCCAGTGAGTTCTGAACTATGTGTGGGTGCCATAGCATTTCTCTGGGATTTACTGGCTCTGAGCTGCTGGCAGAAGTGCTGCTAATTTTCCTTGCTCTTTCATTATTGACCAAAGGAGTATTTATTATGGATCCCTGTGAAGGCACAATAAGCAAAACTGCTGTTTGGAAAAGCCAGATGGTATTGTTCGGTGAGTCAAAGCAGAAAAGACAGGAAAACCAAACCCAGGTACACCTTCCCAGACAGTGCAAGTGTGCCTGCCCATGGCAGGGGATTAGAACAAGATGAGCTTATTAGATGTCCTTCCACACATCCAAGGTTGCCCCATCCCAGGGGCAGAATCCATCACTTTCCCTCGTTGAACTTCACACGGTTGGTGATCGCTCATTTCTCTGATTTGTTGAGGTCTCTCTGCCCTTGACAGAGTCAACAGCTCGTCCCAGTGTAGTTTCATCTGTGAACTTGTTTAGCATCCCTTCCAGTCTTACATCCCAGTCATTTATGAAGATGTTGAAGACCACAGGACTGAGGATGGAGCCCTGCAGGACCCAATGACTGGTGCCAGTCTGATGTGTCAGCCACTGTCACCCTTTGGGCCTGGCATGTGAGACCATTGCTCACCCACCATATGATGTGCTTAAGAGCCCAGCACCAACACAACCCCCTCTGGGTGACAATTTTTCACTTGGCATCACCTTCACAGGTGCTTTAAAGCACTTTTCTGCCACTGTGCAGCAGTTTCACAGTGCAGCACAGCAAGACAATGGAAATCTTCCTCAGTTTTGTTTGTTTTATTTCAACCAGTGTAGCTGATGAGCACCTGTCAGCCCCATTGCCAGGGGTGACAAGGAGCAGGTTAATTGTACACGGGGTATTTTTAGCTTGTAGACACCGAAACAATGGCAAAACTGGCAGCTGAGATGCTTCCAGTGGGATGAAAAGGCAAACTCCCTCAGGGATATTTTCTCCCCGGAGAACAGTGACAGAAAAAAAATCCCCTCCTTGGAGGATTTGTTTGCTAAAGAAAAGTTTAAATAACATTCAGCTCAGAGTTTCCACAGAAAATCATACCTGCAAACTGCAATTGCTGGTGGTGGAGCAGCAGGACACCTGAGTTCTCTGATAAGCTGCAGTAACCAGCTGGTCTCCAATGCCAGGAGTCAGTAAGGAAAAAACCACCTCTAATATCCTGGTTCTCACATCTTTTGTTGGTGGGATGAGGCAAAGGAGCAACTCCACCCCCTCCATAAGGGCTGGTCCAAGTCACTGTCCTGGTTTAGCCCAACAGAGCAGTTGCTACTTGCCAAGGATCCTCAGGCTAACAGTTCCTGCATCTCTGGCTGTGGTTGAGAAGCTGCTGGAAGGACCAAGAGATGCTGTGTGGCTCTGCAGGTCATCATTACTCAGTTTTGCCAGCCCCACACTCACACCCATCAGCCCCCTTTGCTTCTCAAGCTGTGGCTCACATCCAACCAGGAGCTGAAATTTTTAGAAGCTTGAGGGAAAAACAGCTGAACATTTTCAGTGAAGTTTGTGCTTATTTTTTTCCTGCAGAACCAATAAAGGAAGAGAAAGAGAGCCCTGTTACTGAAGAAAGCCTCATCTAATCTGAGGTAATTTTCAGGACATTTTTGTAATCTTTTCCAGTAAAAAATTGAATCCTCTTCAGTTTGGGAGGTAGGGAAAGCTTATCCTCAGGCAATCTGCTTGTGCTGCTGTATATCTGGACACATCCAGGTGATACAGCAGTGGTGGGGAGGGGAGAGGTACATTCACACCACCCTGCTGCAAAAAGCACTGAATCCAGAACACAAATTTTGTAACACTACACAGGAGTGGAGTCTGCCTTAAATCCCCTTTTGGGGATGAAAGATGAGGACACAGGCAATGACAAACAATGGATAGCTGGAATCAGCACCAGCTCATTGCCAGCCTCTGAGACACCTCCAACAGGGACATGTGGTCTTTGACTGCCTCACTGTGCGCAATTTCTGCCTTTAAGTGCAAGCTGAGCCATGAGGAACAGGGCGTGAGTCCAGATTCAGCCCCATCTAGGCCAACAGCGACAGGAAAGTATTGGCCACCTGCCAATGCCTTCTGACCTGCACAAAATGGGTTTGTTGGAGCTCAGTGCCCTTTTAAATGAATTCCTGGGTAGCACACAAAGAGCCACTGTAGCATTTGGCCTTGGACAGCGCTGGGTGACAGCTAGTGGGGGTGATCTGGGGGTACCAGTGTCTCCGTCTCTCTAGGAGCCTCTCAGGAACCCCAGCCAGCCGCGGGTTGGCAGACAATAGGGAAGGGGTGACAGGGACACTCTCTGGTGCCCCGAGGATACTGAAAGCAGCTGGGCTAGTCGCCTTTGCAGCACAGGAGACACTGGAGACATCGGTAGAGGATAAAAGGTGGCTCTCAGCAGAGGGCCAGCCCAAGGTTTATTCGGAGCTCCTCAGGGAGCCCCACACCTCAGTGGTGTCCCTTGATCAGAGTAAACCAAGAGGAATATCAAGGTTACCTTTAAAAGGGGGGAGGAAACCGAAGGTAGATACATTTGCTGACCAGTAAAGGCCCTCCAGGGATGAAACCTTAGGGATGGGCATTTGGGATAGCATATAGAATAATACTTGGGGGGCTGACTCCTGCCTCGGACTAATCACTTGGTAACTTAGACCAAAAGTTCTGGATAGACAGGATGGGATGCTGAGTGACTGACAGAGAGCCAGGACGGGGATTTGGGGATGATCTCAACACAGGAAAATGATTACACAGGTAGAGGGAGGGGGTACAATCAGGGGTACACCCTTTGGGGAAAATAAGAGGATACAAAAATAAAACTATTACAAAGTATTACAAAGTATAAAAGCACATTACAACATACCAGGGTGTGCCCCATGTGTTGGGGGCTCTCTGCTCAGACTTGCTCCACAACAGCTGGAAATCCATAGGCAATATCCCAGACCCATTCCTGGCTGCAGAGCTGAGCAGGGCCCAGGCCTCAGGCTGCTGCTCTCAGCCTCCCAGCCAGCTGCCCCCTCTCACACTTGGTCTGTGATTCATGAGCCCCTCCCGCTCTCCTCTTCCCTGCTGCTTTGTCACCACCACCACTGCCACCATATTTCTGTGCATATTTGATTGATGTCAAAGGCAGGCTCAGGATCTTTCTGTTCCTGCTCGTCACCATTTCCAGCAAGAGAAGAAAGATTAATCCTGTCTGTCTGAGTTATTACCCTGATGCCTGAAGGCCTATTTACACGGGGAGGAGGATGCCGCCCCCATCCCTGAGTGTCTACATTGCTGTCAGAGATGCTCCTGCATCACCTTGCTCCAGCAAACACAGGCTGTGGACTCCTGCAGCAACACAGCTCCAGCTTGGCCCTGGGATGGAGCTGAGCCACAAACTCAGGTCCCCATAGTTGTAGCCCTGCCCAGCATAGGAGCATCCTCACGGGTCACAGTGGAAGTTCTTCTCACACTGCACATCATCAATGGCCAAAACCATGTGCTGGGGTAAGAGCAGAAGCACCCTGAGGTGTGTTCCTCACCTCCAGCTATTTGTGGCTTTGGGAATGGGTGACGCTGAGGTGGTTTCTCTGTGCACTTACTCTCTGAATTTCCCTCCTACATGGTTATCTGCTCTCACTCATACTCCCACAGATGCAACTGGATCTCTTTGAACAACTCCAGGGACACCAAGCACCATCCTGACCTCCCCTACACCAACAGACTGCAGGACACAGATTTTATTAGATAAGGCTGAGATCAACCTTTGTGTGAGCCTTGGCTTTGGCCCAAGGGGCACCAGTTTCCTATTTGGGAATACTCAGATTTTCCATCAGAAGCAACAAGCAAAACCCTGATCCCTCCTGGCTTCTCTGCTCCCACCCCTTGGCAGCAGCTGAGCTGGATCCCTTTGCTGAACAGACAGCAGAGGGCTCTGGTCAAGTAGCCTGTAAGGCAATAACTGCAGGCAGGATCTGGGTTAGGCAAGGATTTAGCCAAGATTAGCTGTGTTAACAAAATCTTCGATTCAGCCCTGCAGCAGATGCACTCCAGCTGTGATGGCCGGAAGCAGCCAGCCCGGCATGGAGCAAGAAAGCGGCTGGCTGGGCCCCGTGCTGTTTTTTGGGCCTGCCTGGCACTTTGAGAGGCTTTTTATGATGTTGAATTGTATCCCCATTCCTCTGTTTAGTCCAGAAATAAGCTTTGTGCCTTTAAAACTAGATCTGAGAGTGAAGTGGGGGAGAAGGAAAAGCAGTGGAATGTTTTGTCGCTGTATTCAAAAGCATAGAGATAAGCACTTCAGCTCTCTCTCGGTGTGTGTTGTGTGCAGCACGGACAGGGAGCGGGAGAGAATTCTCCTTTGCTTTTAGTTAGTTTTTTTAGCTAGCTGAGGCAGAGAAGTTCCCTGACTGTGGCTTTTTCTTTTCCTGGAACTGTTCAAACCTGCTCTGGACCAAAACCCCAGAAAAACCACTGAGATCTCACACCTGTGGCCTACCAGAGCCCAGGACACTGCATTCCAGCCCTGGAGGGACTGACAGAGACCGAGTGAGCTGAGAAACATCCATAGACAACCCTCTCTGGACTTTCTGAATTTGCCATCTCTTCAGAACAGCAAGAGGTTTTATTGTTTAATATTTTTAATTTTTATGCTTGTGAATACTTTGCTTGCTAAATAAACAGTCTTTTCAATTTTTCTCAAAGGAGGTTTATCTCCTGAACAGGTCAGGGGAAGGGCTGCTGAATTTTGCCCTTTAGGGAATCATCCCTTTGGAAGTTCCCTTCCAAATCTGTCCCAAACCAGGACATGAGCAAAGTCACCTCTCCCTTCAGTGCTGTTTTCCACTGCTAATGTTGTTCTGGGAAGAGGAGAGCCCAACCATGGATTAAGCCTTAAGCAGGGTGGACTAAGTGTTCCCATGCAGGAGAACAGGGGACTGGAAAGCCATGGGGGTGCAGATAAGAGCATAGCTGCCAGGGCTGGGAGGTGATCCCACCTCCAAACAGCACGTCCTTAATGCAGAGAGAAAGGTAGGTTTTTGGAAGCATTTGGTTGATTTTGGAGCTGAACTCCGGGAACTGGAGCCTTTCTCAGAGGCAAGTCCCAGAACTCTGAAATCAATTCCCACTGAAATTCACAGAATATTGGGAAATGAGCCAAGGCGGCTGTTTGGAATCAAACACCTGCACGTGTGACTCTTGTCTGCAGTAAGATATTTTGGTGCAATTACTTAGAAACAGCCCCTGCAAGCTCAACCCTGTGTCCAGGTGTTGGGGATGATGCCTCATCCCATGGAGCAGGGGAAGGCTCTGTGCCAGTGCCCAAGGTACAATGTCCCAAACGCTGCCCTGTGGCAAAGGCATCCCTGTGTCCTTCCCACCACAGCTTCTGTGTGGATTTTAAATTAATTTTTTTCTGAAGTTACATCAGTCTCACTTTAGGGCACAGGTAGCATGACTGGAGCTCTGCCTTCAAGTAGCAACTTCCTCTGGAAAATCACCATGGAAAAATGGTGATTAAATTGGGACAGTCCTGGATGACTTAATCTTGGAAGCATCACACGTCTTACAGAGTGTCAGCATGGATATGTACCCATGTGCATGCTCCTGGGCATTTACTGCTGCAGAATTCTGTGACAGAGGAATTCTTCGAGCAAAAAGGAAAAGGGGAGTTATAAAAAAAGGAACAGAAAGAAAAGAGGAGGAATATGGTTGCCGAGGGGCAGAAGCCCAGCGGGGAACCGGTTGTCCAGGAGGAAGACAGGGAGAAGTTGTTGAATTTGAGGATCTTATGGTTCTTTTCCAACCTAAATAATTCTATGGTTCTATGATTATACTTGTGGAATAAAAATTCCAGTTTAATCCTATTTGTGAGCAGCTGGTGGACTCTTAGTGAAAAATAGGTAATAGGACAAAAATTAGGTAGGAAAATTTATTGTAACTAAACACACATATAGCCAGGGAAGCACTCTCCTGATAGAGAAGAAGATAAAGGTAAATTAAATCTCTGCAACCTGCTGCTAATTTTCACCTTGAAAAAGGCACTGCATTAAACACATTTGGCATTTGTAGCATATGAAGATTTTTTTGTGAGTATATAACTGTGAACAAAGAATCAAAGAATAAGAAAATTCTTGTGGGAGTGTGTGAGTCAACACATGTTCATGCTTGGGTTAAATCTCATCCTGGAAGTGTTCAAGGCCAGGTGGGATGGGGCTTGGAGCAGCCTGGGATAGTGGAAGGTGTCCTGGCCCATGGCAGGGGGCTGGAACTGAATGGGATTTAAGGTCCCTTCCAACATAAAGCATTCTGTGAATTGCTAATTCTAAATCATTTCCATCCCAGGCAGGAGAGGGGCAGCAGCCTTGGGAAGAGCATTCCTCTGGTCACAATGGGATGGCCCAGCATTCCTGCTTGTTCTCTTTCTTGCATTACCATCTGCCTGAACAGGCTGGGTCCGCATGTTTTAGACAAAAACTTCCTCTGTAAGGAATGGAGAATGGGGAATTGGAAATGAGCAGGGGTAGTGTCGGATTGAAAGCCTCGTGAGGTCTGGTTTGTCTAGCTTTGGACCCTGGTAGTACCAACAAGAACAAAAGCAAAAGACGAGAAGCACTCTCTCTCCTTGGGACCAAAAGTCCCACAATTTTATTGTGGAACCACTCCAGAGACATCTGGGAAAAGAAAGAGACCAAATGGCTCATGGTGGGAGATTTTAAACCCGGGGAAGGGGGGCGGAGGAGAGGGGCCACAGCCAGTGGGATACAACTGATGGGATGGGTAAGGGGAGGAAATTAACCCAGGTGAAGACCATCACCACAAGACTCAGAGGAGAGGGGGGAACGGGACAAACCGTGTGACACAAACAAACCATCAGTGCAATATAAAAACTATTCAGTGCAAAATTCCAATCACCCAGTGCAAAATAATAACTAAATAAATTACTTAGTGCAATGCAACAGGACAGTAAGTTAATAAATTCAGTAAGTACTAGAGGAAGCTAAAGGTAGCAGAAAAATATCCTTAGGATCATGCTACACATGCTGAGTCTGGCTTGTTGCTCCAGCTCCTATTTATCACCCAACTAAGAGGTGTTTAAATGCTCTGTCACACTCACCCATATCTCTCTGCAGGCCAAGAAATCCTCCACCCATAAACATAAATTCTCAAAAGGCTTTAACATGTTCAGCTTTTGAACAATGGCATGGCTTGATTTCAGATTCCTGCAATTTGTTGTATTTAACCTGCTGGTTAAAGACCCTGCAGCATCACTGGCCTTCTCCTGCCTCAAGGAAGGAAAAAGCCAACACAAACCAGCCTGACAATAAACACTGTGCTGTCCCAGTGCAGCCTGTCTCTGGTTGCAGCAGCAATTTCTCTCAGCTGTCAGCAAAGTTGTTGCAGTTGAGGGGGGATTGTCCTGCTCTGCCCTGGGCTGGGACAGCCTCACTTCAAGTCTGGAGGCAGTTTTGGGCACCACAATATAAAAAAGATTAAAAGTTATTAGAGAGTATCCAAAAGAGGGACATGAAGATGGGGAAGGGTCTGGAGGGGCACACGAGGAGCAGCTGAGGGCACTTGGTCTGTTCAGCTGGAGCAGAGGGGGCTGAGGGCAGAGCTCAGCGGGGCTGCAGCTCCTCCCCAGGGGACAGCTCCGATCTCTGGGACAGGGACAGGACCCAGGGAACGGCTGGAGCTGGGCCAGGGGGATTTGGGATGGAGATCAGGGAAAGGTTCTGCCCCCAGAGGAGCTGGCACTGACCAGGCCCCCCAGGGAATGGTCCCAGCCCCGAGGCTGCCAGAGCTCCAGGAGCCTTTGGAGAGCGCTGCCAGGGGTGCCCAGGGTGGGGTTGTTGGGGTGGCTGTGCAGGGCCAGGGGTGGGACTCAATGATTCTTGGGGGACCAGCTCAGGCTATTCTGTGGTTGCCTTGTTGAAGCTCTTACTGGCAGAGCAACAGGGTAATGTCTCTCTCCTTCTCTGTGCTCATAGCCTGCATCCCAAGGCATGCCCAGTACTCTGGGAATGCAGGGTGGGAAGGAAGGGTCAGTGTTTGGCACAGCCGTGTTCACCAGCTGCCTGGTTTGAATAGAGGGTTGAACACTGCACCTGTGGCTGCTCTGAGACAGGGGCATCACAGGGCTCTTCCCACAGCTTGCAGGGTTGTTGAGGCAGCTTCAGCCTCCAAGTACCAAACCACCTGCCCTACTTTTTTTGCTGGTGGAGATGCTCTCAAATAATCTTGACTTTTCCAGATGACACCCTGCCATGTGGCTGGGGTGGTAATGCTCCAGCTGCACTCCAGGGACCAGGCTGGTCTTTCTCAGAGGCACCATCCTCAGGCAGCCACCACTGAGAGCAAACCAAGTGGCCAAAAGTGATGCTGCTGATGTGGAGGGTCTTGCACTGCGCAGGGCTGGACATGAGTGTGAGCATCCGATGCCCTCCCCAGCAGTCAGCATGCTGAATTAATGTGATGCCTTTAATTTTACAGGTGTGCAGGCAGGGCTCTCCCAAGAGCTTCCTACCAAGCTGGAGTGACTTCATGGAGATGGTCTTTGCATCTTAATGAAGACAGAAAACCTGATTATTCCACACAGAGTAAATGGATTACCCGGGATGCAGCAGGAGCTGTGTAAAACTGCAGCTGGTCGCAATCTTATGGGGAAATCCCATCTGATCCCACTCCAGTTCTCCAAAAGTCTCCTTGCTGACTCCTTTTCAGCCCTTCTGAAATTTCTGTCATCTCTAAGTTCCCCCTGGATTTGCTGCTACCTCTCCTAAGTTTCCATTCCATCCCAGGCCTCCCTCCTTTGCTCTGTGAGTCACTCAGGCATTCCCAAATGTAGCGTTGTGAGGAAGGATGCTTCACACAGAGCCCATCTAGCTGTGGCAGCAATAAATACTCCAGACATTAATTTCCATCAATGATTGCTCATCCTGCCTGTGTGATGGAATTACAGTGCAGTAAAAGCCTCCAGGACTGGGATTCTCCTTTACCTGTGCCCTTCTCTCCCCAAAGCAGTGAGAGGAGCTGTCTGAGCTGCCTAAACTCACCGAGATGTGTCAATGTATCCAGTGCTTTGAAAAATGAGCAGGTGCCTGGCTCCTCTGGCAGAAGTCCAGCTGCTGGTGTTCAGCTGCTGCAGGTCAGCAGCCAGCCTGGCCTCTTGTTTCTCATTTTGAGCCTGACACCAGTTTTGTGTCTCTCAGAGGCAGCCCTGGATATAAAAGTGTCACAGTGCTGTGGTTTTTCTGTGTATTCATCTCTCTGGAGCTGTCACAGCCAGGAGAGCCTGGCAACACAAGCACTTCCACTCAGGATGAGCAGCTTTGCACTGGGAAGGTATTTTCTCCTATTTATTCCTTTATCCTCAAGCAGTTGCTTGTACTGGTGCACATCATCCCTGTGCTATCCTGGCTGCTGCTCTTTCAGTGGGAGCTTGGTCTTGGAGCTGCGTCAGGGGAAGTTTAGGCTGGATATCAGGAAAAGGTTTTTCCCCAGAGGGTGCCCAGGCTCCCCAGGGAATGGTCACAGCCCTGAGGCTGCCAGAGCTCCAAGAGCATTTGGACCCAGGGGTGCACAGGGTGGCATTGTTGGGATGTCTGTGCAGGGCCAAGTGTTTGACTCAGTGATCCTTGGGGGTTCCTTCCAACTCAGGGCATTTCATGATTCTGTGATTTCTGGTGATGCTTCAGGATCATCCAGAAGCTGCATTTCCCCTCTCCCGTCCACCCACCCCCCTGCCCCCCCACCCCATTGCAGCAGGAGCTGCTGCAATGACACAGGACAGTGAGTGACACAGGACACAGCAGGGCTGCCACTCTCTTGGGAAACCCTCTGGTCAGTGCAGAGGTGCATTGGTGTGGCATGAATATGCCCCAGAGAGGAGCATGGCATGCCTTGAGTCTCCCTCCAGCTCTTCCTCCATGAATGAGGGACTTCACCAGCAATTTTCCTTCAATTGAAAGGATCAGAAGGGAGTTTTCCAGATGAATTAAACCTCCTAATTTTGTTTTAATTTTAATGGAGGTGAAAACAATTTAATAGAGAAAAAGGGAATGTGGTCACACCTCCATAACTTTCCCAGCATTCAATATTTGCAGAGAAATTCCCTTCATGGAAAGCAACACAGTGAGAAGTCCCTTGCATATCAATTTCCTCAAGGATCCATATGAGCAAACCTCACCTTGGCTTTCCTTTTTAGTTTTGTGTAAATGAGAAGAAAATCTCTCCAGCTCTGAGACACTGAGGTTCAGTCATTAATTTTCCATTTGAAGGTAATTGAGGTTCTCACAGCTGCTATGGCCCATTTTTCCATGCATGCCAAGCTTGGTGCCAACAGTGGTTTCCATCCCCTGCTTTATTTTTGCAGGGGAAGGACTGGAGAGATGGAGAGGATCAAGGAATGAGGGTGTTTAAATAAAGTAATTCTTCACAGGGAAAACAGCAACTCCGCAGGTTAAGTCCACTCTTGGGCAGTGAATGAGTGAAGAGAGAAAGAGAATCCAGATGTGGCCAGGAACATCCAGGACTTCAAAACATTATCAGGAACCATGGGGGAAAGGCAGGCCCAGCTGAGCTGCAGGGAGAAGACACTCCAGTCTCTGCATTTCTCTCTTCCCATTGAATTTTTAATTTATTTTTTTTTTCACTTTTTAAATTGTTTTTTACTGCTGCTGTGGAGAGACGCCATGCTAGGAAGCTGCCTCCACTTGTGCATTGCTGCTACCCAAAACAGATGCCTTGCCAATATGTCCCATCTTGAGATCCCTTCTTGGGCTTAGGGAATGTGAAACCAGCTCAGAGCTTCAAGTTAACCCATAAGTTACGGTGCAGGACAAACTGGGATGTGGAAGAACGTGCCAGGGATCCTCAGCTCTCACCCTGCCACAGCCATGAGAACACACAACCTGTAGACAGAGGCAATGAATGTACAACCCCCTCCCAGACTACATCTGCTCTAGGACTTTTTAAAAATAAATCTTAACTGAAAACATTAAATACTAAAAAGAGTTTTGAGGATTGAAAATACTCCTTGGAAATACTTTCATGATTTTGGTTCCAGGCCAAAACTTCACAGGTTTTCAACAACTCAAAGCTGGACACTTTGTCAATAAAGTATTGCTTGGGCTTTTGATTTTCCAGTGGGAAAGAAAAACAAGAAAGAAATAATTTATTAAGGAAGAAAACAGTAATCAATCCCAAAATGCAAAAAAATATATATTTGACTGAGTGTTTTTTATGAGCCCTGACTATTTTTTTCCTTTTATCGTATAGGAAAAAGATGATGGTGAAAAGAGAAACACCATTAAGCTGGCCATGGCATCAAAGGATATGATTGTATAACATTATATTGTACATGAATATTATTGAAGTACTGAAAAAGCTCCACTCCCTTGGGTAAAGGAAGTGGTGCAGAGCTTTTTAAAGTGCATCTCTTTGGAAACAGGATTGGCTATTGAGTAGAGCAGGGAGAGCCGGCAGAGCAGGGGGTATTAGGGACAGACACAGAGAACATCAGCTCAACTGCAAAGTCCCCATTAATAAAGGCTTATACATAAATACAGATGACAGGTATTGATTTTCCTTTGCAAGCTGAGTGCTTTGCCCTGGCTAATGAAATGCAGCCCCTTCCTTAAAGAGAGGTCACAGTGTGGTATACTCACGAAGATTTAACAGATGGGAATATAAATAATGCTCCTCTGAGGGAAATGCAGCTGATCTGCCCAGGTTGTACCTGCTGGAAATGTCTGTCCCAGCCTGAAAATAGGAATTCAGACAAAAGCATTTTGTGTTATGAGCAGTGCTGGCACACACTGATGTATGTAGGACTTTTGGTGGAATTTGTCAGTCTTCCCTAAAATCCAGAACGACTTTTATTTTGTCCTTCAAGCTTGAAATATTTTGCTGTGATATTTCTAAATTACATGATGTGGATCCCTCCCAGAAGACTGATTTGGATGGAAATTTACTTTTAAAAGGAATGAGAGCGAAGTGTCTTTACAAACAAAATGTGGGCCTGCTTGTAGATAAACCCAGATACTGATACGTGAAAGAAGCAATGGGTGGAACCATAAATTTAATAGGAATTCCACTAATTGATACAGACTGTTGCTTACCCAAGGCCATGCTAAATTCCTGGAGTTAGAGAAAAAGAACAGAGATACAAAGAAAAAGATGGGTGGGTCCACATTAGAAAGTAGGAATTCTATACATCTCAAGTACCTCAGGTAATGGGGAAGGAGAGAGGGAAATGTGACTGGGAAGTTAGGATAAACAGGAAGCTGCATCCTCTAGTAATTTGAGAGACCCCATGGGAAATGCCCCATGGCCTCTCCCTTTATTCAAATAAAGTTACAGAACTCCTCTGTCTCCTTTTTGAACATAACTGTCTGGTGTTTGTGGATTAATTTTCTTGCCACTTTCAAAGCCTTTTTTTTAGGTTAGGCTTGTTTTGCATTTTCTTGGACTCTCATCAGCTCTCATCCGCTGAGGAATTCCTAATCCAAGAACAGAGTAAGTGACAGGGAAGGGGGTAAAGAAACACTTTTACTTGACTGAGAAATTTAGTCTAATGCAAGGTGTCTTGGTTTGAAAGACAGGTGTCTTCCAAGGAAGGCGGGAACCTCCCTTGGAATAAAGAATATGACCCCCCTCCCTCTGCGTTATTGTAACTTTGAAATTAAGGGGCATTCAGGCAAAGCTATAGGAAAAGGAGTAAGAATTCTTTAGTAGTATGTATATGTATAACAAGGCAAACAAACAACAACAACCAAAAGAAATAACAAAACCAGGAAATCCAATAGTCTCTTCCTTGCTCATTGTATTTCCCTTGGTGCAGTTCCAGGCACAGCCAGTGGGGGCGCTGCTGGCTCCCGGCCGGGCAGGGCGGGTGCGATGATTCCTCCAATCCAGCAGGGGGCGCTGTGGCGCGGCTCAGGGCCCACACGGTAACGGCGGCTTGGCCAAGACGGGAAGGGGCGGAAAAAGGGCTTGCTTTACAAATGTCTTGGTTTTGAGACAGTTTTAGGAGGAAAATTCTCTGGAATGAACATCTTCTATACAGAAGGTAGGTTGTGGCATTCTCTCCCCAGCCAATACAAAAGGAATCTTGGAGGGAAGTGAAAAATCCTGTTTATTGAACAGAGCAGGGCACATGGAAAAAAATTGAATAGTGTTGAACCTCCTCGCTGCAGAGAAAGCTGGTGGATTCAGAGTTCTTTCTTTAGGTGACTTCCCTAGAGGTCCAGAACTGGGATGCGGTGTTCCACACTGCCCCGCCAGTCCGCAGTCAGGCTTGTGTTGGGGTTTTTCACAAACGAGACGGGACTGCTAGGATATGTTCCTTGAGCTTTATTGCTGTGAGAAACGACTGCTCACTTAAAAAATTTAAAGGGTTTATTAAACCTTAACAAAAATACAACAAAAGGACTAAATAAGGAAAAACAGGCCTGGGAGCTTCCCTTGTGGTTGCCTACCACATGGCTGGCTCATCTTCAAGATGGATGCTTTGCCTTTTATACTCCTGTGGGTTGCATCAGCCAACCCTGGCCCCTCCCGAAGTGTACCAGTCAGCTTTTCTTTGCCATTTATCGGTGGAGACTGCTTTCTTGCAACAAGCTTTTCCATTCCCAGCTGCCCCATGCAAGGGGCACATGTGCACACCTGCTTCTTACCTATCCTAGAAACCCAGGCTGTCTGGGAGGGGGGAAAGGGAATTATGGGGAGAGCAGAGGACATTTAAACTACAATAACAATACTGTACATCAATAAATCTTCTCTTACTATTCACACAATACTCATCCCTTAATTGTGAGAGCCAATAATCTCACATCTATAACAGCTGCAGCATCAGCCTCATTACATTGTTAAGACAATTGGAAGATGGCAAAAGCTCACGTCCTGCCAGCAGCAGCCAAAGATTTGTTACAGAGCATTTAAAAACTTTCTAGGCAATAGCATATTGCTAAACCTTACAGACAGTTGTTCTAGCCAATCACTAAAAGCACACATATACTTGCTTCACACAATGCTTGCTGGTCTGCTTTCTATTAACAATACACATTACTTCATTATTAAGCTAAAAACCTTCTACGATCTTGCTAAGCACATTTTTCAAATATGCTAAGCATATTTTTCTGCAGTCTTAAGGTCTATCTTAGCCAAGCCTAAAACTCAAGCTATTGTTTCATGTCCTTGCTTATTATACTATTGTAACTTTTCTACTTTCAGACTTTGCAGATGCAGCTGGCTCTAAGTTTTCTGTTCTTTCTGTTTCTAAGACCTGCTTTTACAGTTTTCTGGAAGTATTCTTACCTTTACTATTTCCCACAAGGCTCCCACCTATGGCCTGGTTTTCGGAGCTGAATCTGAAGAGTTCCAGAAGAAGCCACAGAAGTCACCGGAGGATTGCAGTATGCAGTCCAGGAAAATGTCTTGCCTCAGCTAACAAGGAGAAGCTAGCTAAAAGCAAAGAATGTAACTCCCTCTCTGCTGCAAGGCTGAGCACGGGAGAGTGTGAGAGCTTGAACACAAACTGTGCCCAGCTCCCTCCCTCTTCCAGACCTAGCTTAAAGTTACAGGACCCATTTCTGGGCATAAAGCAGATTATAAGGGAATGCAGTATTATCATAAAATCACCTCAAACAACAAACCTCCCAGGGGCAGCTGATCCCGGTGCCCCAGCAGGACCCTCGGAAGCAGCAAGATGGAACGGCAGGAATGAGCAAACATCCTGTAGACGAGATGTATCAGAAACTCTGCAGCTGGAGCTGGAACCGCGTGCGGAGTGTCCCAGGGCGTGCGGAGCTACAGCGCACCAAAAAGCCCGGAGCAGCGGCAAAGCAACGGAAGAGCTGGGCAGGGGCACCCCTGTTATAAATGAGAGAACGCTCCCGGCACTAAAGTGATTTCAGCATTTATTATAATAAAATAAAGGCCTAAAGCAAAGGGGCCCGCGGGCCGAGCAGGAGCGATCCCGTCGAGGATGCTGCGGCGCCGGCGCTGGATCTGCTTCGGCAGCGATGTCCCTGATGTTCCAGGTGGAGCGGCACAGGTTCAGTGGGTCAGAAGCCCCTTTTTACCCTGTTTTTGTCCCTTTGTATTGGCTTCTTTTTGGATCCTTCATTTGCATGAAGGTTTAAGGCGCTTGATTGGCCCTTACAGTTCTGTCCAGGCTGTCTCGTTTCCCTTGGGGAGTAATGCACTTTACTTAGGTCTAATACGGTACATTGAGTACCTTATTTCTTATAACTTTAACCCTTTTAACCCCTTTTACAACATAACAACCAAACTAACAGTACATGCTTAACAACTATCAACTATTTTACTACAGTTTCTAACCTATTTTTAACAGCCCGGTTCCCGAACATGGCAGAGAGAGGCTCCTGGGACGGGAAAGGGGCTCAGGGGTCCCGGGGTTTCCTCTGAGGCACTCCACCAGATGGCGAAGGGTCCTCTGGTGAGGTGACACGGGCGCTGCTCACGGTGCAAGAAAGACAGCAGGACCCCCGCAGTGGTAACAAATTCTCCCCACAACGACCGCAGCCTCTCTCCCCTCTGACTGCCGAGAGCACAGGATGCCTGGGGGCTGTGCCTAGCCCCTGTCTCCCCAGCCCAATTCTCGGTAACTTTGTCCTTCCGGTAGAAACTCCTCAGCCCCCGCAGTAAAGCCAGCTGCACTGCTGTCCCTTCTCCGTAGTTACTTCTTTTGTCTCTCTTAAGTACCAATCGTTATTGTTTCTTAGCAACAAAAATGGGAGATATTCCCCGAGAAAACAAAAGGAGGAAATTCTAAACCCCAACCCATTGTGTCTCTTCCCATGGCAGGGGTATGGAACTGTGTGGAACCTTTCAACCCAGTACCATTCTGGTATTCTAGGATTCTGTGACTTCCTCCTCCACCATTTGAATCCCAGGTATGTTTTTGACTTGTGCAGCTGGGCAACTCTAGACTGTGGCTTCTGTGGCCAAATTTGCCAAATCAGTGTGAGGCTGCACTACCTTATTGCAGCAAAAACTTGGAAAGCGGTGTCTGTCTTGTTTTCAGGAGCCCATGACACTGTTCATGCCCTGAGCATTGCAATGAGGAGAGCCACTGCCACTGCACCCTCTGTGCCCTGCGAGCACTGCCCGCACCCCTTCCTGCACCCCTTCCTGCAGTTCCAGCCCTGTGCTGCCTGTGAGCGACTGCTGAGGTGATAAACGCTGCCGCAGCTGCCTCCTGTGCCATTAAGATTCCTCTCACACTGAGCAATCGCTCTCTCCAAGCGCGGGGAGAGCCCAGCCGGGCCTTTCCCCGCAGTTGCTTTGCAGCTCTGCCCGCAGTGGTGCAGAGCTGCTGGCTCAGGCTCTGCCGGGGGAAGGTTGCAGAGAACAATGTGTGTTTCATTTCCAGTGGCACAGAGGATTATCCGCCTCTTGCTCATGGTTTGTTATACTACATCCAACCTTTATTTGTGCCGCATGCCCTGGGAAGAGATTTGTCCAGTGCCTTGCTCTATGCACCTTTGCCTCCAGAAGATTTTAGCCTACCCGCTAAACAGGCTCTCCAATTAACTGAAAACATTTACCTCTGAATCCAGTTTTTGCTTCCTTCCCAGACACATTTTACTTTCTCAAAGACTATGATCCTGAACAGAATCAGGGTCAGAGTTAAGGGTATTTCGAGGACGGCTCTGCTTTATTGGGCTGTAATAAGAGACAGCCCCTGAGTGACCTGCCCCTTGTTAGTGCAGTGCCATGGTTAGGGACAAGGGTTTAAACTTGTCCCAAACCGTGCGAGGGTGACTGAAATGTTTGAGGCTGGATTTTGAAGCCAGGGCACCCAGCTGCATCCTGCTCCTGCTCTGCTGCCCTCGCTGTGCCACTGCCGCTGTAGTTTGTCACAGGAGCAAGTCAAGAAGCAATAATTATCCTCCAGCAAGGACAGAAGGCCACAGAGCCTGCGGGGAAGGCACCTGCATGTCCTTCCCGCTTAGCACTGGGCTGTAATACGCTTTGGGAAGAGGAGCTGTGGTTGAAGCCGTGAGAAATTCCAGCTTAGTTTCCATGTGCCAAAGGCAGGGAGCCGGGGGAGCCTGAGGGGTGGGTGTTAGCAAGTGGCTGTGAAGTGCAGGGAGCTGGGACCAGCCATGAGAAATAGGAAAACGGTGCAAAAACAGCCCTGCAGCACCTGAGCAGCCCCTTAGCAGGGTCAGTGCCTTCCCCAGCTCCTGCTTGCTCCTTCCAGGCAGGAATAACCCATTTCCTACCCTCTTGCCAGGCATCCTGTGTGTCCCTAGGGTGCACCCGCAGCCTTAGTCCTACCCAGGGTGGCCCAGGAGAAGGGCAAGATCCCCCCCAATGGATAGTGGCAGACCCCTTCACCGTGGGTGATCTGGACATAGAGCCAGACACCTCTGCCACCTGAACACATCTCCCCACCATACAAGAGGCTTAATTTGCCTCGGAAAGAATCAGATGGATCTTGAAGGGGCTATTCCTGCTGAGGTTTAGAAGCAGATATGGCCATGATACATGGAAAGACTCTAAAACTCAAAGTGAGTTATAAAGTAGGTATGTATTTTCGGCTGGATGCATGTGGGATACCTCCACAAAGGAATGTGCACCTACTTGCTCTCAGCATTCTTTTTTATCCTCTAGAATGTTACATATACATTAGATTTTGCAGTACATTTATGCATATTCATTTCCTGGTTCCACCTTGTCCCACTTTGTTTGTTAATTATCTTATCAGACCATTGTGCCCTCATACTTGTCTCTGGTGGTTTTCTTGGGGATTCTTGAGGGTAGTCTTCATCAGAGTTGACCTTCTCACCCTGTCTCCTTGCCCATGCTTACTGATCCTTTGGTCACAATCCAAACCATGAGCTTGGTTGGATCTGGTTGGGGGGTCCAGAGGAGCCTTGTTATCACCTTGTAACTTTGTCCTGTTTTGATGAATATCATCCTTCCCTTATCACACATCCTTGCATTCTTTCATATTGCTTTTACATGTACACCCTGTCTTCCCTTTACAGGCAGTTAGCACAGTAAAATGCAGCAAATATTAAACAATATTTAATCTAAATATCTATTTCTAATCAATACCCCTCTAATTCCTAGCCCCATGTCTCACCCGGTGTGGTGGCTCGGGTGCTGGGAGAGCCCTGTGGCTGCCAACTGAACGTTCCCGGGAGCAGCAGGATGCTTCCAGGAACAGCTGCTCTTTGCAGGGATGGACAGCTCTGCATGGAGCACGGTGTCACTGTAGAGCAATTAGCTCCCGTTTATATCCGTTAGGTGTGTGATTAGTGTCTCATTAATGCAATTAGCACGGTGGCATTAGCAAAAGTATGTAATTGGCACCGAGGCAGCTGCAGCTCAGCTGCTGAGCACCACACGGTGCCTGTTTCAGGCTTTATCCGAGCTCAGTGAAAGGAGACAGCTCATAGTCCCCTCCCCAGGCACTGGACAGGCTGGTTTCTATGTGCAGCCCTGGCTGTGCACCCCCACCTGCTCCTTGCTTACTTTAGCTGCAATAGAAAGCAATTTCCCACCCTCCCTTCTTGCTTCAAACTCCCAGAGCTGTTTCAGGGAGCTGATGAGGGGTGTCCCAGCTGCTTCCCAGAGCTGCAGGATGCGGAGATGGGATTTATCCTTTTAGGAGATCAGAGGACCAAATCTCATTTTGGCTGGACACAGGTCCTTTTCTAAGCCTTGTATTCTCCTTGTGGCTGTCCATGTGGTCACTGCCAAGGTAGGATGAGGGTGGACATGGAAAGGAATCACATCTGCCCACTCCCAGCCATACCTTGGCCCCATCCCACCTTGGCAAGATATCAGCCCATGTCACAGCTTGGCTTTTGGAGTCTTGACAAACTCCTCCCCACATCACCAACACCGCTGGTATGATAGATGAATAATGTGATGACTGACTCTCACAATTAACAGACAAATATCATGTATGTATATTAAGTTTTTTAGATTTATAGTTATGTTATACCCCCTTGTGTTGTTATCAAGGGACAGCCTGGGTTTGGGATATTTGGGAGGGTGGGCTTGTCACTGTGGCAACACTTGACCTCCAATGAAGATTTAAGGAAGTGATCTCCACCACTGGACAGCGAAGAAGGAGTTGATGGACAGAACTTTGGGAGGGGTTAAAAGGTTAAAGGGTGAAACTTCCATTGTGTGGTTGAGCACATGGTGGGAAAAATCCTTTGCTGCCAGCACCATAATATTTTGTCTATTCAGTCTTCTGTTGTATTTTTGATAAGGTTTAATAAACCTTTCTAAATTTCTGAAAGTGAGGAGCATTTTCTCACAGTTGGCCTTTCAGGTTATCAGGGAAGGAGAAAGGCTGTGTGAGATGGGGACAGGCTATGGAGAGTCCATTTCCATCCAGCTCCACCAGAGGTGTCACCTTCCCAACTACCAGTGTGAAATTCCCAGCCCTTTTCTGGAAAGACAAAAGGTACTGGCCTCTTCTGACCAGCACATTCATAGGTGAGGGCTGAGCAGAGGAAGCTGTGGAACATCAAAGTTCCCTGGCAGCCCTCATTTCAGTGAGGATGTTTGGTTTTGGGAGAGCTTCTGACAATCCTGATTAACAACCTTTTCATCTATTCATACTGGTGATAAGCCATGGGAGCTCTGGGCCTTTGCAGCCCTATAATCAAGATGGTTTGAAAGAAGCAATTTTCTCCTCCTGCAGCCTGGTTGATTCTCTTTTAATTGTTTCCCATTTTGCATAGATTTCCCTTGTTTGCCATGGCACTGGCTCCACACGTCCTCCTCTCCAGCAGTGCTTGACTCATGCCTTGTTTTGCCAGGTTGGGATTTATGATGATTTGGGCTATGCCAGGGCCTTCAAAGCTCCCCACACGATTTAGGTGTACCATGCCTGAGTTGCAACTTCTATAGGAAAAAAATCTCTGGGGACTGGGCTAGGTTTTGTTCCTTGCTATCACATTGTGTGTGGGGGCACTGCTTTTGGAAAAAGAAATGGAAAAACATGGGTATTACACACAGGTGGGAAATTTAGCGGCAGGAAATGAATCTCCTTTGGAAAAAAACAAACCTAACCAAGCAGAATTAATTATTTAAGACTAAAGTTTTACCCTGGGGGTCAAAAGAGATGAATGAAGCCTTTGTAAGCTGATCTGAATTAAAATATGTGGGGTTTATCCCTTTTAAGGTTGGGTTTGTGTGCAAGGGCTAACAACAAGGTGAAAAGGACTTAGAACCCTCCTGACCAAAGAAACAAGGAAGCTAATGAAAGTTTTGCTAAGGAGCTGGGGACCACCATCAAGGTGGACTCAGTTATGCTGGGAGCACCAGATCCTGGGTGGAAGCAGTGGGACTGCTCCTGCAGTGGGTGAGATGCACTTTGATCCAGTCTGTGATTTATGTGTCAAACTTCAGTTCTGGCAATGGAAAGCCATTCTCCATTTTCCTCATACTCCAGGCCCTTGTCCTCCCTCTCCAGCTCTCCTGGAGCCCCTTTGGGCACCTGAAGGGGCTCTAAAGTCTCCCTAGAGCCTTCTTCAGATAAACAACTCCAGCTCTTCTTGCGTGTCTCCAGAGTAGAGAAGCATCTCTATGGCCTCCTCTGGAATCACTGCAGAAGGCTCCATGTCCTTTCTTTCTTGGGGTCTCCAAAGCTGGACACGGCATTCCCTGGATGGAAAGCACTCCCTGCATGCAAATGGGGCAGGACATTCCCCAGAGGGAAAAAAAGTCTATTTTATGTGCTTATTTATTATAACTCAATGTGCAGCCTCTAAACACACCTTAACCACTAATGCATTAAAATATAGCTCCTTTTAGCCACCCAAATAATTTTAATCAGAAACATGATACTCTGGCTTGGGTGGATGGAATGTCACTCAAACTCCAATCAAACTCCAATATTCTTGCCTATGATCCAAGGCTGTTCCTGAATATCTCATCCTATTTTCCTTTTGAACTAGCTGGCAGAGTCACACTGCTTTTTCCTGACTTGTACTAAGATCCTGCTTCTGTGCTTGTGTGTTTCATTCCTAGGCTGCAGTTTTCCCTGTTTGTGTTTCTCCAGCTCTCTGGCTCCTGCTGTGCCAATAATTGTTCCTCTGCTGTTGGGATTACTGGAAGTGCTTAACCCAGGGCTACCCTTTTTGCCCTGTATTTCACATCCCCACAGGATTCTTCAGAGCCACCAGCTCCTTGGGACTCTCCAGCTATCCCACTGCAGGAAGAGCCTCATCCACCCTCCAAGACCTCACCTGGCATGCCCACAGCTGCAAGCAGATGTCAGGAGACCCTACTGGTTGCAGCATCACTGGATCATCTGCTCTTCCAAAGGCTGGTTTCATCCCAAACAAAGCTGACATCCTTCTGGAAGGAGAGAGATGTTAATAGCTCCTGGCAGTCAGAGAAGATCCTTTGGGATTGAGCCAGGGGCTCTGACACCTCGTGTTTGGAGGTCAGCCACACTCAGCACACAAATCCCAAAGACGTTTTGCTGGCTGGACTTTGACAGCTATGTCACCAACACCATGTGCTGAGAAGGGCAGGCAGGGACAGGTCCTCGGTGATTTGCCTCTATGAAAAATGGGGAGGCAGAAAATGAAGCAGCCAAGGACCAGGAGAGGACATGGCCATCTGGATCTCAAGCATCTGCATTGGGCCCACTGTGTACTGAGCCTGTGGGTACCGTGCTGAGTGAGGGAAGTTGTGACCCTTCTCCTGCTGCACCCAAAATTAGGGTCTGGCAGGGCACCTGGATACATCAGCCAGCTGTCTGGAAGTGGAAGCTCAGAACAGACAGCAGTCCTTTTTGGTGGGGTTGGCTGGATCAGGGTGGGGTGGTGGGGACATTTCCTGGGGGCAGAAGGAGGCTCTGGGCTGCTGAAAGGGTCCCAAGCCCACCTCACACTGATGTCTCCTGAAACAGGTCTCAGACCTGGATGGAGGATGCTCTGGGGCTAGAGGATGCTCTGCAGCAGAGGTGCCTGTCAGGATGTTGCTCAGCCAGCAGAGCTCAGTATTTCCCAAAATCCATAGCAAATCTGTGCCTCAGTTTCCACAGTAAGCAGGAGGCTCAGAAACAGATTTCAGCAGCCTAAAGGTAACTTTACCATTGAAAATTTTGCCTGACAGGGAGGAGGGCAGGGCCGGGGATCTCAGCCATGGGGCTTGCAGAGGCTCTCCTGGGAGCAGGTGGTTGGAGACTGCAACTATTTCCAAGCAAACCTGGAAAACCTGGACAGTCCTTGGTGCACATCCCTCAGGATGAGGGCACCAGCTGGGAGGATGAACTCAGCTGTGGATGTGCACACGAATTCCTGGTTGTGGGATTAGCTCATCCCTGCTCTCTGCAGGTGCCAATTCAGCAGGCTGTGTGATCACACAACTCTGCTGCCTTCAGTACAGCCCAGGGGCTCCTCAAGTATTCTCTGTGTGGCTGAACAGATGAGCTCTCCTGTGGAATCACTTGTGTCTCTGATCTTTAGTTCTCCCCCAAACTGGAAAAATATGTCCCTTTGAAATTTTCATGAGGGTGGCAGAGCTGCCTGTCTCCTACCACCACCACATGTGTCTGAGAGCCATTTAACTGCGACTGTGGCGACAAATATCAGCGTGAGGCTCACACTGGAGAGAGCAGTGAAGGAGGGGGCATTGGAATTAAAGGATGAAATATTTATTTGGGAGTTTAGCAGTGCTTAAAGGACAGCATATCACAGATGAGAGTCGTCTTGGGGCAGACAGTGATGAAAGCCACAACTGAACCCACTGGGCTGTAAAGCAAGATTTCCTCTCCTTCCAACCTCCCATCCTTTCCAGAGTCCTTACCTGCCTGGGAAGTCACAGCAGGGTTCAATATCCAGGAATGGTCCAAAGATGTGGACCACCAGACAGATATGTGTTGTTTGAGGAAGGGGAATGACAGCCTCGCTTTGCTTTAATACCAGCCATAAACCTCTGATTTACATGCCATGGAACTGGGAGGTCCTGGCTCTGGCAGTGGGGATATTTGCACAGGGCAGCCTAGTTGGAAGGTAGAATGAAGGCACAGATCCTCCACAGGGAACCAGGATCACGAGCTTCCCTCTGCCTCCATTCAGGCTCTGCAGGGCAGGTTTTCTCCATTGCTGGCCCTTGGTTTGCTGGGGATATATCTCAGGGCACCCAAACTTTGGTCCCAGGTGGTAGGGCTGAGGGTGGGAAGTGACTCCAGGACTGTTGACAACCTTCATGGTGGGTTTAATGTATCAACCAAATAAACAAGCTAAATAAAAATCCATCTCACTGTGCTGGAGAAGCTCCTGTGCATCATCCCACTGGGATATCCCATAGCACCATGAGATCCCATCCTTGGAGTCCCATTTTGCTTTTCCCAGCCCTGAAAGGTACCAGGATAACATAAAGGGTTAACACAGGAAGATCCCAAGAGGCTCCAGCCTTGTCAAGAGCACTGGATTGGCAGGTCGTTAATCTCAGAGTTACTTGATAAGTTTAAATACAATCATGTAATCAGCAGGAACCCGTAATTATTATTTATGTGCATGGTGCTTACTAAATTACAGTGCTCTCCACGGCTCTGTGTGATGAACAAATTAATTCTGCAACAGAAGAGCTTGACCAGAAATCTGTTTGTGTCTGAATTTCACTTGTAAACATTGATGTATGAAATGAAAGTCAAGTTTCATTGGCCCTCCCTCCTGCTGTGAAGCACATTACATTTTTATTCTGTAAAATAAACCCTGGCAAGGGGGAAAACCTGGAGGACTTTCTCCAGCCCTGATGGTACTTGTCTGGAAAACCTGTGTGGGATTCTCTTGGATGAGATGGTGTAGATACCTTTGTGGAGAGTCCCCTCCATGCTCTGGGCACATGGAATTGGGGTAGAAAAGAGACAAAAAAGCTCTAGATCAGTGGGATGCTGAGCTCACTGCAGTGTGAGGATGATCCCATGGAAACTGGGGAGGGGCCATGCCAGGGTTGTCTTTTCAAAAGATAAACATGCTCCAAAAGTCCTTGTAAGAGGAATTGAAGTATTTTTAATCAAACAAGACTGAGAATACACACTCCAGCTACGGAAAGCAAAGTCACATCAGTTGGAGCAGACCACCAAGAGGAGAAGGGAAAAACAGTGATGTGAACACAGATGCTTCTGTTCGGGTTTCTTTCTTTGGTTTTTCAATTTCCAGCTTCTTTCCACCAAAAGACCTCACTTTAGAAAAATCCAAATTGAACATGTAGGACATCATTTTTTGGCAACATCACTTGCAGGGATGAGGAAAAAAGCTCCCTGGGGCATTTCCCCTTCTCCATTGCCAGCAGATCATTATTAGCTCCTGCCAAAGTACCCAACAGAGAAACCAAGACACAGAAGACACAAGTCTACTCCTTGTAGGGCACCAGCAGAAAGTGTCCATGGAGCTGGAAGCTGCCACTTTTCCCATTGCATAACTCCAGGGGTCTTTTCACACCCATATTTTGAAGAAGGGGCACTTTTGGGGACTGTTGGCAGCAGCTGAACCTGAACAAAGACTGAAATGTGCCCTATGTGCAGGGTATGGTCCTTGCTGTGGTCACTGTGTCATACTGGGAACTGTTGCTGTTCCCAGCAAATTATTGGAGTCAATGGGATATTTCCAGTTTTGCTGCACTGTAGACATGAAGGTAGAAAATCAGAATGGGAGGGAGGTGGGAGGAATTTGCTCTAAACTACTGGATTTCAGAAATGTTTGAAGAAAGACCCCAGAGGTTTTTCCCTATGCTTCTCTTTAAATAAAAAAGATTCAAGATTTTATTCCTTTCTGGTGGTATATCCTGAGGAAATCACAAAATACTGCAATTTCAAAGATGCTTAAATCTCCCCATGGCAGAAAACATTTATGCTGTTCTTTATAGTGGGAAAACTGAGGCACAGAAGTGTGAAGGGGCTCACACCAGACCCTGTATGGCCCCAGTACCAAAATCCCTCGAATGCAGAGGGCAGACAGCCCATAAACCTGCTGTAATCTGTCTTCTGCCTGGGCATCCCCAGACCTTGTATGGGACAAGGAAAAGGTGGCTCCAAAGAGGTCAAGGCAAATCCACTCTTCTGCTCAGCTGCTTTTGGTGACCACATGGAAGAGGGCAATGAGAGAGGGGGAACAAGGGGACAATCTGGAGTCCCCAGAATGGGGAGGGAGATAGGGAGGGAAGGGAAAGGAGGCTGCTGCTCCTCCAAGGCACTTAACCCCAGCGTGGGGATGGTTTGGTCCCATCCCCTGCACAAGAGCAAGGAGCAGCTTTGGCACTGGGCCCACCTGCCCAGGTAAAAGCAGGGCAAGGAGGAGGGGGCAGAGCCAGGGCCTGTCCCTGCAGTACCTGCCTTTGGGGACCTCAGCCACCACTCCACTGCAGGGCTCCCTCACCTTCCACCCTTTAAGCAGGGACAGAGTCAGCCTGAGGTCCAGGGCTTTGCAGAGACCTGTGGATCCATCTGGGCTGAACCAGAGAATTTAACTAATTCCTGTGCTTCCCTCCAGATCAAGCCAACTCTGTGTGGCTGTTCAGAGCCCCTAGGACCCATCCCCTTGGGAGGGGGAGTTACCTCCCCTCTCCCACCCCATTGCTTTACCCCACCTTTGGTGACAAGATGAGAAATGACCTAGTCAGACCAAGCAGCAGTTACAGGACACCAGGAGACACAGCAAAAGACAGGGGAAGGACTCAACCCTAATGCTACAAAAACACAGCCACATGAAGCAACAATCACTCCAGGGCTCTCTATCCATCCCCTTCCAGCACACAGGACTTTGGCTCCTCTAGAGGGTTCCCCCCACCACCAGCAACATTCTAGCATGTGCTCACTGGAAGGCTGACCCAGCTTCCCACGGAATTAGCCCCATAAACTGTCCCAGCAATGTCCTGGTTTCCTGTCACCTCAAAGCAGACAAGCCTGATAAGTCATGCCCAAACCCCGAGACATCATGCCCAGCAGAAAGCTGCTGCAACCTCTCCAGGTCCTTCTGGCTCTTTCTGCCACGCCAGCAGGTCACACAGCTGCCAGGGAGATGACAAAGCAGCACCTCAGCTGTCCTGTCCTCCAGGCCTGCCCAGCACGTGGGGCAGGAGCTGTGCAGGTGTCCCATGACCAAGCGAGTTCATGCTCTCCTTGTGGGGCCGGGGCCACCGGCAGGAGCTGGTCCTGTGCCGTGCCCCCTCCCAGGGGCTCCCCACAGTGGGGACGCCGGCTCCCGCTGCGGCCTCTCGCTCCCGGCTCAGACAGCCGTGGATTGCTTGATGCTGTGGAAGCTGACACGGGTCGGGGAGGTGGGGATGGACATGGCCCTCGCCACGCGGGCACGGATGGAGTGCTTGTCCTGCCACCGGTGCCACCGCTTCCGTACGGCCGATCGCACCTGTGTGAGGTCAGTCAGGGACATTTGGTCATCACACAGAGGCTGTTCAGAGGCACCAGCCATCCTCCTCCTCAGTCCTCCAGCCAAAAATGGATTAATGAGATGTGATTTGCTAACAAAACAGGTTCATGCAGGGTAAACTTTCCTGAGTCAGCAAAGGTGTGGGAGCATTTGGAGGAGGCAGAGGAAAGAGCTGCCCAAATATCTGGCCCCAGGATTCACTTCTACCCTCAGCTCCTTTGATTTCTGCTGTTTGTGTTTTGGGTCAGAGCCTGGGAGATATCCTCATCCATGTGCAACCCACATGTGTATGGGGCTCATCCTGGGGAAGGATTTCCCTGGGATGGGGAGGACCCTTGGCGCTGCTGCACCAAATCACACAGGTGCACCATGAGAGCATCTGTTCTTTGAGGTGGAGAGGAGGAGACAGACAGCAGCCTTTCTTGTCTGGGCAAAATCTGGGGCTGTAGATGTATCTGGGGCTGGAGGTGAAGCACCAACTCTGATCACCAAATACCTTCAGATGGGGAATTAGGGACCAGCACCCTCCAAGCCCTGTACAGCAGTGGAGCCTCATGCTGAACTTGTCTGCTTGCAAGGAAGGGTGTAGACCCCCCAAAAAAACCCCAGCCCACTGCGCTCACCTCACTGTTCAGGAAGCAGTAGAAGACAGAGACGAAGAAGCCCTGAAAGGAGACAAGCAGCAGAGTCACAGCAAACAGGTACCCCTGCACCAGGAGCTTTGGAACAGCTCTGGGGTTTGGGGATATCTGGTTTCAGAAGGGGCAGAAGCAGGATGAGGCATCAGCCAGGATGGGCTTCTCCACATCCCTTGGTGAGAGGACTGGGATGGAAGCCAGTGTGGAGGACCATTACCTGGAAAGACTCCAGAAAGGAGTTGAAGTAGATGAAGACTATCCTGGAGATCTCATCCTCCCCGGGGTTGACAAAGAACAGCATGTAGGTGATCCCCAGCAAGGGCAGCAGCACCAGTGTGGCCTTGACTGCTTTCCTAGGGAGAAAACAGGGACCTGAGCTCCTGGGCACAAGGACTCTGCCCATCCCACTCCCAGCACCAGCATGGCTTGGACTGGTCTGCTGGGACTTGAAAACCAGTGACTAGGGGAGGATAGAGCCAAGCTGGGCTGTTTTCCAGTGCAGTTCCCAAGGGACAAGGCTGCTTTGAGCACTGGGCCCTTGCTGTGCTTCTCCACCCAGAAAAGGGCCATGGAGAGCAGAGGCCTGACCTTGAGCTGGCATAGAATGATTGCTTGGCTGATCTACAGCTCAATTAAAAAGGAATTAAGGAGGGTATAATAATTCACAGCCTTCAACACAAGTTTGTGAAAACCTTAACTCAGGTAATTAATTTGATATTTTGATGAGATTACAAGTACAGTTTGTGAAAAGTCAGTGCTGCTACAGAGAGTGTGGGAAGGATTTGGGCTTGGCACCTCATTCCTTTGGATCAGGGGACAAGAACAATGCCAAGTCATCACCTTTTGCTTAAAAACCCTGTTAATGGACATATTCCAACAGTAGATAGTCATCCCTGGAGGGTCTGAGCTGGGCGGGGAGGGAATCTGGGACGTGTTTTGCATCTCAGATTTAGAGGAGAGAACAGTCCCTGACACAAATGGGCTGATGCCATGAAGGAGCTGGAGGGAACCAAGGATACGAGCTGGAAAACTACAGTACAGCACATTCACTGGTGTAGCTTTTTCAATAATAGAACCAGAATTTTTCCTTTCTCAGCTGAAAAAGCCACCCTCCACATCAAAAGGGGCTTCTCTTGACCTGGCACACAGTGAGATTCCCCAATTCCTGCCCACAAAATGATCCAGACATAGGCAATGATGAAGCCCAAAGTGTCTTCTATTCCAGGTACTCTGGGGAGCTGCTCTGACAATGCACCTCTTACTGCAAAATATTCCCCAACAGGCAAGGCGGGATCTTGCTGCCTTGTGCTGTGGGAGTACTGTCTTCTTCTTTACAAGGAGATGTTGGGGTGGCATCGATTCATCAGCTTCCTCAGCTTTTGCTTTTCTGTCAAGCAGTGATTTAATTCTCACCTCCATGCCAAGATTTGCAGCTCCCAGCCTGGAGAGCTCATCAGGTCCCACCAGAACAGGCTTTTGCAAAGAGACTCAAATCCCAAGAGTTCACTTCAAAGGCAGAAACAGCCATCCACACTCTGCATCACAAGGCTCTCCCTGGCCAGATTTAATGACCATGCGCCTCCAAACAGTATTTGAGATGCTCTTAGGTGTCTCTCCATGCTCCCATCCCCTTGCTACCTGGCTAATGGGGCTGTGCCCATCCCCAGTGATCATGAGAGGGCCCAGTTCCTAGGCTGGCTTCTGGAAGGGTCACTCATGCTCTTACCTGTACTGGATTGTCTCTGATGTGGTTGAAGCTCGGAGCTTAGTCATGAGGATTCGGACAATGTTGAATAGAAAGATGAAGTTGATCTGGGAGGAACAGGGTCACTGGTTAGTGTCTGCTCCCTCAGTATTTCCTCCCATTTCCTCTGCAAAGGTGGGGGAAGGGGGAGCCAGGGGAAATGGGAATGTTTCCTCTTGAACCTGATCTACTGCCTTCCATGCACCATGAGAGGATGTCTTCCTTTTCAAAAAACACTTGAATAATAAGATTTAGGAGTTTGGTCAGGAGATCAGGGCAGGGGGCATGCCAGGAGATTGCCAAGGAAGGACAAGTGCTAGAGAAATGGCTGAAGGTGAAAAAGCAGAGGGAGAGAAAGAATCTAAGGTAGAGAGTGGCTGCCATCACATCCAGGGTCTGCCTGGTCGCTCTCTTGGCTGCTGAATCGCTAATGAGGGAAGGGGAAGGAGTCTTTAGAGCTGAGCACAATTGACAGGAATTAGTAGTGGCCTGACTGCCTAACGGCTAAGAAATGGGAAACAGGATAAATTATTCCATAATGCCAATGATTTTTACTCCCTTGAGTTTTCTCAGCATTGGGCAAGGAGGAAGGAATAGTTTTGGGACTTTGTGCATGGCTTTCCCCCTGCAATCACAGGATGGACCCCCAGCTTGTGACCTGCCACCTCTGCTCTTCTTTGTCCACCCACAAAAGACAAAGCCCCATCCATGTGACCCTTGGATCAAACACAGCTACTCATCTGGGGACCAGAACAGAGAAATGGAATCAGGATCAGGTAGTGGAGTCAAGGATCCCAGGCTGCTGCAAATGCTTGGCAAAGCATCCACCCACACCCCAACAGTGCCATGGCAGGGATGGAGAGACCTAGTGATGCATGTTGGAGTCTGTTGATGGGACACCCCTGTCAGAGTGAGGTTTTCAGGCTCCTCCTGCAGCCCACCCCAAGCCCAAAATTGCTTAAAGAGCAGTTTGGGTGAGAGGCAGTGCTGCTGTGGGGCAGCAGAACAAGCCCCAGCAGAGTGAGGCTAAAGGAGGGGGCAATACCCTGTACAGAAGCAGCTGTGACCCACATGCACACAGAAGGACTCTATTTAGCACACAAAAGGTCACTTTGCTCTTACCAGAAGCACCAGGATCATGGGGCCTTGGTAAATGTAGTCAGTATAAACACCTGCTCGCTTCCCAAACCAGCACCTGCAAGGCAAGGACAAGCCTGACATGGGAGTGACCTGGATAGACTCCTGTCCTTGCACAGTCTCTGTGAGTCACTGTCTGTGAGGTGAAAGCACTAAAACTCAAACTGCTGCAGCCATTGTGAAATAGCTTCCCTTGGAACTCAGTAAAAGGAGGTGTGTGTGGGCATGTGGATGTGGGAGCTGGTTATTGCAGGACAAGCAGGGACACCCTCCTCACAAAGGAGGTGACTGTCCCCACTCTGTTCTGCATGGGGGCAGCTTCACCTTGCATCCTGGGGGCAGTTTTGGGCACAGCAATGTAAGAAAGATCTGAAGCCATTAGAGAGCTTCCAAAGGAGGGACATGAAGATGGGGAGCAGTCTGGAGGAGCCACATGAGTAGCAACTGAGGACAATTAGAATGTTCAGCTGGGGCAGAGGTGACTGAGTTTAGACTTCATCAAGGGCTGCAGCTCCTCCCTAGGGGCAGCCCCCATGTCCACCCCCATCTCTCCCTGTGACAGGGGTAGGACCCAAGGAAATGGCCTGAGGTTGTGTCACAGGGGAATGTGGGATTGGATATCAGGAAAAGTTCTTCCCCCAGAGGGTGCTTGGGCACTGAACAGGCTCCCCAGGAAATGGTTACAGCCCTGAGGCTGCCAGAGCTCCAGTAGCTTCTGGGCAATGCTCTCAGGGATGCACAGGGTGGGATTGTTGGGGTGTCTCTGCAGAGCCAGGACTCAGACTCAATGTTCCTTGTAGGTTCCTTCCAGCTCAGGATATTCCACGATTCTCCATAACCTCACACAGAGGTCTGGGCCAGCTCTGTCCTCAGCAAACCCTGCAGGAGCTCACTCAGGTGTATCCCTGTCCTGCGAGCACCTTGTCAGGGTTGTTCAATCAGTGCCTGTGTGAGCAGCACAGGACTTCTGCAGTCAGCAGGGAAAACTACCTCTGGAAAACAGAACAAGCTGCCATTCATCTCAACGGGCTCCTTTCGACTTCCCACTCTGGGATGAACTCTCAGGTACCTGTTAAGTCTTTCATCAGCAGGTGTTTGTGAAAATGGCTCAGGTGGGGGTAATTTAGATCTCTCCTGGTTAAATCCCAGCTCTCTTTAGCAAACCTATTGCAGGAAATCTGGTATAATATATTTTTCCCCCTTAAAAATCACATTTGCCTTTTGAGGAGAAACCAGCAGGGGCAGGGCTTGTGATGCAGAGATGTGAAAGATGGGATAAAAGAAAGAATGGAAGAACATTATCCTTTTTTTCCTCCCTGACAGAATTCCTGACACAACTGATCCCTGAGGATTTGGGATAGAAAGAACAGAGGATAAGAGCAATCAGGCTCACTTCTCATTGTCGTAGTAGAGCTTCCCAATGGCCCAGGCAACGATGATGGGAAAGGGGATACCTGCAGGGGAACACACAGGTGAGTCTCAGAGCTGCAAGGTCACCACAAAACCACACCATAACAGGGGTTTTCTCACACGCAAACCACACACAAACCACCCAGTGAGATGAGGTGCCCATGCAAATCCCATCCTCCTGCTCCTGGCACCCTTTTTGCAGCTCTTTGTGTAAAAGAACTGGAGCAGAGGCTGGAGGGGCATCACCCATCACTGAACCGCGGGTAGGGCAGGGTGAGGGGAGGCCTGGCACTCACACCAGCCGATGCAGATGAACATCCACTTGCGGAGCTTGTCCGTGGAGTACGTGAGCACGATGGCTGTGTGCAGGTAGCAACCCTCGCCGAACATCCAGAAAAAGTTGGTGACATGGAAGTAATTGTAGGCAGCAGTGACCAAGCGGCACCAAACCTGTCAGGAGATGTGGAGCCTGTCGAGCTCTGTGTCACAGTGGTGCAATCAACGCATGGAGCAGCACAGACCCCACAGAGCAATCAAACCCATGTTTCTCATACACATGGGGTGCCTGCCAGCCACCAGCCAGCCCTGTTTGTTCTCTGAAGTTGCTTTTGTAGCCACATCTTAGTGACTTCAAACTGAAAGAGAGCAGGCTTAGGGAAGAAATTCTTCCCTGGCAAGGTGGTGAGGCCCTGGAACAGGTTGCCCAGAGAAGCTGTGGCTGCTCCATCCCTGGAAGTGTCCAAGGCCAGGTTGGATGGGGCTTGGAGCAACCTGGGATAGTGAAGGTGTCCCATAGCAGGGGGATTGGAACTAAATGATCCTTAAGGTACCTTCAGACCCAAACCACTTTGTGTTTCTGTGATCTCCAGGGTCCTCACACCCCCTGACTGCTCAGGACTGGGCTCAGCCTGGAAGAGCTGCACCTACCACGTTGCTCTCATGCACCTCTGGGTTCATGGTGAGCTGCACCACGAACCACGTGGCGTTGCGTAGGATGAAGGCTGTGATCAGGTTCCAGTGGATGATGTTTCTCAGGCACCGGATGCTCCTGGAGAGAGGTGGAACAAGGCACCATCAGAGCAGGGGGACTGGGGACAGTGCTGTTTGTGGAGCTGAGTGTCTCTGTTGGGACCTCAAGGGTGACTTGCTGGGACCATGCCCTGGGTGAGGTGGGCAGGAAGAAGACCAGGAGGTAGAAGGCACCAAGGAGGGCCCTCTGCCTCTGTAACTAGATGCTTTTAAAAAGCAGCAAAAAACCCCCAACCCTGAGATAGGCAGGGTCCCTCCACCTGGAGGGCAATGGCAGAGTAGATGGCAAAGCACAGGAGCTGGGTCCATCCCTGCCTGAGATGGCCTTGCAGGAAAAGGGCAGCAGCTTTGTCACTCACCGCAGGCGCATGAAGAGGACAAAGGCCACGAGGAGAGCCCCCAGTGAAACACAGTGGCCCAGGTAGTTGATGATGACAGCGATGTGGTAGTGCAGCTTGCTCTTCTTCTGGGAGTGGGGGAGATGGACACAGGGTCAACAGCAGCCCTGGTACTAGCACAAACCCACTTCCTCCACCACATCACCTTTGGCAGCTGCACCTCCAATTCTGGGCCCTTTTTCAGGAAGCAATTGGAGCTCACCCTGGGACAGGACAGTGGGAATGGAAGGAGATGGGGCTCTTGTGGGAAGGAGAGGCACCAGCCTGGTTTCACATCCCACTTTTACCAGAGCAGTTCAATGCTTTGACATCCCAACCCCTCCTCTGGGGAAACCTTGCTGGAACTCAGTTGAGCTCACTGGAATCTTATCTCAGTTCATCCCCCATTGCCCTGGGGGCAACTGACAGGCTAGGATGAATTTGGGCACAAGAAAGTGTGAGTGATAATTGAATTAATTGATCACTTCTGCTGTTAGGCACTCATCCAATGGGTAAATAAGCAATTAAAGTGAGTGAAAAAACATTCCTGGCAAGAGATGTCAGCATGTTAAATACCAGAGTTGATATCAACTGCAAATGAAAAACTCGTATCTCTTCTCCTCTGCTTCAAGGCGGGGCTTGACCTACTCAGGGGCTTGATCCCCATTTTTGTATGTCTTTCAGCTTCCTAAATATCTCCTTTATTTCACTGCCAGCAGGGAAGGATGGGGTTTTCACTGATGGTCAGGAGGGAGCTGTAGGAAAGTGACAGGGTGATCTGTACCCAGAGCCCCTGGGGACCTCACCCTGCCAATCCTCTTGGATTTTTAATGGGGATGGAAACAGGCTTGGCTTTATTTCTGATGGGGAATAAAAATGCAAATCAAGAAGGGGTCATAATTGCCATGTGCAACATTATCACTGGAATACTGCTGCATGCTCAGCCCTCAGCTCCCATGGGCCATTCCTGGCCTGGATGCCTTTCAAAACTTCATCACTGTCTCTCACCCTCCTGCCAAGAGCCCAGGGACTCCCAAGCTCCTACCTCTTCACTGAGGATCTCCTGGCACTGGGAGTAGTTGACACGTGCTGCCCAGCTCCCGTTCGCAAGGCATTCCCTGTACCCATTATCTGAAAGAGAGGATGCCCATTCAAGGGTTAACAGAGCATGGGGATAGGCACAGGCATGTGACCTGACTGTCACTAATGCAGGGCATTGGCATCAGGCCAGGTCTGGCATCTTCTGCTTTGAAGGCAGCTCAGCTACTGCCTTGGTCACAACTGCAGAACCAAAATCCTTGGGATATTTCAGACCCGCTCAATGGCTTTGGGTCTGCACCAGCTCTGCCCTTGGCACTGGGGGGCCCCAACACCTCCTCATCACACACAGGGATGCAGTGGAAGCAGTGCCAGTTCTTATTTTCTTCTCTTTCACTCTGCTCTTTGCTTGGGTGATCATGTGCCAGCCCAGGCTCTCTGCTGTGATGGCAGCACAAAGTTTCATTTCTCTCCCTGAATTAGGAGCTTTTTGCCTCCCAGCAAGGACAGTAGGTGTCAAGGCTGACTGGGAAGGAATGGTCCAGGCACCCCAGAGAGTCTGTCATTGGTGTCAGCAGTGGGGCATTGCCAGCACTGGGGTGAGACCGAGCTACCATTAACAGGAGGGTGTGAGCCTCGTCAGGGTGATGGGGTGGGAAGGGCTCAGAGACAGGTTCAAGTTGTGATTAATGCAGAGAGGCTCCTACAGCGGCACAGCAGGCACCACAAAGCAGGAGCTGTGTGTCTGTGCCATCCTCCATGGCTGCACGAATGTGCAGGATGGAAAAATCTATGCTTTTTTGTGAGAAGCAAGGTATTTCTTTCACCAAAAGCAACACTTGGGTGCTCAGAAACTCAGCCTTATGCTAGGAACGACTTTGGGCACTTTTCATATCACTACATGCTCTACTCCCAGCATGTCCCTGGCAGTGACAGTGCAACCACCTGTGCCAGGAGGGGAGGACATTCAAAGTCCCCTAGTCTTTGCTCAGCTGGAAGCTTCAGGCCCCTGTACCACCTCCAAGGGCAGGGCAGGATTACTTCTCTGCCTCTGTCCCCAAGATGGGGACATCAGCTCCCTCCTCCTCCCAGGACCTGCTTATAAAGCTGCTTCTCTGAAACGACCCTCCCTGAAATCTGCGCCTTTGGCACTGTTTTCTTTATGGTTGATGAGCTTTGTGTTGTCACTTGTGTCCAGAACTGTCGCCTGCTGTGTGCCCAGCAGTGCTGCCCCTCTTACTGGTGGTGTTGTACCGCACGCCGTAGAAGTACTCGGGGCAGGGCCGAGCCACCAGCTGTCCCACCGCGCTCCGGGGCCAGCACGTGCCGATCAGGTCCACCGAGGCGTTGCACTGGGGACCTGCAAGGGAAAGTGCACAGGGTTGGCAGAGGTTTGTGAGCCACCATGGGCCACTTCCAGGCTGTTGAAAGGTCAGGATGTAAAGAATGAAACCCCAAAGACGAACTCTTGATTAAGGTGTTAGTTTATTATTGAGTATCAAGTGTTGATAAGCTCTTAATTAAAATGTTAGTTTGCTATTGAATGTTAAATGTTAAAATTCTAAACTTACCTTTTGTTGTCATTGTTAAGTGTTAATATCCCTTGATAAGTTAAGACGTGTTTTGCGATCCTGTATTTGTATTCCTTTCTGGAATGGAATGGCCCTTTCTGTCGGGGACCACTTCCACTGCTCCCAAAAGAACTTGCACACAAACCACATGCAAATGAGGGGTCTTTGGTGCAAGTCAGACCCCCACAACAACAAACCAGCATATAACAAAAGAGTAAAAACTGTAACTCTACCCAGCAGAACTGCAGATAATTGTATGCCATCAACTAGAGCTGGGTTCCGTCCTGTCACCATAGTTTTACAGCACTCAGTCTAAATGACACCCCTGGACCATGAGCCAACAAGCGCCTTCCTGGGGACTCTGGTGAGGACAGGAGCCGCTGCTCTGCCAGGAGACAAAGCTGCACACCTCCTCCTCAGCATCATCCCAGGAGCAGCGGCGTGTGCCTCCCCTCGGGCTCACAGCCAGAGCTGTCTTTAATAACGGCCTGGGGAGGAGCCTGGAGAGCTGGGGCTGCTGCATCAGCTGATGGGTCACCCCAAGCTCAGCCCCCAGAAAACCCTCATGGCAGACACCAAATGGGCCTGTGCAAGGCTTGCAAGGGCTGGTTGAATCATCATGGCCACGACTTGTAGCAGTGGGAATGGACACGGACCCGCCTTATTTTAAAAATCGGCTCCTTTTTATACCTTTATTTTCAACCTGACACTGAAACCAAACTGAGGCCTAAGAGAATTTAACAGAAAGAGCGCACCCATTGGCTGGGTCAGCTGCCATGCTGCTGTCCACGCATCCTGCCATCCAATCAGCTTCCTGCTCATACACTGTTCATGCATTCCCTCAGCCAATCAGCTTCCTGCTCATACACTGTCCACGTGTTCCTCCAGCCAATCACAACCTCGCTCCCAGCTGTCACTCAGCTGACTCTCCTCTCCCATACCTGCCTCTCACCCCTCAGCCGAGTTGCACCCTCCGGGCCTGTAGCTGTGCCTTTCCCGCAGGGCTTCTGGTGAGCACAAGCCTTGACAACTTTAATAACAGTAATCTCATATCCTCCAATAACTGTTACTCTGCTCCTGTCTAAAACTACTGGCTAAGCCAGTAAACTACTAAACTACTGGCTAAGCCCAGTTCTGGCACACCTAGTTTTAGACCTGGCTTCCAAGTCCCCTGGCTCTGGTTTCCCAGCCCTGCTCCTTCCTTCAGCCATGATGCCCCACAACAGGCAGTAAGCCAGACTTGCTCTTCCTCAGTGGTGAGTCCAGTCTGGTTCTAAGGCACTCCAAACATCTCACACCTCCTGGCTGCAAAATCTCCTTCCCAGCCATTCCCGTTGGTCTCTTCCAGTCTTTCCCGGGTAGAAAACTCCAAAGCTGCTGCTATTTTAGATTTCAAGTATTTGTGTGTGCTTTTCCCAGCTACACAAGTGTGCTAACGTAGGCATTAGGTAGGCCAGATTGCAGACTTTTTAATGTATAATTTGTGTATATTTAGAACAACACGTACCGTAGCTAAATATGTCCCTGCTTCATCTCACAGTGAGGTTGGAAGCACAATGGCTACAATATCCATATACTACAATCTAAGATAAGCAGGAAATGGGTGAGCAGGAGATGCTGGAAGAGGCACAGTTCAGTCCAAAACACTCCTGGGTACCAGAGATGTTTGTTCTGCTGGCACAGAGACAGAGATTGCTATTTCCTAATACAAAACACCCCAGTTCACAGCTCCTTGGGTGCAAGTGCCTTTCCCAAAAATTCCTATGGATGGAGCTGGCTGAAGAATGACCAAAGGAAAAAAAGCAAAATACTGTTGATGATGATGATGTAGAAGAACGTTTTTATGGAGGAATATTCGTTTTCATCGATTATCTGAAAAATTGTCTCCTTGTTATTTTGTGTTGTTCTCAGAGAAAATTTTCAGGGCTTTCAGTGTCTTCAAATATCTTCGCAAGGGAAAACAGCTTCCAAGCATGTGAGCTGGGGAAGCATCAGAGCATGGTGAGTGTTACCTTCTGCCTCCCATAGCTTGTAGGGAGAAATTAATTTTAACAATGACCTTTGTTTTTAGCTTTGCTAATGTGTAGGGTTGCTGTGGCAACCTTCCCTTTATGTTAACTATTTTAAGCCTGTATTTTGTAGGAAACAAGGTGCCTTTTATCACATTGTGTCTGTGCCTTTCTGCATCCATTTGAATTTATTGAACTCCTTTGTTGTTTAGATGGAAATTTGACAGAGAAATAGAGGGTCACAGTTAAAAAAAATTATGATAACTTTCATCCTTGTAAGGAAAAAACAACCAGTAATTACTTGAACTAAGGACAAAGTTAAATTGCAAGTGCTCTTCCTGTTAGCCACCGAGGTGAGAAGCTGCGTGAATGTCTGGAACAGGAAAAGCTTCACTTGGAACAATGCAGCACAGGAAAATGGGGTTTGCACAGTACTAATGGCCACGGGAGCTCATGCAGCTATCACAACCCCTCATGGGGACTGGTAGGGCTGGGCACAAACTCCATTTTCTTTGCATAGTCTTTTGCCTCAGTTTCCCTCCTGCATTTCAGGTTCTGTTCTGGGGGACAGACAGAGATTGCTAAGGGAGGACAAACAGGAAGAATGAGTAACTAAAAGTCAGCAGGGCCAGAGAGCAACAATGATGATACCCTCCACCAGTAAAACAAACCCACAGCAATGCCATTAAAAACCAATTAAGAGAGACTCATGGAAATGATGTAGCCAGACAGAGGTACATCATTCTGTGATATGTCTGCTCGAGGCTGGATTTAATATCTCCACCTTTCTCCGAGGCACTTGGTGGGATGCTGCTTGGCACTCCCGTTAGAGCATGACAGGATCCCACCAGACACCAAACCCAGTGGGTCCCACCAGTCCCACCAGAGGGACGGTGCACCAGCATCACCAGGAGCTCAGCCCTCCGTGTCCCATGGGTCAGGGTGGTGCTGTGGGGTGGCATTGGGGTCTGGGGCTGCAGTCAGATGAGGAGATGCTCGGCCAGGCTGTCAGATGCTCCTGGACCTCTCCCTCTGCTTCACCCCTGTGCTGTCACTGGCAGCATTTGAGCTCTATCCCACCGGGTTTTCATCCAGTGAGTGGCTGTAATATTTTTCTCAGGCTCACACTGAGAAAGGCTTGATGAAGAAAAGAGGCAGAAAGCAGATACTGCTCTTTCTGCTCTCCCCAGCATACAGAAAAGAGAGAAAAAACCTCTCCTGATGGGGGAGTGATAAGTAGAACAGTGAAGACAAAGAGTGCCACGAGGGCTGCAACATCCCTTTTGCCCAGCACAACTTTGTGCTCCAGCTCCTGGAGTGGCACCTGGCTCCAAGCACTGAGAGCACTGTTTATCATGGAAATGATATGTATCAGTACTGAATGCTTCCCTGCCTGCTTGATCCATGTTTGCAGGGAGACTATTCTCCAGGTTCTGCACACGAGTGCTCCAGCTTCTCAGCTCCATTGGCAGCACAGGTTTGGTCTTTGCAGATTTACAGCATGAAAGGTCAGTGAATTTCCTACCTGCACTCAATTCCCCTAATTTGGCTTCTGCCCTCACAGAAACATGGTGTTTGGAGAAGGAAGGAGCTGGCCCTACTTTGAGACAGGGAACGAGGCACAGGGGAAGTTGCTGCAGTCCCTTCTCACCCTATTGCCTTTGCATTGTGCTGCTCTGAAGCAATATAAAGCTTCTTCTGAAGAAAAAAGTGTCTGTCCAGGGACTTACACTGAGACAACTATATCGCAATAACTGTCTCAGGATAACTGTAGCAATCTGTTTTAAGAAAACATCCTTCTCCAGCCTGCTTCCACCACTCACAGAGACCTTCAAGATGGCTCTGAACTAAAGCCATGGAACCGTGTGGCACCTGGCAGGGTAAAGCTCTCCACTCCCAGCTAATCTGCCAGAAGATTTTGACCAAATGGAGGATGAAGCATATTTGTCCTGGTCCAGCAGTACCAGACGTGTGGCCACAGTGCTCTTGAGCTGGTGCCAGGAGGTCTGAAGTATTATCATACCATCAAGCCATTGCTGGGATGCTCTGAAGAGGAGTTAAAGCAAAGCACATAACTGTGCTGGTAAACACATCCTGCTTTACAGATGGGCTTTTACATCCTGGGCGGAACTGTGCACCAACACAATGTCCCAGTTTGCTGCTATGCACAGACACTCTGAGGGGTGGAAGGGTGAAGCCTCTGTCCCCTTCTGTACACAATGCAAAAGGCAGGAGAGATGATGGAAATCTGAACTACAGGCTCATTCCCGTGGCTGGGAGTGATGGGGTTATTTACCTAAGGTGTCTCAAGAGTCTAACAGGTGAAAGTTGTTAACTCATATCACTACCTGTCCTGAGCTCTTCTTCAACCATAGTTATCTCTGACCCCCTGATGTCCTCTGTGACCGCATTGCTGCTGCCTGGAGACTCTGGCTCCCTGGGAGTGTCCCCTGTGTCTCTGCTGCAATATTTGCATTTGGCAATCAGGGCTTCATCTCAACATCTAATCAAAATACAACTCTCTGTGATGTCTGATGCATCAACTGCGAAATTGCACAAAAATCTCTTTCTCCCTCCCAGGCAGCTCCACCAGAGTGGTGAAGAAGAAAGACCCATTTCACACCTTATTCCCCACAACAGGGGCCGCCTTTGGGGTATGCTTTTACTTCCAGGTGCTGAAGTGCCAGGGAGAGGTGGCTGGGTTGAGCTGCAGAGTCACTCAGATGTTAAATGCTTGAGTAGCACCTTGAGGCGTTGAGGGAAATGGCACTGGGGGACAATTTGTATTAACATGGGGTGGTGGAGCTGTTTGACTTCACTGTGAGCAGCGGTTGGTGCTCAGGATGGCTGAGAGCAGTTGTGTCTGCCTCAAAGTAGATCCTTGCTTAAACTCTACCTCCAGCACTGTTTTCAGTGGCATTGGGGGCTTCTATTTACATTTGTAAGAATCCAGTCTTTAAAACATCCCCAGCAATCCTCCCAAGCATTCAAGTTCCATGATCCTCAATGTAAAATAATTACCCAGGCTAATTAAACATTATGATAGCTATGGGCCATTGTAATGAATTTTTGACTTGTTGCTATTCACCATCACTGACTATCCTCTCGTGTCTTTGCTGCTGCTCTGGACAAGAATAAATAAAAGGCACCAAACCTAGCTTGTGCTGTTGGTATCTGATGCATCTGTCACTTATGATGATCCATGTACAGATTTACAGCATATATATATATATATGTATATAATGTATATAATGTATATAGTGTAGTGAGTTGTGTTTGGGGCTTATCTTGTTCTCCTGACATGAACCACAGAGTGTTTGGAGCTGTTTTATAACTAATTATGGCAGGAAGTTCTTTATTCCCTAGGGTTGGCTGGGATCTGGTGGTGGGTGAGTGAAACATCAAAATCCTTCCCTGGCAGTTTTCCCAGCAGAGCCTTCTAGTTTGGCTACAACTGAACATTCTCTGGCAGTGACTTCACTGCATCCAGTCCAAAGTACAGTTTAACTGCTGTAGCTGCTACTGACACTGGGATGTGCCAGGACACAGTTTCCTACTGGAAAACCTCTTCATCTTCCCTCTTCCACTACAATAAAATCTATGAATATCAGTGAGTTGCTGTTGACATCCCTGTTTCCCAGATGATGGAGCAGAATGGCCTTACTGACACTAGTATATATTTAAATCCACTAGGATTTTCCATATAAATGAGACTTTTGTTTCCCAAAACTACCCAGTACCATGTCTCTTCCTCAAGTCCCTGCCTAGACTCATTGCTGCATCTTTAACCCTTGCTCAGCTCCTTATTAATATTTCTGCCTCGGTGGGAGAGATGCCAGTGAGACTGAAAAGAGTCGCTGATGTTAATTTGACCTTTATGAATTTAAATTCCAGACTCACCCCAGGGGAGTCAGTGAGTGAATGAAAGAGCAGTGGCACGTGGGCTGCTGGAGCAGTGTCAGTGCTTTGGGAACTGAGCTGGAGTGGGTGGAAAGGCTCTTGGTCAAATTGTCACCCGCTGTGAAAGGTGTTACCAAACTTATCTGATAGTGCCTGCGAAGGATATGTTCTCATCACTCACTGCTTCTTAGCCTAAGAATTTTGCTGTATCTGGAACAATTAGATTTGCCTTATTTAATGCAAATCTACACTCCCTTTCCCCCTTGAAAAAGCCTTCAGTTAAAAACCCACAGACATTTCTTTTTTTCTGCTTAGCTTTGGTGTAATTTTTCTTTGCTTTAGGTGAACTGGCACTGGCATGAAACATTTCTTTCCTGACAAGGAATTTTCTGTGCTCCCCTCTCTCTCCTGAACATACACACACACACACCCGCACACAGAGGATTGAAGATAAGAATTCATCATGATAACAAGCTTAAAGGAGTGGATCATGCAGCCAGGACCAGAGTGGGATGTGAGCAATTGGGTGGCAACTCCTTAGGCTGATCCAGGCTTGAAACCACGAATGGCAAAACAACCCTTTGAGAGTGCTCTGAGCTTGCTCTGCTTGAGTGTTTTCTGCTGAGCTGCTTTGGAAAAAGCCTCATTATTAATTAGGAAGAAGCTTTCCCATCTTCTCAGATTCTCCTTTCCCTCCCCAGGGAAACAGTCCTGCAGGTGCAGGAAATGCTTTGCCCTGGTGGATGAAATGACCTTGTCCCTCCCTGATGGACTTTGTAACAGGGCGAGAAGCAGCTGCTCACAGACCATGGGGAGTTGAAATTGTCAGCAAGAGAAATCCATGGTCTGAGTCAGTCCATGGGCTGGGAGCCTTTGGGACAGCACCATCCATGCCAGACAAGGGATGCTGATCCTCACTGTGCTCCTTTTCAAGCCTCATCTGAGACTTTCATGGCTTGCAGATGTTTGGAGGTGCAGGTGACCTGACTTCCTGAATGCACCATGCTGACCTCAAGTCCAGCCTGATATTCCTTCACTGCTACTGTGATGCTTCACTACTTTCTGATGGAGTATTCAGCTGTGCCCCTGTGTCCCAGTCCCAGCTAAAATCAGGGGCTCAGTGACAGGAATTTTTGATGGATTCCTAGACTATCAAGTTGGAGCATCACAATGAGCCTGAATTCCCAGGGATATCACCCTGCACTGGGGGCTTGAAGGAAGATGGGTAAAACCATGGTGATAAGATGTTAGCACAAGGGGGTCCCCGGCCAGGTAATAATTAGCATAGACTACATGCATTTACAGAAGGCTAATCAATTATTCTTTATTAAGAAATCCATCACTTTTTTTATACCCTAGTTCACTACAGGTGGACCTAATTGGTCCATCACCATTGGCTAGTTAAGAAACCACCCTATGGTAAACAAATCTCCATAACACATTCCACATATTAACAATACTGGTGCAGCAAGTTAAGATAAGAATTGTTTCTCATTCTTTTCTCTGATCTTCTCACAGCCTTTCCCAGAATGATGCCTGGGAAAGTTGTGTTTCTGTCTGTGGCCAGAGAGCTGCTGCCACAATAAGAGGGCAGGACAGGAGAGCTCTGTGAGGCTCAGGTGCTCCATGTTCTGGGATGAGAGTTTGCACCAGCTGCACCCCCTGAGCCTGGACAGCATTACCCCTGTGTGCCTCCACCCTCCACACCACTGCTGTGGCAGAGATTTTCCAGCTCAGTGCACATGCCTAGAGAGTGCTGGCACCCTGGTGACATCACTGTCCAGCTACATATCATCTTTAAAACTGGGAGATGAAGGGACTGGTGACCCAGGAGAGGAGAGGCCATGGCGAGCTGTGTTTTGGAGAAGGGATGCTGCACACAGGCATGAGGCAGTATCTTCCATGAATCCAGCAGATCCCCTGATGAGCCATGCACTGGGGGACTGCTGGGCTCGTGTTGTCAGCATGTGTCATTTCCCAAGGGTTGTGAAGACATTAACAAATTAAGTCTCAGGGCCCTGCTGCAATTCTCATTAGCATCATCCTAACAACTCTTCAAGTTAAATAGCTCAAATCAAAGTTTCCAGTTTAGTAAATATCCCTCCACAGGAATTGCTGTCTCCATCAGGCAAGGCTTAAATGGACCCCAAGGACCAGGATTGGTGCTGAATTCCACTTCCCAAGCAGACATAAGACAATTAGTTTCCCTTCTGCCTCTTGTTCTAAGTCCCCTCCTCCAGCTGGAAGTGGCTCTCACATGTGCCAGTCCCATCCAAATGAGTTGCTCAGGAATTGCAGGTTGCGTGTGTAGAAACAATGGACAATTTGCAAATCTGAAGCCTCACGTTCTCCCCTCTGCCAGTGAGATGGACACCAAAGTGCACTAAATCCTGCTTGTAATCATGTGGATAAATCCCCACTGAGCAAAGCCAATCCTTGCAGAAATCAGCGCTCAGTGCTTGAGGATGGTGGTGATTCCAGGGCAATCAATCAGCAAACCACAGCAGAAATTCTCCCCCTTTCTGACCTCTCCCTCCAGCTTGAGAGGTTCCAGCAGTGGGTGGAAAAGGCCATGAGCTGGGCATGAGGATTCTCTGGGACCTGCCTGCTGCCCTGGGTCAGGATTTATCACATCTTAACATGGCCAAGGACAGGCCCTTGCTGAGCAGAGTGATGAAGCCTTCAGGGAGCAAAGCACATGAGTGATGACTAAGTTTCTTGTCTGACCAGACATGCAAGCATTGCCATTCCACAGGCAGCTTTTGCTGTCCCCTGGCTTTCTGCCTCCACCTTGTGGGCTTGGGAAGCTTCTTGCAGGGCAAGGTAGCCTGGATTTGTCCAGACACTGGATCAGCTGGTGCCAAGATGGGATTTGTTAAAAAGGAGCTGTTAATGCTGCTATTAATGGGTGGTGGGCAGCCATCCCTCAGCTCTGGGTCCCCATGGCCATTCCTCAGTGCCCAGTCCTGTGGACATCCATCACCCTGGCAGAGTTCCTTGATGCCTGCTCTGATTCTCATTCAGTCACGGAAAATCAACACTGCAGCATCCCAGAGCTGGGGATGACTTTTCTCCTTGTCCCTGTGAGCTCCACTCCTTCTCACACTTCTCCTCCCCCAAAAGCTGTCACTGAACCAGACCTGTCACTGCTGAGGTGACATCCAAGTCACATCCTGAATATAGGCTAAAAGCCATTTTTGGCACAAGCTCTGACCTGATTGGATCAAACCCATGTACTATGTTGAGTAAGAGGTAAGAGTTGAGTAAGAGTGGGCTGTCCATGACCCTGCTGCTCCCACCCATCAGGGCTGAGCCAGCCCTGGCCATAGCCATGTCCCCAGAAGCTCTTTGTGACTGGTGGCATCCCAAAGTGCTCAATGGCACCTATGTAGGAGTGCTGGGGGGCAAAAGTTGGCTGAGCCCAGAGCCATGGTGGCCACACTGCACTGGTGACGTGGTCTTCACAAAAAGTCAAAACCTCCAGTCATCATGCCTGGGCAGGGGGATGGTAGAGGAGGGTGGGCATAGGGGCCAAAGTCCTGGTGTCCCTGAGCATGGCATAGAACAGGCAGCCAGCCCTGATGTTTCTTTGTCCATCTCTGCCTCTGTCCAACAGACATTAATTTTCTCTATTTTCATCTCCTGAAATGTGCACCTTCTACCTGCCTCCACTGTCACTCTGCAAGGAGGCTGCAGCAGCACCAGCAGAGGGCTGTGATGCAGTGTCTGCACATCCCACCTCCCCAAAAAGGATCCATGCAGCAGCAGATGAGCCCAGAAACACCCCTGACACCCTCTTCCAAGCACTGGATCCCAGGGGGTGGCTGAGATGGGCTGGGGGACACTCACCAGTATGGTTGGTGACAGGTGGCAGGCTCTCGCAGTACTGCTCCTGGATGGAGGCTGCAACCGGGCTGTCCCAGAGGAGAAACGCCTGGATGGGGAGAGAGCAGACAGGGGTGGGGTTATATGCGCAATATGCTGATTCCCCATCCCCAAATGCCTCCTTGTGTCAGATCTGAGCTTGCCCATGTCTGGGTGGGTACCACCCCAGAGCTTGCACAATGGACACGTACCATTTACAGGATAGCTTCCTAGGGAAACTGTGCTTATCTGAGCCGAAGGCTGGGGGACTGCACTCTGTTTCCCACCCAGTGATCTTCTCCTGCCTTGAATACCCCCCCTCAGCAAATCCTTCTGCAGCCCCTGCTGAATCATGGAACCTCTGCTATTTATCATTTTAATCAACACTTTTGGGTTTACCATCTTTCAATCCTGAGAGCAGACAGGGGAAACATGATGAGCCTGACACCACGCTTGGATTTTCAATCCCTTACTGAAATCACAGCCTTGTAAGCTGTCAGTGAGAAGAGGTTCATACACATCCTTAAGGAGATCTGATCTACAGACAACCAGCTCTGGCTGAAGTGATTTTTTTTTTTTTTTTCAGGAGAATTGTCAGCAAACACCAACGTTCCCATTGAGTTGGAAAGCACTGATCATGATTTACCCAGCTCTGCTAAAACTATGCACAAGGAGCTATTTTGGAAAAATGATTATTGAATTATTATGCCTTTGCAGGAGTTCGGGGAAACTAAAAGTGAGAAAGACAATTGCCAGGATGAAGGGATTGCAAAGATGGCAGAGGGATGGTGCTGTTGGTCTCACACCTCACCACGGTGCCAGATGAGGGAAGGAGGGAACCTGATATTTTGCATAAAAGGGTGACACAGGCTCATCCCCTCTCCTCCACCAGCACTAATGGTGGATGAGGCTCAACCCCACTTCTTTCACCTTCAGCAACTGACCAAACCCCCTGGAGAAAAGTCACTGATTAAATGACAGAGCTGTGCCCCAAAAGACATCACATAGAGAGATCCCTTGGGAAACAGCCCTGAGCCTGAAGGCAGGAAGGGCTGCAGCTCCCCTGCTTGCAGGCAAGCTCCTCAGGGACAACAACCTTTGCCTTCCCCATCAGCCAGGCTGATTCCTAGTGCCTGAACCCCCCCCCCCCCCCCTTCCTGAGTGCCATTTACCTTCCAAACTGCTCTGAACATAGAGAAGACATTCCTCCTCTTGTCCTTGAGCCATAGAAACACTGTCTGCCCTTGCTGGCATACCCAGCCATCCTCATGCCTTACCAAGGCATTAACAGGATTTATTCAGACACAAAGACAAGCTCAGCACCCACTTGCTCTTTTCCAAAGAACTGTTTACTGCCTTGGGAAGCTGGTTTTGACAGCAAGAGAGATGTTAGGCAGACGTATAAATGGAGCAGAGAATAGCTGCCTTGTTGTGACTGCTCCAGATGGCACAGAGGATCCGGCAGCTCAACCCTGCCCTGGTGCGAGAGCTGTTTGGAGCTCCTGGATGCTGGTCCTACAGGAGCTCAGCACCTCCTGAGTCTCCTTTCAGAAAGCTGAAACCACCCAAACTCCAGACCGGGAGGAATCAAGGTACAGGGAGTCTGCTCCCCTCTGTGCTGATGCCCACAGCTGGTGCCCACCACACCTGTTGGCTCTTGGCATTGGCAGATGGGACACAAGGGTTCTGCCCAAAAGATGTCTGGGATGGTTTGTCTATCTGAATAGGCTTTCAGGTGTTAATTGGATGTTTCTCCTAATCCCAGCCTGCTCCAGCCTGGTAGTGCCATTCTCCTTCCAGACACAGGGAGAGGTCTTGGCACTGAACAGCACATGGACCAAGCCACAGCCACAGAGGGGTGTGGATGGAGCAGTCACTGGCTCTTTGCAGGCTTTGTAAATGAGCTGAAACAGCTACAGAAGAAAGAAAGAAAGGAAAAAAAAAAAGGATCCCCAAAACAGAACTAATACTAAGAGGTTTTTTTACCAGGCTCTGCAGTGTGGCCAAAGCTCTTGAGAGAGGCAGAGTTTTGTCCCACTCCTGTCAGCATTTTGAGGGGAATAAGCAGGGGTTGTGGCAGCTGCAGGGGGATTTGCCCCAGTGAAAAAATTCTTATTGCTGGTCGCTGTCTTATCTGTTTTACTCTTTGTGGGTTAGTGCAACCCTCTCCGTGCTTTTACAGAGAGAACAGGTCAAAGCTCCGTCCTTGAGGAGCTTCTCGTGCCAGAGCATCGCTGCTCTGTAAGATGCCACATGGTGCCCAGCAGGGCCCAGCCTGGCCGGGCTGGAGCCAAGCTCACCTCAAGAGCCCCGACACGGCAGTGGGTCGTGCTCGGGCCAGAGAGGGGCCGTGTTCCTCCGCCCTCCCCACCCTGCCTTCACACAGCTATGGCAGATCCCTCTCTGCAGGCAGGAACACCTCTGTGACCTCTCTGAGCCTGCCAAAATCCTGGAGAGCCTCAGCTGAGCTCTCAGCTGTCCGGGAAGGAAGGCAATCTGCTCCTCTGGAAGCAGCCGCTTTGCACAGTGCTCCCAGTTAGTCAGGGGAGCTGCTCCCACGGAGATGGGTGATGGTTCTGCCAGGAGCTGCACGGACCCCGTGGGTGCCCGCACTGGCAGCAGCTTCTTCTCCATCAGGAGCCACCATTGTCTCCCCTGCTGTTGCCTCAGCATCTGCCCAGCTCCCTTCCAGGCTCTGTAACATCCGTATTTTATACACGGAGATGGTTCTGGTTTAGTCTTGGATCTCACGGAGCACCAGCTCCTTCCTTTCATCCCCACATTTTCTGTAGCAGGACCAGCCCCCCCAGTCCTTACTGCACAGCTCAGACACAAACCCTGACACTGCTCCCATGTTTCCTGTATCCTGCACAGAGCAAACATCTGTGGTGGTCGGTGTCCCACCACCCACCATGCCAGGGCTGTACCAGAGGGGAAACTGAGGCACTGAGGACCACCTGCCTCAGATCACTCAAGCTGTGCAGCACCATATGGAACAGATTTCTGCAATCTGGACACACCAACCATGTCCTGGTGCTGCCAGGGCTATAAAAAACCCCAGCTGTTCCCGTGCCTGTGACGATGGCAGGTCCCCTGGGTTAGAAGATGCAACATCGTGGACTAGGACAGTGTCAGCTCATCAGCACTGGGAGTCTGGCTGCTGCTGTGGGGGTGAGCAGCACAATCACACACACATGGTGTCACTCTCTGTGACCTGCCACTGACCTGGCAGAAAAATTCAATTAATAACAATTAGGAATTAATGTCCCCTTGCGGTGCTTTTGCTCTCTCAAGCAATCCATGGATACTAATTAATACATTCACATCCAACTGCAGTATCACCCCCTGCACTGTGCTACCCAGAGACAAGCATGTGTTCCCCCCCCAAACCCTGCTATAATGTTGCCTCAGAAAAGAAGGGATCTGCACGGCAGGAAGGGCTGACAGCTCTGAGCACGAGATAGATGGCTTGTAGCCTAATTAGCAATCGAGGAGGTCCAGTGCCGAGGAGGGGCTGTAATTGGAGAGCGGAGCGATTAGCGGGACTGAAGCGTGGGATGAAGCTGTGGGAGACAGGGGCTTTGCACAGAGCTGGGGAGGGCAGTGGGAGCAGAGGACAGTGGTGGCCTCCATGACCTTCCTGGGAGGGGGGACAACACCATCCACTCTGGAGCTGTCCTTGCTGTAGGGACCTCTCTGACCCATCAGTTCTGCTCCCTGCCTTGGCTGGGCTTGCTGCCCACTACACTTGGTGTGCAAGAGGAAAGACCTCCTGGAACACATGGGCAGGGAAGGGCTGAGCAGCTGCTGCCCTGGACCTTTGCTGAGGTTCCCCAGGGCATCAGGCTGGGATGGAGCCTGTTCTTGGCTCTGAGGCTGCAGCAAAAGGTGCCAGACTTTGGGTGTTAAATACAGTGAGTGTTAAAAGAGCTGGATGCCAACTTCAGATGGCAGAGCAGCATCAGTAGAGTGGGGAGGGAGCAGCACATCCTGCCAGGACTGCAGCTGGAGGCTGGAGGTGGCCTGCAACAGCCTGACTGAAAGAGCTGCCCCTCAAATGTGCTTGGAGGTGCCTCCAACCCCTGTGTCTCCTGCCTTCACTGCAGGGGATCTCTTTGCCTTTGTCTCCTCTGGCTTCCAGGCACTGTTTTCTGCAGCTCGGGAGCTTCTTGCCTGCTCCACCTTGAGGGCTTTCGCTTGGAACAGTTTCCAAATGAAACCTCCAGGCAGCATCTGGTCCATGAAGGACGCTCTTGACACCTTTGTCTTAGACCTGGCAGTAGCCTGCTTTGCCAGCCATGACCTCAGGGTTCCTCCAAGTCTCTTCGCTGCCCTACCAAGCGCCCATTGCTCCTTCATTTCTCTTCCAAAGCCCCATTCCGAGCCCTGCCATCATCGAGACATCAAGGCAAAGCTCAGGCAATGGAACAAGGCTCAAAGCAAGGCTCATGTGGGGATTTTCCATGGCTAGTGTTACTCACAGGGAGAGCAGGCAGTGAGAACATCTCCATCCTCCATCTGGCATTAAAATCTGTGAGTTTATTAATTTATCTGTATTAGAGGGCCAGTCCTTGTGGTGTGTAAACAGGAGCTTTGGTGAGAATGTTTATTCTGTTTGAAGTCTCTCTCCAAGTGTGCTGGATGCAGACCCTAACAAAAGAATATCAATCAGGGCTAAATGAATGCCCTGTAAAAACTGATTTATGAGCAATTAGAGGTTTTTCTGGATTAAGCTCAGGTCTTCCTTGCTTGCCATAAATAATTCTGATTTCATTTATCTGTCAAGAGAGACATGTATTTTTGGGGACAGGTGAAAAAAATGACTAATGGCATTTGGGTGTTGGAAGCTAAAGGCATCATCAATCTGGGGAAGGGCACGCAATCCATGCAGCTCCTATGGGATCTGGATTTGCAGGGGCAAAGGCTGCTGAGGAAGATTGGAGTGATGGACAAAAGCCTGGGGAGGGCTGTTTTTCTAAGGCAATTTTATTAAACTGTCCTGCAGATTGTACATGTGGAACTCCTGTGCATTGACAGATATTGTCAGTTTGGGATTGGACATTCTCCCCTCCAGCTCTGTCCCAAAACCCTCATCTTGACTGCTCCAAACCCCCTCCTTCACCCATCACCTTTTTAGGGTTGAACATGCACAATTAAATTCTCCATAATTTTTTTTCTGGTTTATTCATATTCTGGTTTTTCTGGTTTATTCATATTACAGCTCAGGAAAGCTTGGCCACACCAAAGCTGCATCTGCCATTGCTTCTCCAGGGTGGATAGTGCAGATTTCAGGGTGGAAGAGGGACTGTGATCTGCAAAATACCAACACACTTTGCCCTTGACCATTGGAATGGAGGCGACTGCTCCTAGGAGGGTGACTGTAGATAAAGCAGAGAAGGAGGGTCTCTTCATAGCTCAGAATGCAGTTAGGGAAAAAAGGAAAAACAACAGATGGGCCCCGGCTATGTTATTCCATCTTCAGAAAGAGCCACCCTCTCCTGAGTGACAGCTCTGGGGTGTCGGACAATGGGCTCTGCTTTGTGAGGGAACTCCGTGATTTGCGGGTTGATTTGTGCTTTCTTTGGGTTCAAAAACTGTTCTCACAGACAAAGCCATGGATGCAGCCTCTCTAAACACTGCAGACTCAATTGCAGCTAGAGCTTGTCACTCACAATGAACTTCTAGGCTAACCCTGTGCAGGATTTTGGGTGAGCAGAGCTGGATTTCATGGCAAAGTTGAGCTGATGGTGTAGGATATTCTGATTGTATTCCTATACATCCTATGGTGACAGTGCAGCTATTCTGGGAACAGGCTGTGCCTTTTCCATTCACTTCTTTGCTGGAGATGCGAAACCACAGGGATGATTTCATACACACTGAATCAACTCCAGCTTTTAAGGAAAGTGAGGACTGGAAGAGATCCCCAGGGTCAGCACGTCCTGCAACTGCAGCTCTGCATCTTATGCAAGGATTTGAGCTTGGAAGGGGCAGGGGCTGTTTTTTGGGCTTATTGCTGCTGGAGGTGATCAGGTGAGAGGAGACGGGAAACTATCCCATCCTCATCATCAATCCCTGATTTTTCATAAAATGCTTTTGCAGTTTATCAGCCCCAGAAATGTAGTTGGCTCTTGACAGAGCTGCAGGTGGAATGGTTTATTTTGAATCACTTTTTTAGTTTGTTTTAATGACTTGCAGGGTTGCAGGGAACACTTGGCAGCATGTTTGTCTCCTAGTCTGTCTGTCCGACCTCCTGAGGGATGTCTATTCATAAAGCAACATGGGCAAACAATGCTAAAATGGAGGTGCAAGCCAGGTGCATGGGGAACACCCCAACTGTGCCAACCCACTATCTGCAGGGGAGGTTTGTCCCTGCTGAGCTCTGGGTTGGAGCTGGGCTGCTGCAGGTCTCTGCACTCACAGGCAGGATGCTGCTGCATCCAGGTACACCTGGTTGCAGGGAGGCACTCACAGCTGGGGTTTCATGGTCCTTTAGCCCATGCTGTCCCCAGGAGTGGGTTGGGACTGTTCTGGAAAAGCATCTGAGTTTTGAATGCATGTGTTTATAAGAAAAAATAGACAGCTTGACTGCAAAGAGGGGGATGGTTGTAGATTGGCTGTTTCTTTTTGAAGCCAGCTGGGAGAAGCTTCTCTTTGTCTGGTCTGGTTTTTGTGACCCCCCCATCCTGGTCCCAGCCCCAGCACAGGGGTGGTTTTGTCTCAAACTCTGGAAGATTTTTGTGGACTTGTTGCTCCACCTTCACAAGGAGAATATCCTTGGGGAACACCTGGGGATGGCAAGAGAGTCCCCTGAGCCTGAGGAGCTTTGACAGAGGATGGGAGCTGTGTCTCAGCACCTTTGGGCTTCTTTTGGACCACCTTTTGCTCACCGAGGTTATTAGGAGCTGTCACGCTCACATGGCTGTCCCCACCAGAACATTACCCTGCTGCACTGGGTCTGTGCTGTCTCCACAGACTGGCCAAGAAGGAGCTGGGCTGGGGGAGAAGATCCTGCCCTGTCTCACCTTTATTTCTTACATCAGAGCCAAACAAAACCTGAGCAAGGGAATGTAACAGCAAAAGAGCTCCCATAAATCCTATCAATCAGGGTTAGTCGGTTGCCGCAATAAGAGAGTTTTTGCTTCTAAAAACTCTTCTTCAGCTGCTCAGAAGAAGAGTTTTTAGAAGCAACACCAACTAGACAGGGGGTATCCTGGAGCACATCAGCTCTTCTTATAATTTAGGTGAGAACTTTCCTGGCCCAGAGGTGCAGCTGATGTGGGAGGTGCACAGTGGGGTGCACAGCCCGCAGGGTATGAGCCATAATGGTGCCCGTGGGGAGGCTTCTCCTTCCACTTTACCTGCTGTTTTAACTCTGCAGTCCCAGCTGGGCCACTGAGACACCATTCTGCAGCCAGGCAGGCAGATTTGCTCTTTTTTCCCCTCCTTGACACAGAGGTTTTATCAAAAACCTGATCATTTTGTTAAACTGCCACTATAGACTTGTTTAAGTAAAATTCAGGATTTCACTGGAAACCCCTTCATCTCGTTTGTCCAGGGTTTGGGATTTAAACAAGCTTTGGGCTGTGAACATTTCCCTCCTTGATGAGCCCTCAAGGAGGAGGAATATTGCTTCTGACAAAGCATTTGCATATTGTGCAGAGCTGCAAAATTAGCAGTGGCTACAGTTCCACAGCGAGCAAATTAGAGAGAAAGTCTTGTGCTTTGCAGGTGCAGGGCAGTAAAGGAGAGGGTTCCTTAGAAAATTAATCATGGGGGCTACAACTGGGCTCTGCATTTGCATTGTCCACATCCATCACACCCCCAGCATGGCCACCCCCTCCCAGCAGCCTGGGAAACTGGTGGTGGCTAGTTTCACTGGGAGGTTCAAGGCTGGGAGTAACTGGGAGCCCTGGGCTGAGCTCAGGACGACCTGGCTGCAATTTACCCCCCTTTAAATGATCCTTTCACTCACTTCAGCCCCCCTCCCCGACAGTTTTTGAGCATCACAAGCTCTTGCCAAGCCCCAGTGCCTCGACTGGAGAAATTCTCCCGAGACCCCTTTGTGTTGTGGTTTCTCTTTTTACTTACCCCTTCAAAGAAATTGAGAAGTCACTGAGGAGAACGCGGGCGATGCACGGCGCAGGAGTGATGGGGAGGGGGCAGAAGGGCCCTTATGGGAGAAAAGGACTTAAAGCATCTTACCTGCAGGAGGAGGAGGAGGGCAGGACGCAGGCCGGGCACCATCCTCAGCTGCCCCTGCGCCCAGCTCCCCGGGGCATGGCTGGCAGCGTCCCCGCTCCTGCTGGGCTGCTTCTGCCGTCGGGGAGAGAATCCTCTGGGCTTGCAGCGAAGGAGCCTGGCGGGTCCCCGCGGGGCTGCGCGGAGGCTGCGGGTCCTAGTGCGTCCCCGTCCTGCCTTTTATAACCTCCCCGGAGCCGGTCCTCCGGCTGCCCACCTTCCAGCTCGCCTGGCGATGGGCTACATCTCTCCTCACCAGCCTCCCACTCCCCCTTCTCTCCCTCCTCCTCTCCCTCCTCCCCTTTTCCTTTCTCCACCTCCCTGGTGCCTTCCAACTCGATTTGATTCCCCCCCCCCTTTCTCCTTCCCTCCCTCAGCATCTTCAGCAGCAGAAACTTCCCACCGGCCCAGGGACCGCCCTCCCGGCTCTCCTTGGCGGGGTTTCTCCTCTCCACCGCTCTCACTCCCATCGTGCGGACGCTGTGCAGTCTCTCCTGCGGAGCCGGGGGGCTTCCCTGGTGGCTGCAAAGGGTTTGGGGATGCGATTTGCCGGGGATGAGGGGATGAGTGGGTGTTATGCATCTGGGCATTTCGCTCCAGGCTGTGTCACAGGAACTGGGACAAGTTTCCCAGTTACCCCTACATTTTCCCCGTCAGCCTTTGCAGCCCCTTTGCAAAACGGGTGGCGAACACGAAAGGAGGGCAGAGCCCCTTTTCTCTTCCACAGGGATGGGGTGGAAGGGGTTTCAGCCCTGCCTTGTGAGGGAGATGCTCCTGAGGGAAGGACGGGGATGCGGGGCAGGTGGACGCAGGACACAGTGTCCTGGGGGTTGGGGGGGGGGATGACAGTGGTGTGGGAGAGCCTGGATTATGCTCCTGAGGTCTTGGATAATGCCGTTTCCCTTCTCCCCTAGCATAACCCTCAGGCTCTAAAGGGTCTCCTGTCATACCTCTGTGTCTCAGCTCCTGCAGTCCTCTGGCAGCTGTTCCCTGGTCTCCTGGGGAGGGATTCCACTCACCCCTGTCTCTTGGGGTTGCCATAGTCAGGATTGGGTCCATCCCTCAGTTGGGTGAATTTCTGGCTGGGTTAAACCTGCTCCCCCATGCCAGGGCAGTTTCAAAGCATGCCTTGTGTACTCACTGAGGTTTGGGGGGTGCCCCAGCTGCAGGTGCTGTGCCTATCCTGGGAGTGAGCCAAGCCCCATCAGCATGAGGTGAGCCGGAGCAGACAGCCAGACAACACGCTGTGCTTCCTTTCCTTGAAGAAATAAGGATCCACGAGGTGTACTGCTGGGAGGGGGGATGCTGGAAAACATTGCCATGGGACCACCATCCACGGGTGTGATATTTCCTTTAGCTGATGATGGTTCATCCACCACCAGCCTCTCACAGGGTACTGGATCGCGCTCCCAACTGCAGCCTCTGCCTCTGGGAATGGCTGCAGACCACAGCAGGTTGCAGATGGATCAATAGGAGGGCAGTGTCCCTTGATGAATTCACGGCTACAGCCTCCATCCATCTTCACTGAGCTGCCCTTTGTCTCTGGAGCACCTGAGAGGGCAGGAGGGGATCAAGGTCCTCCATGAGCTGCAGGACCAAGGCACAAGGACTGGCCAGGGCTGTGCCCCAGCATGTGGGGGCACCCAATGACCCATCCCGGCCCCCAAAGGGTAAATGTTCCCAGACCAGTAATTAAGGGGAATAAACAACACAGACATAAATCTTCTGGCTTTAGCTGGGTTAAATTAATTGTGTCACTGCTTTGGCAAAGAAATCTGAAAATATATAAAGCTATGGTAAATTCAGGAAACTTTTTGTTTCTGAGATCTCTTAACAAAACCTCCCGTGAAAAGTGGGATGGGATGAGACAGATTCCAGAGCCACCCTTGTGTTACCTCTCACTTCAACCAGCCCATGGAAAGTGCAGAATTTTCTAAAAATGGCTTGAGAAAGCTTGCTCCCAATAACTTTGAGCATCCTGGATTCAGCTGAGTGCATAGGATCATGGAATGGTTTGAACTGGAAGATCATGCAGTCCCAACCCCCTGCCATGGGACACCTTCTACCATTGCAGGTCTAGGGCACAGCTCCTGGTCACAAAACAACTTTGGTTTTGGGGGCTGCTCAGGGCTTTGTGCACCCAGGGGACAGAAGGGACCTTGCAATGGGAAGTATCAGAGACCTCATTCCCACACCAAGACCAAGGATTGTCTTTCACCATCACAGCCTGCCCACGGCCACCAAGTGGGACATGTGGGGTGGCCATGCTCTGCTCAGGTGTGAGCAGGTGTGCTCAGGTGTGTCACCCTAAGTTTGAGGTGATGTAGGGAAGGCAAAAGTGAACACTAAGTATTTTTAGTTAAGGAATTGGTTGCCAGGGACATGAAGATAATTCCTTACCCGTATATCAGGAAAAAGGCTGCAGCGCTGTTTGAAGCACCTAATTGAGAGGATTTATAGTAAAATGCAACTTGTCAGATGTGGCAAAGGAAAAACAGAACAGTCCCTAAGACATGGAAATCAGTCCATTTGTCATGGTTAATCTCAAACTTCTCGGTGCGGCGCAGAGACAGATGTGGGACATGGGTATTAGGGATGGAGACAATGAAGAGAAATAGCGGATCTCCAGGAAGGAGGGAGGGGAAAGGTTTAGTCTAACTTATCTGCCTTTGGTAAATTATTTTATGTAACTGCACATGGTTTGACGGTCCTACCTTGTCCCTGCAGCCAACCCTCCCCTGGCTTGGGAAAACTCCATGTGTCCTTCCTGCACTATAGGGATGAGATTGGTCCGTGCACTGAAAGGGTGCAGGGAAATGCATCCCTGCTTCCCACATGGAGCATTGGTAGCAGGGCTTTGCTTCCAGCTGGGACATCTGTAGGAGAAAATAATGCACAGTTTCCTGGACATTTAGGTCAGGTTGGTGGAAGGGTGAGGTTTGGCTTTTCAGCTGAAATCCCAGCTGAGATCAGCAGTGTGCCTCAATTTCCTCACCTGTGTGTTGGGACTGTTTCTTTCCCAGGAGGTCGAGTGGAGCTGGGAATGCTCGGGCACTGCTCGGGGGAGTACAGGCTGTCAGCACGTGGGGCTGTGTTAGCAACTGCAGGCTGAGAAAAAAATCTAACCCAACACATTTAAATTTCTCCCAGGAGACTTGGTTTTTTGCCCTGCTTTTAAAATTAGTTTCCAGGTTTTCTGGCCTGTGTCCTTTTCCCTCCTTCTAGACCTGCAGTGAGGGGAACACGCTCTCAAACTCTGCCTGACAAAAGAAAGTGGCTGCTGGGACCAGGTTTCCCTCATTCTTGCTCACCACATAGTATAATCATGCCTCAAATGTGGGTATCCCTGCTGTATTTGACCACTCTGTATGACCTGCTTCACTCCTGCAAGTCTCACAGCTGGTCTGAGATAAAGAGCAGGAAAGCTGAAGCCACAGCCCCACTGAAAACATTGCAGAGAAGGAAACCAAAGATTGTTACCAACCTCATTTAGTGAGTATTACCTTAGAGCTGTGCTGGCAGATTTTCTTGGTCTTGAAGGCCTTACAAAATTCTTGGGTGGCCTCTGGACACTTCAGATCCCATCAAACTCTGCTGGAGATGCAGAAGTTGTCCATGCAGGAAGACAAACTAGTGTCCTGCTGGGAGAAGGAAAACTCAGACACATGGAGCTGGGTTTACTCTGATTCATTGCTCCATGCAGCAAATGACTGATTCCTTCATTTACACAGATAATTCCCTCCTGACATTTCTTCTTCCCACACTGTGTGCATTGATAGGAGATCCCACATTTACAAAAACATGGCAACTGCAAACTAAAACAAACCAACTCAAGGAAGCCCACAAAGATCTGGGATCTAATTGAATTTCTCATTTGCTTCCCAAGTTTCTCAAAAATGTTTGCCATGTTTTTCAAATTGCTTTTGAAAGGATGTGTCAATTTTGAATAGAACAGAAACACAAAAGCTTTTGTTCTTCAGCTAATTAAACCTCAAGGCAGAATGCTAAACTGATCATAATAAAAGTCATAATTATTATTTTTCTCATTCAAAGCAAAGTCAACTGAAATTTCCCAATCAGCAGTTGGCATTTCCCATCAAACAGATCACAGTGGTTTGTGGTTGGGAAAAACTCCATGGTTTTATTCTGGAAACTGATCCCACCAAAGCACCAGCAGAAAGTGGCTCTGTCTTCACACATTGTGTGACAGAGAGATGCACAACCCTGTCAGCTTTGAGCCTCTTTGTGGCTGGGTCTGACAGCACAGGCCCCATCACAATTCTGCTGCATTGGCTGTTGTACAGATGTACATGAGTTCCATGGATGTACAAGGGTGTACAGAGGCTCTTGCATGGATCATGGAATCATAAGATTGGAAAATACCTCCCGGACCATGGAGTCCAACTTGTGCCCCATCCTCACCTTGTTACCAAGCCCAGAGCACTGAGTGCCATGTCCTGGTGTTCCTTGGACACCTCCAGGGATAGGGACTCCAAACCTCCCTGGGCAGTCCCTTGCAATGTTTAATAGCTCTTTCCATGAGGAAATTCCTCCTGTTGTCAAACCTGAACCTCCCCTAGCAGAGCTTGAGGCCATTTTCTCTTATCCTGTCTCTTGTTCCCTGGGAGAAGAGCCCGACCCCAGCAGCTGCCCCCTCCTGTCAGATTTGTGGACAGCCAGAAGGTCCCCCCTGAGCCTCTTTTTGTCCAGACTGAGCTCTCCCTCTGTCCCATGGAGGAATAGGCATCTCTAGAGTGTTGCACTCATACCTTTTGGCATAACTCCACAGCATCATGGACATGGACATGTCATGGGTAGTGGAAATGTCCTGCAGAGATTGTGGCAGGGATTGTGATATCCTCAGAAATAGCTTGTGATAAAAATACCTCCCCACTCCTCAGGTCTGCAAATGCCCATCAAGGCAGGAAAGGTTCTGGATGTCTTTCAAATCTGGTTATTTATTCCCTGTATGTTTGATGAAATATTAATCTCCTCATCTCCAAAAGGCAATCAAATAAAACTGAGAAGAGATGACGCACAGGGCCTCAACACAGACAACAAAAAGCAGCAAAATAAAAATGAAATAAAATTACAAATGCAATGCAGAATTCTATAAAAGACATCTCTGCACTGGCACAAAGGGCAGAGACGAAGTGACCTGGTGTCCTCAGGACTTGGCAGGCCAAACAGGACCATGCAGGGAAGGGGATGAAGAGGACTCGGATCAGGCAATTGCTCAGGTTGGTCTGGAGCTTTGCTGTGAGAGCTGTTGGTGGGATTTCTTTGAAGATTTCCCCTTCCTTCTCTTGTGCATTAATTAGAGGGTGGGTTGGTGCCAAGGTGCCAGCCAGCTTGAGCCATTGTGCTGGGAATGCAGGGAAGGCAGACGGTGGATGTGTTGGAGGTGGTACCAGGAGCAGCCGTTCAGTGTGATGGAGACTGGCAACCTGGTGGGAATGGAACTCCAGAGGGGAAGTCTCCCTGCAGAGCTCTTACAAGGCCCCAGTTCCATCTGCTTTCACGGCGATGCAGCCTCACACTGGACTCAGCCACTGTGTGAGGAGAGAGGCTGCTCTGTGTTCCTGAAATGGCCCTTGGAAAACATTCACTGCTGCTGTGGATGCTGCTGGTACTAAAGGGATTGCACATGCAGCCAAAAAGAGTCTGGCAAAGTCTTGTTCAGTTCGTGACCTCTCAGCCCATATTCTCTGTGTGTTTGGGTCACGTCTTCTCTGTACAATAATCTCACAGATAATCTCCTGACATTTGATGAGGCCAAAAACTTTCCACTATCTCTGTTTCTCTGGCTTTACCAATGTGCAGGTGGTGTGGGAAGTGGTGTGAGTACCTTGTTTAATAGTTGTGATCATAAAATAATTTTGGTCACATAGGTAAAAATCCTTTTTCAAATGTTTTTCTCCAGGCACATGTTAACTATGAACCTGTAGGTCCTCAGAGCTTCAGCTAGGGACAAAGGCCAGTCATTTATTTAGGATGTCTTTGCGTTTGCCCTCTTGTTCTATAAAGTCCCTCAGTCTATGAAAAGCCCAGAGATTATTAATATATATATAATGCTTTATCCCAGAGAGTTTAAGGTTTTAGCAGTTTGCTAACTGTATTCCTCATGTATAGGAACTGTATTCCTCATGCAGGTCCCAAGCTGTCTGGGATGGGAAGTCAGAGGCATCCCCCACATCCAGGCTTCTGAATTCCCTCAGGCTAGCAGGGAATTCCTTCTGGCAGAAATGATTTTCACTAGACTCTGTGCATGCTGCTGCAGGGCTGCAGGAAGGCCTGATTTCCCAGCTCTTCAGGGCCAGCTGCAGGCTGTGTGAGGTCACTAGTCCCTGCCACGGGTGGGATATGCACTGGGCAAGGACAGTCCTTACATATCCCAGCCACCTGGCATTAGCTGTGCTGACCTGGGAGATGGCACACCATCCCAGAATCTCCCAGCACTTTGATTCCATCTGACAGCAGAGCCCTTTCTGCACTGACAGATGTCTGCTGCAGCTCATTCTTCCCTCCCATCCTTCTCCCCTGATTTTTCCTGCCTGCTGCGCCAGCTGACAGACTCCAGGGATTTGGGACCCTGGAGCAGAGCTGGGATGTGCAGCTTCAGCCTCAGCATCTAATTCAATCCCACTATCAATCTTGCTGCTTTTGTTTTGCCAATTATCCAGAAAAACAGCTCAGAGAGCAGCCACACAGAAAATGGCAGGGTTACACCTTCTGTGCAGGAAGGGAATGGGAGGCAGCTGGAGCCACCTCTCTTCCTGTGCCAGAGGAAGGTGCATTGGCAGCACTTCTACCTGTGAGCAGATAAAAGCTCAGTAAGCTCTGCCAGGCTCAGTCTGTCAGCCCAGCCCAGGAGCTTTCCAACACAACCACATCCACTCCAGAGCAGGGACATGGCCTCATGGGTCTTTTCCGACTCGGATTTTGTTGCTACACAGGATGACTCAACACAGCTAAAGCCTCCACATTCCAATTAACTCGAGAATAAGCATCTAAATTAATTAATTTGACAAGGTTTGGCTCTAGCTTGGCACATCAGTGCTCTGGTCTGCCCAGAGCTGCCTCTGGCTGGAGGGTGTGCTCAGCAAAGGCACTGGGCAGAATTTGTCCATCTAAGGCTGAGTGAGCTTCTTGCCTTTGAAAGCTTGCTGCTGCTATGGGAGCTGTCCTGTGTCTGTGAAGTCTCCCCACATAGGAAGGAACTGGCTCTATTTGCTTTCTTGGCACAGAGGTTTACTCTGGGTTTACTCTGAGTCCCAAAATACTGGTCTGTGTTCACGCTCCAGCTCCTGACCCTGCAGCAATGGTCACTGTCCATTCACACAGGAAAGTCAGGAAGTAAAGTCCCAAAGTGACCCAAAGACACCCAACTTAAGATGGCAAAACCCCCAAAGTGCCTTTTTTTTTTTTTCTTTTAATAAATCACATGGAAATTTAGACTTTTTAATAACTGGGGCCTTCTAGTCAGTGGGGGTGATGCATTGAGCATCAGGTGAGAGGCTCCCCTGAAGCTAAAGGTGCCCTTTGAGAAGTTCTGGTCCAGGAGATATTTTCCTTGGCACTTCCAAGGGCAGATCGCAGGAGCTATGGCTGCTGCATGGGAAGCTGTCACTTCTGCCACCCTCAAAACCTCCCAGAAACCTCCCAGATACTTCCTTCCACGAAGCCACAGGGAGCAACTCAGTTCTTACAGAGTGCCTAGAGCATTCCAGAGGCTTGTCAGCCAATAAAAGGCCTTTAGCCTAAAAATAGCTTTGTGGCCCAGGCAGGGGAGCAGGTGGGGAGGAAGCTCAGACTGGGAGTGCAGTGGCTGCTCGGGACACTCACCAGGGTCTCCAGGAAGGTTATTTGTGGTTCTCCTCCATTCCTGGGGTTACTAGTGCTGGCTTATCTTTCTGACAGCTAATCCAGCCCAGATAGTGCCAGCTCTGATAACATCACCTACTCAGCACCTTGCACAGCTTCAAAATTGAGTGAATTGTGGCTTTGCCAAGAGGTTTCTTTTCCCCCCATGGACAAGGGCAGGTCAGGGTGTCCTCTACAAGTTCATTTTGCTCCTCTGCAACTGAAGGATGCAAGGATGAGTGCCTTCTCCCCTGCGTGGGCGGAGGCAAAAACTGCGCCGGAAAAGGTTTTTCTATTCCCCATTGCTGCAACTTCCTGCAGCAATGGGGAATAGAACATAAGACCGGCATCCCCTATTCCCCAACAGGTCAAGCTGTAGTGGATGAGCATAAAAACCACTCTGGGCTGCTGGGGTTAAAATGGGAGCCTAGTTGACCTTCTGAGTGATGCTGTAACATCCTGGTGTCCTTAGATGCTTGGGTAAAGGATCTAAAATATGCCTTAGCAAAGGAAAATTTCTTGAAAGAGGAGGGCTGTGTCTTTGTCCTTGGACGAATTCTGTCAGAGTGCCTTCCACCAGGGCTGAATCCTCAGCTTCTCCATGTGCAAGGAGGTCAGGACAAAACGAGTCTCCAATCTGTCAGTGTCTCCAGGCAGGGACCAGAGCTTTATTATCAGCTGGTACAAGTACAGGGAACGTGTGTCCTGCACTCCCAGCACACAGAGCAGCAAGGGCAGGAGATGATTTATGTCATGCTGCCAACATGCTGAGCCAGCGCTGGATCCCGCTGCATCCCAGCCCTTCCCAGGGCACTGAACTGCCTCCCCAGCTGAATCCTGTGTGTGCCCCAGGGGCAGCAGTTCCAGAGAACATCCCGCTCTGTGGTGAAGGGAGGTAGGTCAGGGAGCTGCTTCTCTGAAGCACCCCCATCTCTCTTCACATGGGGGAGAGGACAAATTCCAGTTATTTGCAAGGCTCTGCAATCTAATCACACAATCACAGAATGGTTTTGGGTTGGAAAGGACCTTCAAAGGTCATCTCGTCCAACCTCCATGCTCAGAGGATAAACCATGACACCCTGTTAGCCAGGGATCAGGAGCACTTGGCTTCAGTGGTGGGGAAAAGGGTTCTGTGCATCTCGATTGTGGTGAGCCCTTCTTCCCCATGGTGCCATCAGGTCCTGGAACTGCTCTGGTCCTTTCTAGTTGCTTTTATGTCATGGAAATCTCCATAAGCACTCAACTGTGCCTAAGGTTTACTCTGCCATGAGCTTTCTAGGGCTGGAGCTCCTGTCACAGATCAGGAAGGGAAACCCTGCTGATGCAGACCAGGGTTTGACTGTGGGATTCTGAGCAATGGCTCAACTAGTTTCCATCCTTAAATCCATGTCTGGAAGCTGAAATCATCCTGTTTCCCAATAGCAGAACAAGGCCAGACCTGGATCTCCCCCATGCCCCACCCAGGGGAGTCTCTGCTGTGCTTGTGCTGCTGTGCTGAAGGTGAGGGGGGAGCCTAAGCCACCAAGGCAATCATGGGGAAAGGAGTTTGTGTGATTAACCTCATTATTCCAGCCAAAGGACCTGGAGCAGCCCCAGACAGCCTAATAGCTGCTCTGTGGATATTACCCAGCCCATCCATCTCCCATGTAATCACCAGGCTGTAGGGATGAGACAGACTGATCTATGGATATCTGCTGCCATTTAACCAGCCTGGAACTGGAAATATTTAACACAAAAATGATTTGGGGGCTGGAAAACACCATTCAGTGGGAAATGAAATGGGTTCACTGTGGAAAAGGCCTAAAGGCATCCTGGTACTGAGCATGGGAGAGGTTTCTGAAGACACTGATATGTTTAGTATAGTGAAGTTACATATTGTACCTTTTCATTTCAGTTCATATTGTTTTAACTTTTATTTTGCTTCATGGGGAAAGGTTGCAATTTTTCACTATGGAGGTGTCCTCACTGGGACTGGTCACTTTAAACTCCTTCTTCCCACCCCAAACAAGACATCTGTTAGATCAGATAAATCAAACCTTCAGTGAGTTGTAGAAGAAAGAAAGTTATCAGATACAGGGGGAAAAAAATCAGCTCAAGGAAAGGACCAAAAGCAGAGAGTGAAGGACTGGCTGGGCTGTGAGAAAACTCTGCTGTGAAAGTCAGAGTTATTTTCTGGATAACACATAAAAAATTTCCTAAAACCTTCCTGAAAAATGAGATCTAGTTGAGCTGATGGAAGTGAATTATCCAGAGATACTCTGCTAATGTATTGTGACAAGGTCCCTGCTGCAATGTGTTAAGACAGAGAGACCGTGAATGAGTGACAGCTGGAGTGAGATTCCTGTGCTCAGCTGTGACACCAGGACACCTCAGACAGGGGCAAAAGCCAGCCAGAGACACTGATCCATGGCAGGAGATAGCCTGGCTGTGTCAACAAATACTTTGAATTATCATTGGCTCTGATATTGGGGGTGGGTGGTAGTGTTGGGTTTCCAGCTCTGATGCTTCAATGAGCACTGGAGATTAAGAACACCAGACAGGGACCAAACCCTGGTCTGGGGGATGCTGGGGAGGTACATCACTGGACTCTTCAGTATTACCTGGAGGCCAATACATCTCAGTCAGATCCTACCAGCCAAAAAGGTGGTCTTAAAGAAATAACTTCATTTGTCACTCTCTTAATGTGGGAGTATGTACATACTCTCTGTATGTAGGAATTCATTTCTCCATTTCTGCTGCTTCAATACCAGCTTTTCCCTGGGGGATTCTGGAGTTGTTAACAGCAGGAGAAAAGAGGCTCACCCATGTGAACTGGGGAACAGCAGTTTTTGTTCCACTGTGATTTGCAGAGGTTTTCTGACTGTGAGGGTCTGCAGGACCATGGAGTATTCACAGGGAAGATGCAACCAGCAGGTCATTGGGACTAACAGACCATGGAGGAGGCATCCTTCATCCACCTGGACTGGCTGGATTTGGATGAAATTAAGACATGGACGACACACCAGAGGGCCCAAGGAATCACAGAATCAGTTACATTGGAAGAGATCATAGTGGGTCATCTGGTCCAGCTCAGGCAAATTCAGAGCATGTGGCACAGGATTGGCACAGAGGGTTCTGGAATGTCTCTGGTGAGGGAGACTCCACACCCTCCCTGGGTGACTTGTTCTAGACTGTGGTCACCTACGCAGCAGAGTTCTTCCTCAAGTTCAGGATCAATGACTTTAATTCAGTGACTGAAGGCAGTTTTGCTCCAGACAAAGAGTATCTGAAATGCAGAGTCTGAGCCACCTCCTCAAAGCAGAGCTGGACACAGCTGAGTATGCCCCCTCCTCCACCCCTGCCTTGCAGAGCAGGTGAGGATGGGACAGGTGCCTAACAGGTACCTCCATCAAAATCCACAGCTGACTTTTCCAGTGTCCACTGCACACAGTGGCTGTTGGATGTCTCACTGCAAACCAGCCAACACCACTGGTACCAAACACTGTCCTGATGGTGAGGGGGGCAGCTTCCACTCACAGGACTGTCCCCCAGGGTAGGCTGGAACAGAAGTACTTCTCCCTTGCAAACAGAGTGAAGGTCTCTGTGAGGTGAGGGTCTGTAGTGACACAGAATCCCCAGGCAGGTATGAAGGGGTGCTTTATTTCAAAAACTTGGTCTTTTTAAGCCATTAGCCAGTTATCAGCTACATACTTTCAAATCGTAGCAAACATAATTCAACTAACCAACACACACCATGATGTGAACACGTGATGGTTTGGAACATGTTTTTCCATCCCTAATTCAGCTGAGTCTCTTTCCCATAGTCCTCTTCTACTTAGTCGAAGTAACAAGCCTGAACCATGGTTTTACAAGGCCTCTCTTTTATAAACCCTTACCTATTAGTAACAGAGACCCCTTTGCCTCAGGCAGGCTGCTGTGATTTCCCTCCCGGTAGAGGGAATTGCCAGAGGCAAAGATCAAATCCAAAAGATCAGATGAGAGCAGTGCCAGAGGAACAGGCGGGGTGCCAGGTCCAAACCAGAGCAGAGCCCTGCAGCTGGGACCTGCTGTGACAACTGCTCTGCTCCACAGGAAGCTGCCTGCGGGATCTTTGCTGCATTAGAAAGTGTATTTCTGCCCCTAATTGACTTGACAAAAGCACTCCCTGCCAGAGACAGGAGGTGGTCCCAGGAGGAGACTCACAAGTGTCATCACTCATGCCCTGGCCACTGACTGCAGAGTTTTCAGCCAAGCAACTCCTGATGGCCAAACCTGTGTGTCCAGGCAGCTCCCACACGCTCTCCCTTGTCACCTCTGAAAGGATGTGAGGGTCAGCAATGTTTATATCTGTCAGCTGGACAGATATAACCAAATTGCCATCCCCCTGAGTTCTCCCCTTCACCTGTCCTTGCTCACCCTCCCGTACCCTCCTCCTGCTCTCAGCTCCCTGAGATCCATGGTCATCTGCCATGGATCTGGGTAGATGCCAAGACTTCTTTCTTTCCTTGACTCTCCCAGCTGACGTTGGACATCCAAAGCCTTACAGATGCCTTTTGGAGAATGGATAAATACTCATTCTTTGTTTTCCAGACAGACATTTTGCAATGATTCTACAGCCTCGGTGGAATCAGCACAATTTCCATAGATTTCCAAGCTAAGTCCCAGTCAAATGCAGGAATGTTCTGCCTTCTGATTCCTCCAAAGTATCACACTCAAGTCAGAACTGTGACTTCTTCCCATGGGAATCTATTAAGTCCTAATATTATGAGCAATGTTCATTTAATGATGTTCCTACTTACTCAATATGCCACTAGTGTGTGAAGGGTGATGATCCAGCTCAACTCCTACGTTAGTGCCCCAGAAATTTAGAAGTATATTGGTTTCTTTTTTCTGCATGTGCCCTGTGCTGTGAGAGCAGCACTGCATGAGAATGGTGCAAGGGGGGTGGAGAAAGAAGCCATAAGCTTTATCAGAGAAATTGTAATTGAAATTAAATTGCATTTGATGTACAATGCTTAGCAATTCCAGAGTGAATGTGAAACAGGTAAAGTGATAGTGCTCATGTGAAATGCCTTGTTCAATCACTTCTCCACATTATTAAAGTAATTTGGAAGCATCATTCCTTGCCATTGGTATCAACTTGCCTAATCCAGGAAATGTGAACTCTGAGTATGTCATTCATGGCCCAAAAAGCTGAGAAGGTGGGAAGTGCTTTGCTCTCTGAAGTGTGTGGTACATCCAGGGTTGTCCTGTACAGACTGTGGAATGACAGGCTGGAGAGCAGATCTGGGAAAGGGACCTGGGGCTCCTGGTCAATGGCAAGGTCATTGAGTCAGCAGTGCCCTGGAGCCAAGAGGGAATTCCATGTCCTGGGAGGCATCAGGGAGGCCAGGCCAGGGGGGGGATTGTCCTGCCCTGTTCTGGGCTGCAGTGGCCCCACCTTGAGTGCTAGGGCAAGCTTTGGGCACAACAATGTAAGAAAGATCTAAAACTGTTGGAGAGAGTCTGTCTTGGTTTGAAAAGCCAGGTGTCTGCTAAGGAAGGCAGGAGCCTCCCCTGAAACGAAAAATGTAAATCCCCTCCCTCCAAATTGTTATAATTTTGAAATTAAAAGGCTCTCAGGCAAAGATATGGGAATAGGAATAGCAGTTCTTTACTAAGAAAAATAAAAATGTAATAGCATAAACAACAACAACAAAAACTACTGCCAGAGTCAGAACATGCCCTGGCCCCCTGTGTGCACATACCTGCCCCACCTCTGACAGATGGCAAACAGACTACACACATTATCTTTAAATCCAGTCCAGGGTCCAAAGGAGGGACTCGAGGATGGGGAAGGGTCTGGAGGGGCACACGAGGGGATTTGGGATGGAGATCAGGGAAAGGTTCTGCCCCCAGAGGAGCTGGCACTGACCAGGCTCCCCAGGGAATGGTCCCAGCCCCGAGGCTGCCAGAGCTCCAGAAGGGTTTGGACAGTGCTGCCAGGGATGCCCAGGGTGGGATTGTTGGTGTGCAGGGCCAGGGGCTGGACTGAATGATCCTTGGGGAACCCTTTTCACCCAGGATATTCCATGATTCTAAGTTTAAGCCCATTGCTTACTGCAGGTGTGGAGCTTTGCCTGAATTGAAAGCCTCTCTCTGTGCGCTGGTGGGCCAATCCCTAATAAAATCATCAACAAAAAGAAAAGGGGAGGAATTTAAAACAGATTTGGAAAGACTGAGCTAGCAAGAAATTTACCTATAAGCAGAGATACAGCTGAAGCTGTAACTATGTGATCTCTTTCCCCCATGGGTGGATCTGCTGCAGATGAAGAGACCTCAGGAGGAGGTCTGCATGGTACCCTGAGTAGGCTGCATGGTACCGATGACACCGTCACACAGCAGCAGCTGTGCTGGACTCCAGACCTTCAAACTCATCTTCCTGGGGGCTTTTAGCCAGCCCTGGTTGTTGTCAGTGTCCTTCTGTATCCAACTGTGACCTTCTAAATTGTTGAAGCGCAGCTGGAGGAGCAGAGGAGACCAACCTGGGAACCTCATGGAGCAGTTTAGCAGAGGCTTTCCATGTTGAGTTGTGCAGATACACCCTGAAAGTCCCCAAATCTGTCTCTGGTGGTCCACTGGGTTGTGATGCCACAGTTGCCTTGCATGGTAGCGATGCCTAATGAAACATCTGCCTCCTCCTCACCCTGTTCATCACCCTCAGTCCTTTATGAGGCTCTTGGTTGTGTTGTACAATTTCTGGGTCTGCTTAGTCATGGCTGGCCAGGCTAGATGGGGTTCTAAGCACCCTGGTCTACTGGAAGGTGTCCTTGCCCTGGGCAGGAGGCTGGAACTGGATGATCTTTAAGGTCCCTTCCAGCTCAAACCATTCTAGGATCCAACTGAACCTTTGAGTTTCTCCCTTCTCTCATTTTATTTGATGCATATCTACCAGCACAAATGCAGGAAAGATGTCCCTAAAGACTCTGCCTCCCTGTTTTCCAGGACCAGGTGCAGGTCCCACTGAAGAAAGTTTTCTGAATGCACAGCAATAGCATTTCTGTGTTTGTTTATTATTCAAAGGAGGTTCCTCAGATGCTTAAGGGTTTTCACCACACTGAACTTGCAGTAATGCAACACCAAAACAATCATTTTCAATCCTGAGAGAATGGCTCTTAAATAATTCAGTCAGTGAGAAAAGCAATTCCAGGATGCTTATGAGATGGATGAAGGGTTTTTAATTAGTCAGCAAGACTTCATTTAAACACACGGAACTCCGGAAGGGGGATATCAACTCCTTTGTGGAGTTTTATGCTGTTTCCAGCATGTATCTGATGAACTGGCTTTCATCAGAAGCAGAATGAAGCTTTTTTTAACCATGATAAGAGACCTCGGGATGAGGAGAAGCTGCTGGGAGGTCTCGGGTGTGCAGCAGGCAGTGCCAGGGAAGGGGTGCTGGAGGAGAATGAGGTTTTCTTTGGAACAGCAGGAAACTGCTGCTGTCTGGCAGCCTGCCCAGGCAGGGACTGCAGGAATTTCTCCCTCACTGGAGATGAGACTTCAGAAATGTTACAGGGGGAAACACCCTGGGGAGCAGCCACACCCCCAGCTGCAGTAGCTGGAATGAGCTAAATCAGCATTTCAGAATGCTCTGTCCAGATAGGGCTTCAAAGTCCAGGTACTTCATTCAGACCTGGCTGCTTTTACTTTTCATTAAGGATGGAAAAGGTAAAGTTTTGCCTGAGTTACATCACTCTGGGGAAGGCAACTTCCTTTGCTGCCTTCAGCCCTGCAGACACCCCCCTTGTGAGTCATCCCCCAGTGCCACTTGCTCAGTGCCTTCTCCCACTCACGCTGAGTCACTCCCAGCTAGTGGGGTCCCCCCAGGATGGCACCAGCAGCAGGAGATAACCTGGAATCTGTGTTATTGGGGTGTAAATCTGGGAATCACCCCATGTTTCCAGGAGGAGGGAGCTAAAGGAAGGAGCTGGGCTCTGTTTTGAGTTTTTGGAGCAGGTGCAACATCTACATCTAGTTCCCTGTTCCTGAACTGTTGCATGCAGGTTCATGGAGTGATGTGACTGCTGCTGACCTGGAGGATGCAGTCCCACTGGAACCCGCAGACAGGACTGCAGAGTCACTACTCAGTTTTCACATCACTGAGCTCTTGAGCCTGACCATTGCTGCTGGACACAGGCTGTTTGCTGGAACAACACCTAGCTTTGCTCTGGAAACAGCAGAAGGATGGCTAGTCTGTGTTGCATGGATTAGTCATGCTCAGTGCAGAAAAACCTTGTGCCTCATTTCCAATGCAAAGCTGCCATGGTTCAGATCCTCACCACTGCTTCTGTCTCTGCATTCAAGAGCACTTGAGTACCTTGCATTTTCTCTGCAGGGAGACACTTATTCACTGTGATCAAATCACCTCTCAAGCTGCCTTCTTTACATTTTTTTTTCCCTTTTTGAGCTCTGTATGTCTCCCACGGTGTGACATTTTCTGTAGCTCTCCAATCACACCTGGTCCCTGCTTTCAGTCCCCTCTGAATTTCCACCTTGTTTTCAAGACCACAAATGCTGGCAGCACCTGAGCTCTCCATGTAGGCAGGGCCATCGCAGCACCTGTTCATTAGCTGGGCATTTCTGGTTCCATTGCCTCCACCCCTTTTGGCAAGGCTGGTGTTTGGTGCTCATGTAGGTTCATTTTCTGAGCTGTCAAATTCCACCCCCCCAGGTAAGCCTGGCTTGTCCTTAACTGGTTTAGGAAAGATGAAGGCAAGGAAGAGGCATAAAGAGATTGATTAGAACTGGCTTATTGTATGGCGGACTTGTAATCACTGCCCTGTCTTCTCTTCTTTGATATTCACTAAATTATTGAGCTTTGCACATGACTTGGTTGCATGTGATTTTCCATCTGCTTCAACAGTGGTGATGAATCAGCAGAGAGGCATCTTCTAGTGGAAGGTGTCCATTGCAGGGGGTTGGAACCAGATGGTCTTTTAAGCCTCTCCTAACCCATTCTGGGATGCCACGACTCCATGATCTGGTTGTGGTCCTGCAGCTCTCCACCAGAAACATCCCTTCCAAAGATGGTTCCTTTTGGCAACTCTTTATTCATCTGCTTCATCAGCACTTGCAAACCTGGCTTTGCCAGGACAGCTGATATCTTTTCTCAGGCCTGGGCTTACAAAGCCATTTTTGCTTCAGTACTGATCTTTTAACTGGTGCTAAGCCAAAGGTCTTTCAGAAATCAAAATCTACCAAGTGTAAATTGAGTCTGAAAATCCTTTTGACCAGAGACAGCCTCAGTCAATGAATGGCACAACATTCCCAGCCTTCAGTTCCCAATTTGCTAAATCCCAAGATCAGTTTTCCCATTATGTTGCCCTTGACAGACACCTGTTAGTGACTGTGGTCTGTGACAGTCTGCTTTTCTTCTCTGCACAAAGCTGCATTCGTTTCTGCAGTTCCCCAAAGGAAGGGTTTCCCACTCATTAGTATTTAATCTCAGTGTGCTGGACAACACTCTGACCATCTTTTTGAATACTCAGGAATAAAAATGATGTAAAATTATTGACTTGAAATGATATAAATACAGTTTTGTTCCCATCTGAAGTTGCCTAACAACCTGCCTAGTTACTAATGGACCAAAAAGTAGTTTATTTCTCTGATGCCATACAAGCGTATTTTTCTGCTCCTTCACTAATACAAAATATAAATATTATTTGAAATCTTTTCTAGACTGCCAGCATCTGTTTCTCAGAGATTTACAGCAGAATGAACCTCATGAAAGGCTGAGTCTGGAAATAACTCAGTTAGTGTTCTCAGGGAAAAATATGACCGGTGTTTTTGTGAGAGAGGAAGTATTTCTTAAAATACTTGGGAAAAAAAAGCAAAGGCAACCTCTGACTCTTGTTCTGCAAATTATACAGTTACACAGATCACATTAAAGCCCCAAACAATCATTTATAGCACAAAGTGTGAGAAACCGAAGCCTCCAGAACAAGCTAAATGAAAAGGAAGAAGGACATAGAAATAATGGGCTAACTGTCCCACTATTCCCTCATTTCTGCTGGGGGACACTGCACATTTCAGACACCCACCAGCTGCTCTCTGTCCCTCCCCAGTGAGGAAATGAGTGTTGGAAGGACAGAGCCTTCCTCATATCTAAGGCTGCCAAAGAAATTCCTGTGTCCTGGATAGCGAGACTTGCCTTGTGGTCAGAGAAGGATGGAGTTGAGCTGCAGGCCATGGCACACACCCGCAGGAGCACATGGAGCACAAAGAAGCACATGGCAGCACAGAGAGGCTTGTCTCTGCCTGACCTTGGGGAGAGGAGGTGCCACGTGGCAGAGCCCTGCAGAGAGCAGCCTGCCAGAAGCTGACAGACGGGTGAACAGCCGTGACCACCCCACAGAAGGATAGTAAGAAAGCGTGTTGCTGACGTGGCCATGGGTGATAGGTCACTTAGTGAGAATTACCATGTAAGGAAATACTGTGTCTTGAAGATGTGTATAAAACCAGCTTGTTTCTTTGAATAACGATTCTGATTCCTTGCTGGTCTGAGTCCGTGCCTCAGTTGTTACATTGCCTCATCCCTGATACACTTTTAACTGGAAAAGGTCTTTGAAATAGGAGTCTATTACTGCATGGGCGGCCGCCGATGAAGGGGAGAGAATGATGCATCTGACTCTATGGCTATCAGAAGGCTAATTAATTACTTTATTTTACTATATTATATACAATTAATCTAAACTGAATCTGGTTGCACTCACTCTGCACACAACTGCACAGAACTGCACTCATCTCCAGTCCACCCCATGACTGTCAGCCGACAGTCCGACCCACGCACACTCTTGGCCCTGATAGGCCAAGGAGACAAAAGATCCTCACTTTGGGTAAACAATCTCCATATTGCATTCTACTTTGGCACAACACAGGCACAGCAAGTGATAAGAATTGTGTTTTCCCTTTCTCTGATGTTCAGAGAATGTGAAACCCAGAAATATTTCTGGGAAGAATTGTGCCTTGCTTTTCTCTATGAAGAGAAATGCAGCAACGGGAGTCTGAGTTTCTGCAGGTACCTCAGAGGTTTTGTGCTGCCTCCCCTGCTGACTGCAGTCACATTCAGGAGCTGAGGGTGTGAGTACAGCCATGCTCCCGATGCTCCTGGATGTCTCAGCATCTCCTGGTGGAAGTGCTTTGCTGAGGGCCAGCAGAGCCATGCCAGTGGGAGCTGGGGCTCCTGTCCTGTAGTGGATACTATGCTGATTAACTTGGAAAAAAACATAGTTTTCTTTCTATTGACAGGGTCTTCATGGTCATCCAAACAGAATCTTCCCCATCACTCCATGCACTGCAACAACCCTTCTGTTACAAGCCCTTACACAGAATCCCAGTGCACACAAGGAGGGGTGAAGGATTTGTGGAGTGGGATGGGAGCTGGGGGGAGCAAGGCCCTTGCACTGAGTATGGGTTCAGGCCCGTGGAGCAAGCACTGAGCATTCCCCAGGCTCTGAGGAGAAGAGCAGGGCAGGTACTTTGTCCTTTCCCAACAAACACACACAGAGTCCCAGCAATAAACCAGCTCCAAAATAAAATGGAATTTTGCCCCAGAAAAACCTGCATTATGAAGTTTAGGAGCAGGATGACTCAGGTGTCCCAATCCACCTCTGCAAGTTTAGACTGATTTCCAGCTTTGACAGAAAATGCCTTTCTCCATCCTTTCAGCTCCCTGCAGCCACAGTCACGGGAAGCAAAATGCTCCTTAGAAACCCTGGGAGCACTGAGCCTCCAAGGCCTCTGTGCCACTGCTGTTTGTGCAGCTGCTCAGAGGGGTCATGTGGCAGCACTAGGAACAGGCACTAAACCCAAATCCATGTGGCTTCTTTCCATGGCTCTCCATGGTCCCATCCAAACCCAGCTGGGGATGGTGCTGGAGATCCAGTATGGATTGAAGCGGGGTGAATGAGTGGGTTATAGTTTGTGCTTGAAACTTAGTTTGAAATCTTTACTTATCCCATCTTAGAAAATCAAGAAGCAACTTGAAAACACATCTGGAGCTGATTAGAATTTCTAAAATATTGTGGCTTGAATCACTCACCTCAAGTTGTAGGAGAGGGTGGAGAGGGGAAGAATGAATCCTGACTTCCCAGAGTGGTGGGGGAAGGGTTTTAAGAAAACCAGAATGAGACAAAAAGGTGGTTGTATCTTCATGAGGTGCCAAACTCAGCCAATCTCCATGTGAGTTGCACACATACATAATCCTCATTACATATTCCACCAACAGCTTCCATTCTGCTTCCAGACAGCCACCCACCAGCCACTGATGTTCCTCGCATGACAACCACGGAGTTCAGCAGCTCAGGAGTCATGGAACACAAACGAAAAAGGGAACTGTGCCATCACCTCCCTCACATGGCTTCACCTGGTGCCAGAGGACCACTGCCCAGTGAGGGCACAGGTCTGGAGCCAGGGCAGCAGGGTGATTCCCCACACCACATTTTGGGACTGAATCATAAACTCACACAATGGTTTGGGTTGTAAGGGGCCTTAAAGGTCATCCAGTGCCACATCCTGCCATGGGCAGGGACATCTTCCACTTGACCAGGCTGCTTCAAGCCCTGTCCAGCCTGGCCTTGAGAGGGTGCTGATGGAGAATTCACTGGCAGAAAATATAAGTATTTCAGCACTGATAGTTTTGGGTCAGGAATTCTTCCTTTGTACCTCATGGCTTCAGTAGAGGCTGACTAAAATTGACACATTGAGTTCAGTTGCCCAAACACACAGACAGTGACATGGCTGTTGCTGTCTGAGGTGCTACAAGCTGTCCATGAGATCCTTGGGGCTGGAAAACAGGATATAGGACCAGTGGGATTACTGCACCTTCTAAAGATACAGACAAAGGCTGAGGAGCTCCTGTTGCATCCAACACGGAGAAAGACACCTCCAACTAGGTAACCATGAGACGCCCCATGGCTGGTGAGCTGTCCCCCTCCTCCTGTTCCGTTCATTGCCTTCCTGCAGCTCAGGCTCAGACACCAGCCCCATGGCAGGGGATGGAACAGGATGGTCTTTAGGGTCCTGTCCAACATCACAGGGTTCTGTGAGCTGACACACCTCATGCCATATGTGGATGCTGAACCTGCCATAGTCACAGCCTCTCGAGCAGGATTCCAGCAGAACTCACCAGGAGTTTGTTGGAGAAGCAAGGGAACAAAGTCACTCTGCTGTCTCAGGCAGCTGAGACGAGGATGAGTCAGCCCTCCTGGTTCCCAGGTACCTCAATTTGTGACATGAACAAATGCTGCAAAACACACTGGGATGCAGGTCCTGCTCCTAAGAGCACTTACTGGTTTTATTCCAGTACACTGATGGACCTGCTGTTGGGTCTGGCTGTGAATCCCATGGCAGCAGCCAGGCAGTGGTGGGTTATGAACAGAAGGATCTACGATCTTCCAGTGTGAAACCAACTCAACTTACACCTTCCAAGGGTGACATGAACAAAAGAGAGATCTCCCTTTCCTTCCAGCTCCTGTGGGGCTCCAGTTTCACTTGAGTTCACTCTTCCCGTGGACTCAAATGTACATAAAATCCAATTTGGCCTCTGAATTTTGCTTTATTCCACTGTAACAGGAGAACAAATTTTGGGTTGTCAGAACAGCAAGTTCAGGTTGGACCAGATTGGCATAACTTGCCTCCATGTTTTGGTTTGGAACAGTGTCAGGCTGGACATTTAGTTAAGGATGGACCAGCACTTGGATCTTTGGCATTCAATATCCCAGGCTGGGAGTGTCAGCCAGCTTTGTGACAAAACCCAGTCATGACTACCTTTTCCCCTCAGTTCTAAAACTGGTATTTTCCATTAACTTCCCCTTAATTAACAGCAAATTAACAACAACTAGAACAACTAATTATTTTTATGCTCATGGTGGCACTGATCTAAACTTGGGTGAAAGACCAGAGAGTTTAAGTGAGCTCTTGTTTATTGAGATCTGAGCAAGAGCCCTTTGTGTTTTGGAGTGGGTGGAAGAAATAATGCAAGGACAATAAATATTTGTTCTTTGCCTGCAAAGGAATTTCCCTGTAAGTTTCACCAGTCTCCTGAAATACCAACACGTTATTTTCTCTTTTCTCCTGTTGATTCTTGAAGCTGTCACTGTGACAGACAGAGGAAAGTGCTCTGCAAACCCCCCCTCTCAACAGGGAAAGCTTTCAACTGCCTTTTAGCTTTTTGTTTAATTTGTATTTTCATACCTTCACTGTATTTTCTGTACCAACTCTTCAGTTCAGGAGGGGGATCATTTGTTTCCAGCCTGACTAACTCACAGACTATCTAATTTTCTCATTATTGTGTGTTTCATAATTCCTCCCTCATATAACTCTGGAAGCAAGTTTTTGATCTGAGAATTAGGTGCTGAAAGCTAATAATGGGCTGGTTAAAAATTAATTGTTTTACTTTGTAAGGAAAATAAATAAATGAATAAAGATTAACAGCTGTGCTACTAAAACACAAAATACCAGTGGCTGTCTCAAAGCTGGTTGGTGAGAAAGATGTTTCTGTGAGCCACTGGAGTGGTCTGTGGAGATAATTCCTGAGATGGATCTGCTCCATAGGTCTGGCTTCTCTCAGTGAACAGAGTTTATTTCCTGTACATTAATTAACCATATGAAATGGGTTGAATATATTTATAAACCTATTCCAGATGCCTGAATTTCAGTTCAGGCTTCACTCACAGACTGATTATTTTTTTTAATCTTTGGGCACAGAAGAGCTGCTTGATGCCTCACAGTCTGGTTGCCAGATACGACAAAGAGTTTTGGAGATGATTCAGATTTTGGATGCTTCTCTTCATTCCAGGAGAAATCTCCACCAGAATGACAGAGGTGGGATGTGCCACAAGGAGCAGGGCAAGGAGCAGGCATGAGCTGGGTGCTGGGGCTTGACAGCACAACATGGGACAGGTTTCTTGTGGAGGGATTTCTCCTTGTGCAGGACCTGAATAAATTCATGAACAGGATGAATGAATATCAGAGGTGTTTTGGATGCCCTGGCTTGTGTATAGACTTGATACAATGTCTGCTACAAAAGAAAGCCATAGTGTGGGTATAAGACAGAGCCTGAAATTTTATTTTTTACTATCCCAAAATATTATAGTGTTGGCTGCTGTGTTGTAGGGACTGAAGGTGTGTCAAGGTGGATGTGGCAGGACCCCAGATGATCTCCTGATCATCTCTTAGTGGGGTCTTCCCTTTCTGTCCATAAGGGGCTCATGGACATTCCTGTGGGATCCAGACCTCTAACTGAGGATTTACTTTAGCATTTCTCTTTCCTTCACAGTCCAGCTCAATATGCCTTATTTCTACAAGCAAAATAAAGAGAAATTCTAAGGGACTTGAAAAACACCAGGTAACTTTGGAAATGTCAGAGTATTTTAGCAGGTTTTGATTCAGTCAGAGACCTCTGTATTGTCAAAATGGAAATGATTCTTTTGTGTTCATTGCAAGATCATGAAATGCCATTTCACCTCTGCTCAAGTGAGCAAAAAGTACAAAATGGCAGGTACAGAAGGGGAACTGAGAGAAAGAAATTGCTTATTCCTTGTGATCTGGAATCCCATGGAGTATGTGGGGAAATGGAATGTGGGGTTGAATGTGTGGTGCAATTATAGGAGCCCTTAGTACTCCTGCATCTCCACTGCATCCCTGCTCTGCTGAGACCCCCCTGCTCTGCTGCCTCCAGCTTGGGCATCCCAGCTGAGGACCTGGAGCTGCTGGAGAGAGCCCAGAGGTACCAGGACCATCAGAGAGATGGAGCAGCTCTGCTGGGAGGAAAGGCTGGAGAGCTGGGATTGTTCAGCTGGAGAAGAGACCAGAGGTGACCTCATTGTGGCCTTCCAGTGCCTGAGAGAGCCTGCAAAAAAGATGGAGAGAGACAATTAACAGGGGATGGAGAGACAGAACAGGGGGAAAAGGCTTCCCACTACCAGAAGACAGGTTTAGATGGGATATTGGGAAGGAATTCTTCCCTGTGAGGATAGGGAGGGCCTGGCACAGGGTGCCCAGAGCAGCTGGGGCTGCCCCTGGATCCCTGGCAGTGCCTAAGGCCAGGTTGGACACTGGGGCTTGGAGCAGCCTGGGACAGTGGAAGGTGTCCCAGCCCATGGCAGGGAGTGGGACTGGATGATATTTAAAGTCCCTTCCAAAATGCACCATTCTGTGGTTCTGTGATTCAAAGGAACAAAGCAAGCTCCCCTGGCAGCCAGAAGGAAGTTGATTAATACAACATCCCCATTAGAAATGGCTCAGTCCTTTTCCAGGTTGGTGAGAAAGAGTTGATCTCCCCCTACCACTGAGGGTTCTGGGAAGCAAGAGAAAAAACTTTCCAGTATCAGGCAAAGAAGCTTATTTCCAGGGGCTCTCTCCCAAGAACTCAATTCACAGGTGCCAAACCACTTCCTCTATAACCTCGGCTGGAGATAATTAGAGAGCATTTAAAGCAGAGCTTCCAACTTCCCCAAGCTCACCTAGGTGCTCCCACCCAGGATGGCAATTCTGCAATTTCCATAGGTAGATTTTTGCTGGGAGATTTAATGAAGTCACGGCAGAGAAACCGCAGGGCATTAGTTACAGGGCTAAGGAAACAAATCTCACAGCATAATCCTGAGGTGCCTTTAATGTTCTAATTAAACCTATATATAGAAACTGCAGGCAGGAAAAATGGTGTGAAAAGTTTCTCATTTGCTGAGTATTTTTCCATCTCTTCCCCACTCCCATCCTCCCCCCCTGCCCCACCCCAACCCCACCTCCCTTCACCCAGAGAGGGGCTGAAAAAGATCCTTCACATTGATTTTGATGGAGAAAGAGAGAGAAATGCCAGGCAGATAGAGATCAGCAACATTTGCATTCCCTGGGCCCTTTGGAGAGACACAGCCCTGCCAACGTCTGCTGATAAGGCTGACTTCTGGCCTGATAAGGCCAGGCCAAGCCACAGAAGGGGCTGAACATTGAGAGCCTCAGATTTTTCTCTTCTAATTGTAAAGTAGGGATGGCATGAGACAATAAATGTGAGGAGCTAGGAAATCACAGAGACTGTCTGAGAGAATTAGTGTTCAGCAAAGGATGGCAGTGGGACAGGAGAACTCACGGCATTCCCATTTAGGAAGGGTCACAGGAGACAGATGAGGAAGGAGGACAAAATCCTCCTATCTTTTACCACTTAGCAAAGATATCAAAGTGATGGATGATGAATCAGAGATTGAGAGAATCGTTTAGGTTGGAAGAAACATCTAAGATTATCTAGTCCTACCACTTCCCCAGCACTGCCAAGGCCACCACTGACCCATGTCCCCAAGTGTCACATCCATAGGGCTTTTACATCCCTTCAGGGAGGGTGAGGCAGTGACCCCCCCCATTTCCCTGGGCATCCTGTTCCAGGGCTTGACGACACTTTCAGTGAAGACAATTTTTTCTAATGCTCAATCTAAACCTCCCCAGGTGTGACTAGAGGCCATTTTATGTTATCCTAGTCAGGACATGAGTTTGGGAGACAAAAGACTCCTTAAAGCAGAAGAGGGTGTTGGGTGAGAGCTGCTGAGACAGCAAGGCCATCCCAGGATCCCAGTGGCTGCAAGGATGTGGTGTTGCTCAAGTTCTTACACTTTTAAGTCTTTCACAAATGGTCCCTCTCCCTACAATTTGCCATCTGTGTTTTGAGCTTTCCTCCACCATGCATTGGACACAGAAGTTCTCATGGAAACAGCACAGGAACATACAGGGAGGTGGCACTTCAGGCTTATGCAACACAGGGAGGCCAGATTGAATTTAAAGTGCAAATCCTGAAGAAAGGAATGCCAGTGTTAACAGAAACCTCTTTCAATCATATCAAACATTACCCCAAACCAGGTTTTTGTCACTTGGAAGAAATGCATCTGCTTTGGCAGAGTTCTCACTATTAGTCACAACCCAGTTTGGGGTCCAGCTTCCTGTGGGAGCTTCCTGGGTTATCCATGCAGTGACAGATGCTTCAGTGTGACCCTATTCCATCACAGCAGGACTGTCTGAGACCTCTCTCTCCTTTCTTTCATTTCTCTTCATAAGGTCTACTTGGAGCTAACAGCCAGGGGTATCTTTATCCCTCTTTTATCCCTCAGGCAGCAGAGGGAAGGGCCGAGCCTGCTGATGCGGAGGCGAGCTGAGATGTTCATTACCACCCTCTCCATGCCAAAGGAGCCCCTCCCACAGCAGGAATTAGTCTATAATTAGCTTAGAGAGTAAAGCACTTTTAATTAAGGATTAAAATTCAGCAGGCCATCTGCCTCATTTTATTTGTAAGCAATAGGCATCTTCTGCTGGCACCACCATTTTTCTTGGTTCTTCTCTCTAAACTTCTCATTTGGGCTGAGACCAGGGCTGAGCATGGGTGGTGGAGCCAGGACATCACATCCACATTATCCAAGACAATGCACTGCCATTTCTTGGTTGTTACAGAGCAAAGCCTCTCTCAGAGACAGCCATGGGAGCTGGGACAGCATCTTGCTTTCCTTCCAGCCTTCCAAGCATTGTGGCAGCTGCAAGGACCCCACCCAGGGAATCTCAGCACATGACTGCCCTTAGGTCCCAAATAAGCCCTTTGCTTTGCTCTGCAAACATTTAGGGGGCTCAGAAAAGCCAGAAGCACAATTCCTGACACTTTTCTGCCTTGTACAGTTTTGGGAGGTAGTTAGATGGGATGTTGGGAAGAAATTCTTCCGTATGAAAGTTGGGCACAGGTTGCCCAGAGAAGCTTTGGCTGCCTCATCCCTGGAAGTGCCCAAGGCCAGGTGGAAGAGCACTTGGACTTTAAGGTCCCTTCCCACCCATATCATTGTGGGATTCTATAATTGTAAAATTAGGACAGATCTTGTAAACCACAGCCATCGGATTGTTTGGGAAGCCTGAGGAAAACAAACACAATTCTCAGTGTTCAAGAACCAAGAAACCTTCAGAGAACTTTGAAGTTAAAACTAAATTATACTTGTTTTACTCCTTTTTTGTTTTCAAGCTGCAGATGGATCAAGCCCCAGCCTTTCTGCGGTGCCCTGCTGTGAGGCATGGGCTGGTGCTGCACATATTGCCAAGGAACCCAAGGGTCTCAAGGGCTCCTTGCTACCTGGAGCTTTCCCAATTACTATCATAAAACCTGAGAAAGGCAGGAGGGATACCTGAGGCTGCTCCCTCTATTCTGGAGATGCTCTTAGAAAGCTTTTTGTGGAGAAGGTGACTACTACCCACATGTCTTTTATTCCCAATGACTTCCCATATACACATTAGGTGATAAGACTGCTGCTGCAGCTCTTTCTACTCTCCCCTAGAATTATTATTTTTCTTTATTGTCATTATTACTAAGGGCACAACATGATTTATTTTCTGTAAAACAAGCCATGTTATAGTCAAGGAAAAATGAAAGGGCTGGGTTAGGAAGAGACATTAAAATACATTTTGTATGAAAATGAAAGATCATAAGCAGTTTCTTGGCAGACCTAATGTCTTTCAGGGCTGTTCTTTGGGAATAGCAATTCCAGGCAGGGACTCTGGAAAAAAGCAGAGTGCATTGATAGAATGAGAAGCTGTATCAGAATGGATATGCATGAGCTGGGCAGATTAATATTTAATGAACAGTGAAGCCTGCTATCCCTAATCATGGAGTGCCTGGGATTTGTGAAGTGACTAATTTTAAAGTATTTTGTATGGAATTATTCATGCATTAAAAAGTACATGACTCCCTTGCAGTGAAATGGAATTAAACTCAACAAAATTTAGTCATCAAAATGTCAGGTGTCAGGTCCAGCTGAGACAACAGGACGAGGGCATCGCTCTTATTGAAGGACATGGTGGAGCTGGAAATGTCAGGATTAGGGCACACAGCTTCCTGCAGGGAGGAATGGCCTCATTCCACTGGGTTTTCTTGGGAACCCAGAGCAGACAGAATTTTTTTTTTTTGCCTTTCAAAGCAAGGAAGAGCCAGGAGAAGAAACAGGACCAGCAAGAGCTCCAGAGCAGGAAAATTATGTGGCTGGATGAAAAGGCAACACAAGAATTCAGATACTGGTGCAGGAACAGGGCAAAACCAGTGACACCACTTGAGTGACATCTCTGACATCACTGTCATAGTCTTTATTTTTGTTTGTGTTTTGCTTTGAATGGTGTCTTCAAACTTCCTTGTTGATCCAGAGATTAATGAGATTTTACTTTGGCTTGAACAAATGGTTTTTCAGACCTCAGCTCAGACAATTCTCCTGGCACTTGTTTGTCTTTTCCTCACTGGTTTGTGATAAAAGGAGACTGTTCTAAAGAAAATGTCCTTTTCACTTGCAAAAAGGGGTTTTAGTTGGGGGTGGAGAGGAAAGATTTTTTTTCCCCCTGCCATCTTTTAAAGGTTTCCACTTTTTCCCTAACAGAAAACAGTTTGTTGAAGATACTTTTTGGAAGCCATTTTTTAGCCCAAACATGGATTTTGAGAAAATGCAGGAGGAGGCCGAGCCTTCCTTGCCGCACAATCTGTGAACACAATAAATTCATTGGTTTACTGAGAGGAGCTAAAACCACATTAAAGGTGTTTACAGCTGTTTGAGTGCTACTAATTACACCAAAGAGCTTCAGGAGAGGAGAGAAAAATTCAGCAATAAAGGTATGGGAAAGGCAGGGGGGTGGCACAGGTGGGAGATGCCTTTCCTCCCTCTGTGCCTGCCCAGGGCTGAGCCCAGGCCGGGTCCTGGCTCCTGGGAGGGAGCCGGTGGCAAACACGGCCCCCAGGAATGAGACAATCTCACCTGCGGTCGTAGCTGTGACCCTGGAAGAGAAATGAGTTTTGCTGGTCAGGAGGGAGGAAAAGGAGGTGGGAATGCACAGGATCTGCAGCCTCTCCCTGGGTTTGCATGGAAGCAGTTGGAGCAGATGTATTTTGTTATTTTTAGAACAGAATGTTGACTCAGAAATCAATTTATCCTTTCTCTGCTGAAATTAAAACAAAAGGTAAGCCAGAAAATGAGGAGAAAACATTTCATATCAGCTTGAGAAAAATGCTTTCATCAACCTGAAGTAAACAAGTTGTATTTTTTTTGGTTTTTGTTTTTTGGATTTTGTTTTTTCTTTGTTTAGTTTTATTGTGGACTGGGCAAGGATTTAGAACTGGGCCTGTCCAAAGGTTATTTATTCTTCCCTCATCATTTTTTATTAGCTATCTCAAAAGAAAGGTCCATTATTTTCACAGCAATTATTCTAAGTACAGCTAGAAAAAGCCATGTTAAGTCCTAATTTGAATATTAAACATAATTAAAAGACTTTTCTACATTGTGAATTGTTCTCTTATCTGCCTGCCCATAAATGTCAGTGTATTAATGGTCACAATTTATCTCAGAGGTAGGAAATAGCTTTTTCCTCCCACTGCTTTTTTTGAGCAATGGGGAATCAAGCACAGCAGGTCATGCCCATACAACCAGGCAAAAAAGTTCCTGCTACACTTTTGCTTCAGCTTCAGTTGAAAATCCAATCCCTTCTGCCAACTGATTATTTCTGCTCTTAAATGCAATCTTTAAGTCAAGAAATGTTATCTAGAAGCAGAAACAGGCAGAGATATATTTTAAAAGTCTTTAATTTACTAAACTACAAGCCAAAAGAAAATTGGAGAAATTAATAACTCAGAGTGTTATTAATTAACCCAAGTGTTTGGGGTTTTTTTTGTTTTGTTTTGTTTTTGGGTTTTTTTTCTGTTTTTTTTTTTTTTTTTTGTTTTGTTTTGTTTTTTTTTTTTTTTTTTCTGTTTTTTTTTTTTTGTTTTGTTTTGTTTTGTTTTGTTTTGTTTTGTTTTGTTTTGTTTTGTTTTGTTTTTTTAATAGCTGGAGAGACAAGGAATTGGAAACTTGATGCTTTCTAATGATGGAGAGAAAAGGTTTGTCTGCGTGTTTGGGCACAGCCAGTTTCTCACATCCTTGTGCTTGACCAAGGCTTTTGAAAACACTGACATCCCTGCCATCAAGGCTCTCTAGCTTGGAGAACTCCTGCTCCATGATAAATTTCCATGGACTTTGTGCAGGCTAATGGCCTTTAGTTATTTATTTCTTTGATTTGAAGTCCATCTCTTGGTGACAGCATCTTTTAGAGATGCACAAAAGGATGGCTCCACCACACACTCCATGAAGTGTTGCACAAAAAGATAAATAAAAAAAAAAAGAAATAATGTGAAATTTTTCACTCCCTGGGCCAGACCAAAATCTGGGTTAGGGACAATTGGAAATCATTGTCCTTGTAAAAAAAAATGAGGCAAAATACATAAATGTTAAACCTGAGCATTGCTGCAAAATAGGCAGGGAGATGTGAAACTTGCCCATTTTTGTGGTGTGTGACATTTCTGAACTTGCCAGGAACACAAAAGGTAGTTTTCTCTGCTTTCCACGGGCATTACTTCTAATTTGCACCACTGGCTAGAAGTGCCCTACAAGTGCAGCTTTTCAGCTGCAAATAAGGATTTAAAGAAACAGAATGTGTCCCTGAATGGACTGATTTTGTCAAGAAGAAGATTGAAGTTGAAATTGAAGCTTTTTCCATCTGCTTTTATCGAGTTCAGGTGGAGAACTGAACAGCTCTGGCTGGAAGGGATCCCCCAGCCACTCTGGGCTGAAGCATTTCAAGGTTTGTCAACATTTGTCACACACTTCCAAGGCTTTATTTATGGGTGACTTCAACTTGTCCCCTGTGCGGGAAGATCCCAGGGTGTGTTCTGGGATGTGTGAGCCAGGAGCAGCAGGAAATGCAGCACTTTGGGTGAGCAGAGCTTTGGCTGCTGCTGGGGGCCACAGGGACCCTCATGGGCACATCTGAATGTCCCTCCCAAGAAGGTGCTGTCAACCCTTTCCTTGTCCCTGCTTTCCTCTGCATACATAGTGCTTTCTCTCCTATCTCTTTCTGTATCCAGAAAAGGATGAAAACCCCATTTGTGGATTTGTTAGGAACTTGCTGAGCACAACTCTGTGAGACCCTCCTGAGTGTGAATGAGCCCAAGGTGGTGTTTTGAGGCCTTTGCTCCTCTACCTCCTCCATCACATTGATCCTTCTGCTGCTCTGGAGAAAGGTGGGATGGAGATGTAGCTTTTTCCTGGCTGTGGAGATCCAGCACAGGACACCTGGAATTCCCAGAACAGCCATGGCAGGCTGGAGCTGTGATGGGAAGAGGACATGGCAGCTGCCTCTGCTGGCAGCTCTGTGTGGCTGGCACAGCCCAGATTCCCCCCTTTCCTACCTGCCAGGGCTTTCCCCCAGAATAATTCTTGGTTCTGCAGTCTCAGTGCTGCCATTGGCCTGGCAGAGAGACAAAAGTACTGGGTTAATTAAAGATCCAAGAACATAATTGCAATTAAACCCAAACAAATTGCTGAATCAGAACAGCAAATTGCCTGGAGAGGGGAGAAAGGCTGCTTTGCTTTGGCTTGTTTTTCTCAGAAAGGCTGAGGAGGCACAGGCAGCCAAGCAAATGCTGCAACAAGGACATGCCACTGGCAAAAGTGTTTAACTGCTGAATAAAAGATAAGGATATGGATAAAGCCAGGATTGGGAGCAGCACGGTTGCTCAAGCCAATTTATGCTGGTTTCACTCTAGGGAAATCCCAGGAGTCTGGGAACTGTCTTGCATCTGGCAAGTGTCTTTCCAACTTGGCTGGAAGCCTTCCCCAACTGGGGCAGTCCCACTGATCCATCCCACTCCTAATTCCCTATCCCAGTGCTGCAAACCCATTCTGGAGTGCTCTGATGGCCAGAGCACCTCCTTGAGCTCCCCAGAATCCATGCCAAGGATTTGTTCCCAAGGGATCTGCAGGAAGGAAATGGGATTTGCTCTGCCCTTGATGAAGCCTTCCTGATCTTCAAGGAAAACCTCATGGATACATCAGGGATCACCAGAAAATGATCCTGTGGGGCATCTCTGTCCTGTGCGTGGCCAGCAATGCCCCAAAGGGTGCATGAGGAAGTTTTGGCACCTTCCCACTTCCACTACACAAATTCTGCAATCCTTGTTTGCAGCAGACCCATCTATTCACTCATTCCAGGGCTGCTTTCTGTGGAGCTGCTCCAGTGCATCCCACTGAAGGCATAAAGCTAAAAGAAGCCAGTGAATTATAAGGTCCCCGACAGCAGGACTCAGCAAGTGGCTGCTGTTAATCTTCCCTTTGCTACTCAGGTTTTGTTCTGCCTGTAATAAATCCCTGTGCCCTTTGCTGTTCAAACTGCAGCCTCGCTACTGGAAAAGGGAGAGGGGCGGGGGTGTGGGGAAACACTGGAGATTGCTATGTGCAGAAATAAAATCAGGGATTCACGTCTTGGGCTGGCCAATACTTCTCCTTATCGAGGTCTGAGCCTTTGCGTGATCAACCAGTGTTAAATGAAATGCCAGGAGAACTCAGGCTGAACCACAAGAGATTGGAAAAGCTGCTGGATTAATGCAGAAAATGGGGCAGATGGTGCTCTGTGTTTTCTTGAGCAGGGTAGAATGGGCAGTTGGAGACGTGATGTGATGTTACTTCCAAATCTGGAGTAACAGTGAGCTGGGAATTTGTTAATGAAAGTCTTTTCCCCAAATGCCCCCTCTGTGGATTTACAGCTACTTGTGGTAAAGATAATATTCACAATAAAACTTAGAAAATAAGAAAATCTGAGAATATCTTCTATTTGCTTTGATATGATCAAAATAAAATTACCATTTTGTTTCACAATTTCTTCCAATCTGGGGATTTGTATAAAACAGAAGTTAAAAATATTGAAAAGTAGTAAGAGAACACAGCACTTGGCAGCACTTGAATTTCTGCACTTCTGTGCAGATTTCATTTGTGAAAAAATCTGGATTTTTGATTATTCACTGGCACCAGAAGCAGGGAAAAAAAGAAAAAAGAAAGAAGGAAATTCAGAGAAAAATGGCTTGAGGGCTTTGCTGCAGAGAAGTAAAGCAGCAGATTTTCTAGTGGTGAGAAAAGCTGTGTCCTGGTGACAATTCAAATTTCCCCATCATCCCTCCCAGTTCCCTAGTCCCTCTGCTCACACGCTGCTGGGATTTGTTTCCTGTGGCTCAACAAACCCCTAATCCCAGAGCTGATTTCATGGCTGGGGGGTTATTTAATGGGCAGTCCTGATTCCTGTTGACAACAAGCTAACTTTATACTGCTGGCCAGGCTTGGGAGCACTGAGGAGGGTGCAGAGCTCCATGTGTGGCCAGGCAGGAGCTCTGTGAGACTGGCTTTGTGTCCCCAGGGATCCCATCCCTGGGGAGCCCTCACTGGCAATCCCATCCCTGCAGAGCTGTGCTTGGAGCAGAGCTTGCAAGCACAAGAGCTTCTATGTGGGCATGGAGAGAGCATAAATGTTGTGGCACGGGTGAAGTGCATTCAGAGGGATAATGCACCAACAGATAGAGCTGGAAAATGGAAAAGCTTTTGACACCACACACTCTGCTCCCTCCCCTGCCTTTACTTCTTCAGGGCTATAAATGTTACTGGCTCCTTACAGCCATACAAACAACCAGCTCTGTCTGTGAGGCTGTAAAGGATCCTCTCTGCAGGAATTAAAGTCAAGGGGGAAAAATGAACACCAAGCCATGCCATCCACTAGAGCAGGGATGAGGCTTTGATGGCCTGGGGAAGGAGCTGGAGTGGTCTCCTCACATGTAAAAGACTCGAGATGTCACCAGCACGTCTCCCACCTGGGGCATGGCCTCTCACTCCTTCCAGCACAGCTCCAGAGAGACCCAGCCATGGGACACAAGTATAGAATGAATGGAATTGTTAAGGTTGGAAAACACCTCCAGGATAATCAGTTCCAACCTTTGATTGAATAAACCACATGCCCTGTCCAATTGCTTTTTGAGCACCTGCAGGGATTTTTGAGCACCTCCACTCCTTTTCCAGGGCTTGACAACCCTTTCCATGAAAAAATTTTCCTAGTATCCAATCTGAACCTCTCCTGGCTTGGGTAAATAAAGCTTGAGGCCTTTTCCTCTTGTTCTGTTGTTCCCTGGGAGCAGAGCCTGACCTCCCCGGCTGTCCCCTCCTGTCAGGAGTTGTGCAGAGCCACAAGGGCCCCCCTGAGCCTCCTTTTCTCCAGGCTGAGCCCCTTCCCAGCTCCCTCAGACTGCCCTGGGGCTCCAGACTGTTTCCCAGCTCTGTTCCCTTCCCTGGACATGTTCCAGACTCTCAAGGTCTTTCTTGTGAGTAGTCTAAAACTGGATACAGGATTTGAGATGCAGCCCCACCAGTGCCCAATTCAAGCTGCCTGAGGCTGGTGGAACTGAGGGGTTGGGCTTGGAAATTAGACCAAGCAGGATTAATCCTAAACCCTGTAACTCCTGGGCCTTGGTTTCTTCAAGCAGCACATGAATGGTTTCCACCTGGATCTTGAAAATTTCCATCAGAATTCGTGGGAAAGGAGGTTTTTAATACTGCACTTTCTTTCACTACGGTGGGAGAAACCAAGACTGATGGGCCTCTTCCCACCATGTTCCCAGGATGGAACACCAAAGCATTTCCTTTGAGGACAGTTCTATTTTTACCATAGCTCCAGTCTGCAAATGCTGTGGATTGGTCTAGAAACCCTCATGATGGGGAGAAACTTGAGCAGGTTGATTTTGACACAGTAGAACTTTTTTTGGCATGAAAAATAATTCCCTTTTTGAGCAATTCTCTTGTTTAATTTCCAGCAGACAAGGAGTCCCAACAAAGTAGCATTGAGTAGGAGTTGAATATGAAAAACAGACTCCTGCAGAGGGACGAAAGATGTGAACTTAATGAACTTACAGTCTCAATCATATAAAACTGAACAAGAGAGCAATGTGTTTTCTCAAGTGACAGTTGTGTCACTGTTCCCAAATGTTATTTTTTATTCCAACTATGCTAGCTGGGGTAATAAAAGATATGAGTTTGCTCCCCATACTTTGCCCAGTTGATTTTTTTTCAAATACCAAATCCTGTTTCGTGTCCTCAGTAGATGCAGAATTACCCAGAGCTGCCCCCAGTTGCAAGTGTAAATCTGTTAGAAATGGTTTATAGTAACACACAGACTTGGCTACCACAGCACAGGAAAAATGTTTTCAAAAATGGTGTAGACTTACTCCCACAGAATGAAAATCCTTGGTCTCCTTGTTCCATTTACATCTTACACTGTTATATCGACTCTGGTATTTTTGATACATTTTGTGGGATGTACTGAAGGGATTTTTAATATACTCAGATGTTGAAGAGTGCTGAACGTTTCACTTTTTTTTTTATTTACCCAAACCTTTGGATATTATTATAAAAAACCTGTGTGATATTTCTGAGGCAAATGCCAGAAATTTCAGAATTCCATAAATGCATTTTCAATAGACAGTGGAAAGCCAGAGCAGGGATTTGAGACTTCCACAGCATCAGACCCTTCTGCTCTGATGTGGTAGTGGGAATTGCCCATGATTTCCTATAAGGGCATTCCCAGTAGATCCGTTTGCTGCTCTGCCCAAAAGCAAACATGAGTCCTTTCTTCCATTTCTTGCAAATTGCTGCATCCCAGCTATTGGTCCTTTGTGCAAAGAGAAGAGAAACCAGCTGGTTAAATCCTGGAATCCCAGAATGGTTTGGGTTGGAAGAGACATTGAAGAGTATCAATCACACCCTTGCAGTATCCCAGGTTGCTCCAAGCTCCATCCAGCCTGGCCTCGAGGGTGAGGATGTGCATCCAGATTCATTGATGGGGGAGAGAACCCCACTCCCATCTCTGCCCTATCCCTGTGGGGCACCACAGCCGGGCAAATGGAAGAGTTAAATGAGCAGCTTGTAAAGAAAATCTGTGTGTTTGTGTATTTTCCCCTCATTTACACCCTCACGAGAGGCTGCAGGTCTACAGCTGATGACATGGAGTTAAGAAGTAGAAACTTTTAGCTGTGTTTTGGCCTTCATAAGGAAAAAGATGGCAACACTGGGGAGTAGTGGGGCAGGGGGTGACATCCTTTGTAGGGAAACACATGGCAAAGCTGACAGTGAACTGTTGTTCTCCAGGTGAATTATTAATGTTGACACAGGAAGGGATATTTATTGGAAATTTGTTGTTACTGAAATAACTCCTGCTTCTCCCCTCTCCCCACAGATCTCAGACAGGGGTTTAGGCCAAGGGCAGCAATCTTTGAGACTCCACGGAAAACAAGTGAGTTGTTACAAGAGAATTTCTCCTTTCATTAACTCCCAACTCCAAAAACTCTGACTTTGCTGCTGGAGTCCAGCCACTCTGTGTCTTTGTGAGTCACAGCTGGTGACAGGAGTTCAGAGGGGTCACGCTGGGCTGTGGCAGCACTGACACCCCATGGCTGCAGCAGGGGATGGATGGATGTGCCTAAGCCTCCTGTAATTGGCTTTGGAGAAAACCAGCACTGTCCAGAGAGTGCCACCAACTAAAGCCAAATGAATATTTCCATCTGCATCTTTGTCATAATCTACAACTCCTTGGGACAGAGGGGTTGCTCTTTTCATTGCCAGGGAGGTAATTTGGGGAAAATTTTCTGTATCTTACTCATTTATGCAGTGGAGCTCAGTCTGCTTGGATGTTCCCTGGAGCCTTGAGGGTTTTAATTCTGGAAGCTGCACACTCACTCAGGGATGATTTTTTTTGGTTGTTCATTACTTTGGGTGAGGATTATTTTCTTACAAGATTCCTTTTGCGTTCTGCTTTACATACAGAGTTTGTTTCTGAATGCTGATGATAGATTTGTCTAGTGGTACAGGACCAGAAAGAGGCAAATCCTGTCCCAGTGGGAGAACACATCTCTCTGTTCCACATCTCCCCCCAGCTCTGGGGTGCCCAGGGCGGAGGACCCTGGATAGAACCACTCCGAGCTTTTGCTTTGCAGGCACTACCACCTAGTGCAGTGCACTGGAACTTCATGTTTTCCCCTTGGATTTTATACTGCAGTTGCAATCGATTGCTGGAACTGGTGGAATAATTGGTGCTTAATGAATTAGCCAGTGCTCCGAGGGGTTTGTTTTTCTTAACCTCTGCAAACAGCTCCCAAAGGGAGCACGATTTCCACAGCCAGGCAATGGGTTCATTGTCTCCAAAAGGGAATTTGCAAGGTGACTACTCTGGCTGCTCTTAAAGAGAGACCTTTTTTTGATTTTGAAGTTGACTCAGTCCCTGTCTAGGCAGGCAGGATAAAATCCCAGGATCCTGGGCTGGTTTGAGTGGGAAGGAACTGTAAAATCCATCCAGTGCCACCCCTGCCATGGGCAGGGACACTTCCCACTATTCCAGGTTGCTGCCCATCCAATCTGGCCTTGGACACTTCCAGGAATGGGACAGGTGCAATTTCTCTGAGAAACCTGTTCCAGTGTCTCACCACCCTCACAGGGAAGAATTTCTACCTTACATCTACTCTAAACCATTGGTAGCCAAAAGCAAAAGCAAGGGAAAGGGAAAATTCTCCCCTCCTGGGAGGTTTGTTTGTGAACCTCACACCGAGTGAGTCAAGGCTGTGGACGTTTCCCAAGGGAACTGGAGAACTGAGCAGAGCCTTCACATGGAAAACTTTCTCCTCTGATGCTTCCGTGCCTGTTTACCCTTCAGAGCTCTCCATGCTTCTCGTTGGCTCATTATTGACGTGCTCCAGAGGGATGCAGCACTGGCTGGGTGTGCAGGAGGTCTCTGCTCCTCAGCCAGCACTGACTCCTGCTCCCAGAGCCCCACTGCTGGGTCACGTGTAGAAAGTGGAAGGTGCAAACAGAGGTCCCTTGGCTCTTCCATACCTGAGGAGTGTCTCAGAGTTTGTCTGGATCGTGCCATGATTTTTACAACCTGCTTTTCTTTCCAGGTGCTGGCATTTCACCCAAAATTAGAGAAAGTGGGAGCAATGTGACTGTTAACTCCAGGTAATGTAGCTTTACATTTTGGTTTGCCTTGAGATACTCCTCCAACACTGGTTTCAAATAGAGTCTGATTTTCCCAAATATGAAGACGATTCCAGACTTGGTGGAGATCTGCCTGCTAAGACATGATGTAAAGCCATGGCATGTGCCCCCTGTTTGTCCCCAAGCCAGAGCATCCTGTTTATGGCCACAGAGAAGCACAGAGCCATTTCAGTTGGAAGCAACCTGTAAGATCATCAGGTCCAATGGCCTGCCAGGTTTTGTGGGAGTGAACGATGAGCAGAGAGCTCCAGGTGGTGCTAGAGGGGGTCCTCAGCCACCTGAGCACCCTCCATCCCCACCACTCGCTCACAGTCAAGCAGAAGTTTGAAACAGTGGAAATAAAATTATATTATTGCAGGCAGAGCTGATTTAATGAAAAATACATTGTCTTTCCACAGCTTCAGTGAAAATATATTGGTTTCTGCCAGATTAAATTAGAAGTCATCTATTCTTAGAATCTGTGAGAAACTGGCACAAGAGGGGAGTGGATATGAGAGACTTCAAACCTCTTGCAGGGGCTGAATTAACTGACTTCAGGCCTTTGCCTGCAAAGGAAATTAAGTAATGTTTCCTCCTGCTAAACATGCACTGCAAAATAATCATATGAAAACACTAAAATATTCATTTATTTACAATCTGAGCTCGGGAATTACTGGTTTGCTTTGCTTTTGTTTGACAGGCATAGTTTTGTATTAAAATTGAACCAAATGAGTATGAGTAAAGCTACTACCTACCTTAAAAACAGGACTAATTTTAGATAAAACAGGAAGTTGTATTCAACAATAACAAAAAAGTTTCTGTTTCATTTAAAAGGCCTTAAAATTCTGGGTTTGTCTGGTTTTCCCAATATTGTATCGTGGCAGTTTCTGAGCTGAAAGCACTGCAATGAAAAATCAAGACACTTCATTCGACAAGTGTCAAGACAAAGAATCTTCACTTTTCCAGTTTTTCCACCATTTCTTTTGAGCTGAACTCAATAAATCCTCCTAAATCTTTGGGGCTTTTGAAAAGGACTCAATGTCTCTTTTTAACCCTTTTTAAACTTTAAAAGATGAATAAACTCCCATTTGCTAAAAGGTGGTTGTGTTGATCAAAGACTTATATCATTCTGTTGGCATTGGCTTTGCTACCAGACAGTCCCAAATACATCTTTCTGCAAAATAAATGGGCTTGGATTAACTCAGTTTGGATGCTCTTGAACTGCAGTGAAGTCTCCTTGTGGTTTACCCTCTGACACCAAATTAACCTTCCCCTGAGCGAGGCATTTATATTCTGGAGTAAATGCACTCTCACACAGAGTTATTCTGCAATTACATTAACTTCTATTTGGTCTCAGCGTGACAAGAGCAAGTGTGGAGAGCACAGGGTGAGCAGAGGATGAACAGGGAGCATCCCCTGCTGCCTGCAGGGACAGGCTCCCTGTGCTCACCTGCACTGGTTTCTGAACTTGCTGTTTGTGCAGTGAAAAGCAATCCTGGAGTGAGCTGTGACACAAATGGGACTGCCCAAAGCTGCAGTTTGCACCTCAGGAGTCCCAGTGAAATCCTCACCAGGGTTTTTACACCTGGTCTCTGCAGGAGCACAGTGCTCTAACAGAGGGGACATGAATCATCCTCAAAGAGCTTTGCATATTCTCTGTCTTTGCTTTCAAGTGGTTTCATGTCCATTCCTCTTAAACGGATTGGAAACTAGGAAGAGGATGAAACCAGAGGATGTTTTCAGAGCCTGTAAACATTCAAGGCTGGATTCAACTGGGCTTGGAACAACCTGCTCCAGTGGAAGGTGTCCCTGCCCATGGCAGGGAGTGGAACTGGATGAGCTGTAAGGTCTCTTCCAACCCAAACTATTTCAGGATTCAATGAAAGAGTGTAAACAGAAATGTGCTGTCAGACAGCTCATCCTGACAGCAGATCCCACTGCTTGAACCAGACTGGCATGGTAGTACTTGGGCAGGGAGTGGAACATAGAAGTGCTTCCCCTTCCTAAATACCCGAGTTCCACCACCACAGAGCAGCTTCCTCTGGAAAGTCAGCCAAAAAACCGATGGCATGCTGAAAGTGACTCCCCCAGGGCCTGGGGCCGTCCTGTATCCCAAACACTGAGTGCTGTGAATGTGAGTGATAAGCAAATGTTGGTGATTCAGCTCTGGCAGAGGCTGGGTTGCATTGCTCAGCTCTGGCAGAGGCTGGATTGCACTTTGGTCTACAAGAGTCAGCCCCGCATCCATCCTGCAGGTCTCAGCAATTTCCCTGAGAAGAGGAAACAAAGCAGCTTTTGGCTATGTTTACTCAAGCAAATCACAATTTTCTCTGTAAGGGCTTTTACCACTTGCAAATTTGCTTTTCTTGTATTTACAGCTCCTTCCTGGCCAGACTCCAGCATTTGGGGGTAACCCACAGCAGAAATTATAATTGCAAGGGTATGATGCTGAAGGGTTGGAGTGATGCCACCATAGGAAATGCTTTCAGGAAGATGCTTTCAGAAAGATGTTTTCAGTAGATGCTTTCAGGAGATGGTTTCAGAAAGATGCTTTCAGTAGATGCTTTCAAGAGATGGTTTCAGGAAGATGTTTTCAGTAGATGCTTTCAGAAAGATGCTTTTGGGACATGCCTTCAGAAGGTGCTTTTGGAAGATGGTTTCAGAAGAGGCTTTCAGGAAAATGCCTTTGAGAGATGGTTTCAGGAATATGTTTTTGGTAGATGCAATCAGGAAGATTCTTTCAGAAGATGTTTCAGCTCCACCATCTCTGCTGCTCTCTCTACCTCAGCTACAGTGACTGCACTGGGGATCCCTTCCCACTTGCTAGGCTTTGCTCTGCTCATAGAATCCAGACTGGTTTGGGTTGGAAGGGACATTAAAGACCACCCAGTCCAATCCCCTACCATGGGCAGGGACACCTTCCACTGTCCCAGCTTGCTCCAAGCACTCTCCAACCTGGCCTTGGGCACTTCCAGAGATGGAGCAGTCACAGCTGCTCTGGGCACCCTGTGCCAGGGCCTGCCCACCCTCACAGGTAACAATTTCTTCCTAATTGTCCTCTCAGCACTGATTCAGTGAGACCCTTCCTGGCCACTTTGTAAGAGCCAAGATGCTTGAAATGCTCTTCCATTCTTAGGAGCAGGAGCTGCAGCTCTGGCAATAACTGCTGTCACACCCGACTTCAAGTGCAGATGAGCATTGGCCAATTTTCTGCTGGTTGAGAATTTGCTTCTGAAGTTCCCCACCTGCCCTGGAGAGCTGCTCCCTCGCCACCCTGAGCAGCACCTTGCACCTGAGTTCCAGCTCATTTTCAGCTATCAGCAAACTCCCACCATATACTGCCTGGCCAGAAATATGACCAGACACAGAACTACAGCAGGGAAACAGGCAGTGCCTGCTTTGTTCTTCCTTTAGAACTTGATTTGGTGCCGTATTTAAACATGAATTACTGAGAAGGCAAAGGCAGGGCTCTGCTCCTCACTGGCTGTTATTAAAACTCTAAATCAGGCTGCCTATGGAGCCATTCATGCTACCTTTGCAAAATGAAACAGGGAATCGGCCCCTTCTGTCTCACAGGGGGGTGCAAGCACTCTCAGTGATCCTAATAAAGCCCCTGGATTTTCCTGAACCTGCCAGTTTGCCATGTAAATCACCACAACGGAGTTGTCGAGGAAAAAGACTTGGAAATGTTCTTCCTAAATGGTAGCTCTATTGTCACTCAGAGCAGCAGCTGCCCAGATCTTGTTCAGCTGTAAATTCAGTGGTGGATTTCTTAAGGGTGGAGATTCATACCCCAAAATCCCACATCCAGCCTAAAACTCCAACCAAGAAACATCCCCATAGCTGGGGCATCTCTGGAAGGGCTGCAGGGACCATGGTGGGAATCCTGGTTTAGCCCCAGTTACAACTCAACCTCAGACATCCCAGTGGGATGGGCAAAGAAAATCAGAAGGGTAGAAGTGAGAAAACTTGAAGTAAATATTTTAATATGTAAAGCAAAGACTATGTGTGCAAGCAAGGCAAACTGAAGAGTCCATTCCCTGCTTCCCATCACAGGCAGGTGCTCAGCCATCCCAGGAAAACAGGGTCTCATCACTGGCACAGTGACTTTGGAAGAAAAAAACCCATCACTCAGAATATTCCCTCTCTTCCTTCTTCCCCCAGCTGAGAATGACTTCATGTGGTCTGGGATATCCCTGGGATCAGCTGGAATCAGCTGGGATTCTGGCTGTGCCTTCCCCAGCTTTTTGGGCACCCCCAGCCTCCCCTCTGGTGGGGTGAGGAGCAGAAAAGGCCCTAAAGCTGTCAGTCCTGCCCAGCAAAAGCAAAACATCCCTGGATTATCTCCAGCACAAATCCACACCACTGCCCCAGACAAGTTATTGTGAAGGAAATGATCTCTCTCCCACCCACATCCAGCACATGGTGGGATGGGGACATTAATTTATTATATTTAGGCTGATAGAACTGATGCTCTGTTTCAAAATACTTAAAAAAAATCCAAAGTTTTGGTTTTGTTTTTGGTTTTGTTTGGATTTTTCATTGTTATTATACAAGGTTTAGGTTCTTTCAATTTCATTTTCCAGGCAGCCTTTTCCTGCTCAGATATCACTGACCAGCTTCACCACAAGAAGCTCAAACTGACCTGAAAATGCATTTCCACTGCTCAGATAATTGATCTTCACTGCTGTCTGCCAAATGAGAGCACTGAGTCACTTCCATCCCCACCAGCCTGGTCACAGCCTCCCCCAGCCAGGCCAGTAAAGCTCTCACCCACAGAGAGGACTCAGCAGAGGGTTTTTTCCTGTAGGATGGGAAAACAGAACCTTCCTTTATCTTCTGGAATGAACTTTCTGCTTCCTACAGGGAAGAGACCAGCAAAGACACTGGGGTAGAAGAATGGTGATGCATTTCATACCATCAGAGAGTCCCAGACTGGTTTGGGTTGAAAAAGACATTAAGGCTCATCCAGTGCCACCCGTGCCATGGCAGGGACACCTTCCACTGTCCCAGGCTGCTCAAGTCCTGTCCAGCCTGGCTTGGGACACTTTCAGGGATCCAGGGGCAGCCCCAGCTGCTCTGGGCACCCTGTGCCAGGGCCTGCCCACCCTGCCAGGGAAGTATTCATAGACAGAAATGAACTTGGATAAAAAATCTGTTTAGTCCAATTTGCAAATTTTTTCCCCCTCTGAAAGCAGACAAAATTACTCTTTAGGTTTTCTGAGCCTTTTTTCTCACCCATCACCTCAGGTACCTTCTCAGAGGATATGTGATGAGCAAAGGGCTCAGGGTAGGACCCTCTCCTGTCACATCCTACACAAGCTGAAAGGACCTGTTAAGTTGGGGCAGCTCCATGGAGCAAAATGCCTGAGCTGCTCAGCTCTGCCAAGAGCAACTCTGGACACTTATTACGGTACTGACTTAAATCACATCCAAAAGGAGCAGAGAAATTTCATGTGTTCTTCCCCCTCAAAAAGGGCAAGGATTTAAGATGAGGTTTATTCCTCTCAGTGCAGAAACAGCTCCTCTGGGGTAGATAGAATCCTGCTGAGAGTAAATACCATAATCTGGTCGAGTTCCTGCCCCTGTTACTTCTCAGCCCATTAAATAACTCATGAACTAAATCACCCAACATTCCCAAGGGGGGAAAGGATTAGGCCCATCCAGCACACGGGGGAGCACAAATTAAATTACATGTTCCAGCCAAAAGCAGCTCATGTGGCCTCCAGCAAACTTCATCCCTTATCCATGACTCTGATTTCCATAAAGTTCTAATGATGCCACAGGACACATCTCCAGTGCATCAACCTGTCCCCACAGCAAACAGTCCTTTCAGTCAACTCACTTCAGATTTCTGCCTTTGGGAGGTTTCCCTGCAGAGCTGCCTCCAGCTCAGGGGCCCCAGCACAGGCTGGACCTGGAGCTGCTGGGATGGGTCCAGAGGAGCCACGGAGCTGCTCCAGGGCTGCAGCCCTTCTGAGCCAGGCTGGGAGAGCTGGGGGGCTCACCTGGAGAGGAGAAGCTCCAGGGAGAGCTCAGAGCCCCTGGCAGGGCCTGAAGGGGCTCCAGGAGAGCTGGAGAGGGACTGGGGACAAGGCATGGAGGGACAGGACACAGGGAATGGCTCCCACTGCCAGAGGGCAGGGATGGATGGGAGATTGGGAATGAGGAATTGTTCCCTGGCAGGGTGGGCAGGCCCTGGCACAGGGTGCCCAGAGCAGCTGGGGCTGCCCCTGCATCCCTGGCAGTGTCCAAGCCAGGTTAGATTGGGTTTGGATCAGCCTGGGATAGTGGAAGCTGGGATTTGCTCTCAATACAAATGCAAGCAGAAGTTTTTTACCCATTGGCCCTGCCCAGACCCCCCAGCAATCCCACCCTGGGAATCCCTGGCAGCGCTGTCCAAACCCTCCTGGAGCTCTGGCAGCCTCGGGGCTGGGACCATTCCCTGGGATCCTGGGCAGTGCCAGCACCATCTTCATGTCCCTCTTTTGGACACTTCCAACACCTTTGGGTCTTTGGCACAGAGAGATGCCCCTGGGGACCCCCAAGGACAGCCATCCCCTGCCACCTCCCAGCTCTTTGCAGTCCTTTGGCACCAGCATTGCAATTAGCTTTGAGATTGTTTTTTTCTTGTTTTCCCAGATCAGCCGCTTGAGGAAGGACAATCAGGGTTGCCATGGCAATGGAAGGATGACTTCTTAATTTGTGGGATTCTTTAATTATTCTGAGAATTGTAATCCCATGAAAACTGCCTCCTTTGGAGAAATTCACTTAAGAGCTGCACAGGCACTGAAGGAGAAGTTAAAAAGAAAGGAAAACTAATGAAGATGGTTTTGGGGCAAAAGAACGAAAAAAAAAAAATTGGTGCATCTTTCTTGCTTGTTTCATGTGCCAACAAGAACAAATGTCTGGTGTTATCCAGAAACAAGGGCCTGGAATGGGTCCTAAACTTGAATTATTCATGAGAAATTCAAGGTGTTTTTACAGACTTTCTGAGAAACAAGAGTATCAGGCAGAACTAACACATATAACTGAAAATAAAACCGTGTAAAACTTAATGGATAACAAGTAGGATTTCAAGGGCTATTTAAATGGAGAGGCACCAGAGAAAATATAATTTTTAGTGCATTTTTTTATCCCCAGATCTTACAATTCAAGACACAGAACAGAAGCAGCACTACTTTCATTTTGTATAGGATGAAGAGACACTGTGGCTTGCTCAGGGTGGGCAGTGAAGCACAGGCACAGGAGGATAAAGCAAAAGTCCCTGGGCTGTCCCAGCTGGCTTTGGAGCTGAGCAGGTGCCACCTGAGTCACCTGTGACAGGAGCACCTTGGAAGCCAGATGAACACAGCCCCGGAGAGGGGCTGGTAAATCGGTTATTGCAGAGAAGCTGGGAATGTGAGAGGGAGCAGGGCAGCCTCTGAGTGCTGAGAAACACTCTAAAAATCCAATATTCCCTCGCTGGGGCCCACAGCCTCCAGAGGAGTATTAATGTGCTTTAATATTTCTGCAGGAGGAGGAGGGGGATGAGGAAGGCACCTGGAGCATCCTCTCTGCTGCTGGGGGAGAAATCTTCCCCCCAGATCATTCTTCCAATGGAAAACACTGGTTCAGCTTTCTGCCAATATGATGTTTTCATCATCACCTTTCTTTGGAGGGAAATGTGCATGGAAGTGGAGCACTTAATTGCCTTACTTGCAAACAGCTTTGCTGCCCAGAGCAGCTGGGGCTGCCCCTGGATCCCTGGCAGTGCCCAAGGCCAGGCTGGATGGGGCTTAGAGCACCCTGGGATAGTGGAAAGTGTCCCTGCCATGACACGGGAGGGACTGAATGATTTTAAGGTCTCTTCCAACCCAAACCAGTCTGGGATTCTATGACCTTTCTTTAGAAGGCATTTCATGCAGCCATTTAAATATTTTTTGTTTTCTTTCAAGGAGACTTCTTTTTCTTTTCAGCTGCTTTCATTGCTTTCATTTTATACCCCATTATAAATCCAAGCACAATATTAAATGCACTGAAATAAAAATTTCAATTTTCTCTATATATTAAAAAGCTGTTTAACTGAGCCAAAGCTACTTTGGAAGTGATCAGATTAAATTTCAGGGGAAACATCAACATTCAGCATTATGTTCCTGTTTAGAAAGGTGGACTCCTTTATGTAGCTGAGCCCCCTCTGCTCATGGGAGCTCTGTGTCCCCACTTTGAAGACACTGGCAGTAAAAATTTAAGTGACAAGAGAGTCCAAAAAGACTGGGGAAAGAGTGAGAAATTGAGGGGGAGTTACAGATCACAATTAACTTAACCAAAGTCCTTCTTCCAGGAGTCACTGTTGGTGGCCCGATGCTCCCTGGCTTCCCTTCCAAATGCCTGTTGTCCTTTCTGCCTTCAAAGCCCACGGCAAGAGCAGCATCCTGGGAAATCCCAGTGGGACATCGATGGGACATTGCCCTGGTGCTCAGTGCAACCACAGAACGATCGGCAGCTGGGCCAGGGGAGGATCTGGAGCCGCTGAGGGAGCTGGGAAGGGGCTCAGCCTGGAGCAAAGGAGGCTCAGGGGGCCCTTGTGGCTCTGCACAGCTCCTGACAGGAGGGGACAGCCGGGGGGTCGGGCTGTGCTCCAGGGAACAGGGACAGGAGCAGAGGGAACGGCCTCAGGCTGGGCCAGGGCAGGTTGGATTGGATATTAGGGAAGATTTCTTCATGGAAAGTGGTGTCCAGTGTGCAAGGCAGGGGTGGAGTCCCCATCCCTGGAGGGGTTTAAAAGCCCTGTGGATGTGGCACTTGGGATAAGCTCAGGGGTGGCCTTGGCAGTGCTGGGTCAACTCAGTTGGATTCAATGGGCTCAGAGGACTTTTCCAATCTAAATAATTCTGTGATTGTCAGACAAACTTCTTCCCTGGACTTCAGCCATCACTGTGTGGGGTTAGGTTGTGTGTTTATTTTAATAATCCTTTTTTTTCTCCTTTAAGCCCAGAGGGAAGCATCAAAAAAATGAACTGGCAGAAAACACAGTGATTTCCAGGCTTAAGGAGAGGGCTCTGGCCCAGGGCTGTGGGGACCATGTACTGAGGCACATGGGGGACCAAAGCACCTCATTTTCTTTGTAAAACATCCCATTGCTGTGTCTGTGAGGTCAGTCCTGCGTTTCTCGTTGCAAACCCTTTACCTGGGCTGTGCTCCCGGGAGGGCTCAGGGGGGGCTGGGGAAGCAGAGGGGCTCACACAGGTCGGGACCCTTCTTCATCCCATTTTTCCTCCTCGAATAGAGCCTTTTCCCGGTGTTTCGGGGTGGGATCCCGAGCACTGCAGCAAGTGCTGGAGACAGCAGAGGGCAGGCACAGGCTGTGCAAAGGAGAGAGGGCTCTGCACAGCCTGTGCCTGCCCTCTTCCCAGCCAGCCTGGCCCTCTCCACTTCCCTCCATCTCTGCAAAAGGGTGACAAACATATCAGGGATATGTCTTCTGGCCCTGCCTGGCTCGTCTGCTGAAGCAGATTTGAAGCAGCATGTTGGAGGGACATCCAGGGGCTGAGGCTGGGCTATGGGCTCCCATGGCAGCTCCACCTGCATTCCCAGGCACTCCCTAGTGCTGGGCTCTGCCATCTCAGGGCTTTACGGGACCAGCCAGGCTGCCTTTCCTCCCCCTGCGTGTCCCTTAGAGGGGTTGTTGACATGGGTGGCCAGAGGGGCCATCAGCCCTTACCAGCCCTTGCTTCCCATGTGCCTCACCCTTGCTGGTGTTACCCCACAGCTCATCCCCAGCCCTTTCCTTGGCCAATGGCAGCTCTTGGGCACAGCCTGAGCCACCAGTCCTCACCAGAGTGGCACAGTGCCCAGAGCAGCTGGGGTTGCCCCTGGATCCCTGGCAGTGCCCAAGGCCAGGCTGGACAGGGCTTGGAGCACCTGGGACAGTGAAGGTGTCCCTGCCATGGCAAGGGTGAGATGAGATGACCCCTTCCAACCCAAACCATTCCACGATACTGTATTTCGTCTCCCTGGTTTGTGCCCATCCCCAGGGGCAGCGGGGCAGAGCCGGTGCCAGAGCCGGTGCCAGAGCCGGTGCCAGAGCCGGTGCCAGGCAGCTCTGCTGGGCACGGGGCAGCTCCCCCAGGCTGCGGCCAAAGCTCCCTGCACAGTTCAGCAATAAAAGGCAGCAGATGGTTTATGGTGTGAGTTACAGCAAACTCACATTTTGCTGTAATTTGGGATTGCAAAGGCAGCACGAAGGGGGAACAAACGAAAGGATTAATGGGGAACAAATGAAAGGATTAACACACCGGCCCGGCCAGTGCAGGCGAGGGGAAGGGAGGGGGATTTGAGATGGGCTGGGAGTGGGTAGGAAAGGGAGCCCATTCTAGCCAGGGATTTTTTAGAGGGGAAGAGCATTGTCCCTGACCATGCAGGGGTGATGAGCACAAGGGAAGATGAGGTCTGGAGCCAGAAGCAAGGATGCTGTGGCCACTCTGCTGCTTTAATTCTGGGCCATAGCTTTTTGGGGTGTGCTCAGCTCTGCCTTTTCCACTCTCCTGGAAAGGGCACCACAAGGTGCAGGAGGTTTGTGCATCTGTCTTTGTCTGAATTTCTGTGTAATGCAAAAGGAACACAGCTCTGTTTAGCCACCACTGGACTGTGTTGAGAGCCTGGCTTCACTCACAGGCACAGATGCAAGAGGAGGGACCATATTTTGCATTTCAGGGCTGATGTGGATTTGTACAAGAGGAAACCAGACTCTGAAGGCAGCTCCTGCTCCCTCTGCACCCCAGCCATTCATGACAACAGGGTGCTGGAGCCTTCTGGCTATGGATGGAGGCTTCAGCTTCAGGGCAGCTACCTGGTATGAAAAGGCCTTCTGGGAAAAACAGCACAGGGTTCCCAAGTCCTTTGTCCCCTCTTTGCCTCAGATTCCCTGGTGTAAACTGGAGAAAGTAGTGTTGTAGCAGGGCTTGTATGGGTAGCTCAGACGGAGAGACATTCCCATAGGAACATCCGTGCTGGGGGATGCACAGCCCCACTTGCCTTTGGCTGCCAAGGCCAAACGTGGAGACAGCAAAGCTGAAATTATCTTATGTCTGGTGAAAACCATCAGGGGGAGGACAGGGCGGCTTCTGGCCTGGGGACAAGGGTCTGGCCGGTCTATCCGTGAAGTCAAGCACCTGAAAGGTGAAGGGGCCAAATGGAGCAAATGGTCTGTTGTCATGGTAACTGCACTCAGGGTAACGGCACTCAGGGTTATAAATCCAGAAACTGGGCTCATTTAATCTTTAAAGGTGGCTGAGAGTCATGAGGCATTGCCCTGCAGATGCTGACAGGATCTGCCTGTGCTTCAACCTTCTGCTCCCACCTCATTCCAACTGGGAAAGTCGCGTCCTGGGTGCTTCCATGCTCTGGGACCCTCACCTGCTGTAGGGTTTGGTGCTGTAGAGGGACAGAAATCCTGGGGTTTCATTTTGGCTCTGAAAAAAAGCGAGCAGAAGCCCTGCTGTTCATGGAGCCGATATGGATGGAGCTGCTCCGACCCTGCTCAGACCCAGCACCTCACACCTCTGGTGCGGATCCCCCTCACTCCCACTCCTGCAGTCGCACCACGCATGCACCGAGGCATCGTCACAGGATCTGCAGCATCTCCTGGGTAGAAAGCCCAGTTTTCCTCCCCTCCACCCCCTCCTTCCCAGCCTGCCGGCTGAAGGCGCATCTGGGAGCGCCTTCCCCAAACGCATCCCTCACAGCTGCCTCCGGGCGGCACGCAGAACACCTGGAGATCCTGGGGGGCCGAGCCGGGGGCGCAGGAGCTGCTGGGCACAGCCCCCGGCCCCGCCGAGGCACAGCCGCTGCAGACTCGGGCTGGAGCCGGGGGTCCCTGTCCTGTCCCTGCCCTGTCCCTGCCCTGTCCCTGCCCTGTCCCTGCCCTGTCCCTGCCCTGTCCCTGCCCTGTCCCTGCCCTGTCCCTGCCCTGTCCCTGCCCTGTCCCTGCCCTGTCCCTGCCCTGTCCCTGCCCTGTCCCTGCCCTGTCCCTGCCCTGTCCCTGCCCTGTCCCTGCCCTGTCCCTGCCCTGTCCCTGCCCTGTCCCTGCCCTGTCCCTGCCCTGTCCCTGCCCTGTCCCTGCCCTGTCCCTGCCCTGTCCCTGCCCTGTCCCTGCCCTGTCCCTGCCCTGTCCCTGCCCTGTCCCTGCCCTGTCCCTGCCCTGTCCCTGCCCTGTCCCTGCCCTGTCCCTGCCCTGTCCCTGCCCTGTCCCTGCCCTGTCCCTGCCCTGTCCCTGCCCTGTCCCTGCCCTGTCCCTGCCCTGTCCCTGCCCTGTCCCTGCCCTGTCCCTGCCCTGTCCCTGCCCTGTCCCTGCCCTGTCCCTGCCCTGTCCCTGCCCTGTCCCTGCCCTGTCCCTGCCCTGTCCCTGCCCTGTCCCTGCCCTGTCCCTGCCCTGTCCCTGCCCTGTCCCTGCCCTGTCCCTGCCCTGTCCCTGCCCTGTCCCTGCCCTGTCCCTGCCCTGTCCCTGCCCTGTCCCTGCCCTGTCCCTGCCCTGTCCCTGCCCTGTCCCTGCCCTGTCCCTGCCCTGTCCCTGCCCTGTCCCTGCCCTGTCCCTGCCCTGTCCCTGCCCTGTCCCTGCCCTGTCCCTGCCCTGTCCCTGTCCCTGCCCCTGCCCTGCCCGGGCTCCGCACCGTGTGTGACTCACGGCTCCCAGCGCTGCTCCCTGGCAGCCTGCAGGGCAGGAGAGCTCTGAGACAGCCAGGAGAGATGAGACACGCCACAGCCCCTCCGGCTCCTGCCCTGCCTGGGTTTTGCTCGGAGCTGCCGTGTGAAAGAGCAGCGGGTTAATGCGCTTCTTTCTAATCTGCGTGCGTGCGTGGAGCTGAGCAGCAATCCCCTTCTTGTCTTTTATTTTTCAGTCTCTCCTTTTATTTTTTAGCCTTTCCTTTTCCCTCCCCCTTTTGCTCTCCTATTTCTCCCTCTGAACTAGCTGCCCACCTTTCGCTTGCAAATCACACCGACAGCACAGGCTGGGTTTTCGGGGTGGTGTTTTCTGCCCAAAATGGAGGAGGAGAGATGCCTAAATCCTGCAGTCGCATCCCCGGAGCTCGGGGAGCATCTCCCGGTCGGGCTGAAGATATGCGGGAAGCAGCATCCTCGGCTTTCCGCACTAGTTAACAGCCTGCGAGCTGCCTCCACTTGTTTTAGGCTCGCTCGCTTAATCTCAGCTCCCCTCGGCGCGTGTGTGCTTGTGTGTGTGTGTGTGTGCAGGGGGAGGACTTTATTGCCATTGGCTCAGCTTTCGCTGCCCACCCACATCTCTTCCACATCACCTTGGTGTCTCCCTAAATAAAACCAGCCCTCCTTATCGCACCGACGAAATCAAGAGCAAGAGTTTGAATGGATTTTATATAAATATTTACCCCGACAAAGCTACTGCTGAGCTCGTGGGATAAACTCGCAGCAGCTGGTCTCACTCTGCTTCCCTCGCTTGCCCCTGGAAGGGTTTAATTACTCTGGAGAGGAGAGGGGAGAGATCCAGACCCCAGTTCTGGCTCCAGACTGACCCAAAAAGCAGGACCAGGATTTAAATGAACTATGGATCTGAAGGACAGCACCAGCGAGGGCAGCATGGGCAGCCTGCAGCCTTCCAGCATCCAGATTTTTGCCAACACCACCACGCTCCACGGGATCCGTCACGTCTTCGTCTACGGGCCGGTGACCATCCGGCGCCTGCTCTGGACCTTGGCCTTTGTGGGCTCGCTGGGTCTCCTCCTGGTGGAGAGCTCGGACAGGGTGGCTTTTTACTTCTCCTACCAGCACGTGACCAAAGTGGACGAGGTGGTGGCGAACAGCCTGGTGTTTCCTGCTGTCACCATCTGTAACCTCAACGAGTTCCGCTTCTCCCGGCTCACCACCAACGACCTGTACCACGCTGGGGAGCTCCTGGCTCTGCTGGATGTCAACCTGCAGATCCCCAACCCTCACCTGGCTGACCCCACTGTCTTAGCCACCCTCCAAGAAAAGGCCAACTTTAAGCAGTATAAACCCAAAGTTTTCAGCATGCAAGAGTTCCTGGCACGGGTTGGCCACGACCTGAAGGATATGATGCTGTACTGCAAGTTCAGAGGCCAGGAGTGCAACCACAAGGACTTCAAAACAGTGAGTATGAGCAGACACTCTGCTTTTCTCTTCTCTGGGCATGTGGACCATGGTGTTGCAGGACCAGGACAGCCCTGGAGGTCACTGGCCAAGCTGTGTGGGTCCGGTGTGGTGAGACAGTGGCTGCCAGGCTCTGGCATGGCAGAGGAGGAGCAGGAGGAAGCCTGTTGAGCTGAAGTTTGTTTGTTGGAGTCCTAATGGGGGTTTTGTGGGGCCAAACCTGCAAAGAACTTGTAGCAGGTGCAGCGTTCATCCTGCATAAGGCCCATGGCTCCCAGCATTTGCTCAGGGTCAGGTGGATGCTGCTGAGCATCACAGGGGGCCTGAGGGTCTCTTTCCATGGCCAGTGGATGTCAGCCAGCTGGTGAGGGGCTGGACAGAGCCAACAAGAAGGGCAGGTGCTTGGGGCTGGTCTGAGCAGTGTCCAGCTGTGTTTCTCCAGGTGTTTTCAGTGTTGCTGGAACTCTGGAATGGGAGATTTTTCTTCTTGTTCCTGGTGTTCCTGGCTCATAAATCCTGGTTCGCTGCAGAGGGTGGGTAGCAGCTGGGTACCTGCCTGGTGCTGTGTCCTTCCTGTGCTGTGTTAGATGAAAGGAGGGGAAAGAGAGGGAGAGGAAAAGCAACTGAGAGGCTGAGCTCTGATCCTGGTCTGCTCTGAGAGGAGGGCGGGTGGAGTGAGCTGGGTACTTGAGCATCCTGAGGGGAGCAGCTGCTGCTGAGTTTCCAGCTTCTGGCTGGCACCCTGATGGCAGTGCAGGCTGGCCTGGGGGCTGTGGTGCTAAATGTGTCGGTGTAAAATAAGAATTACTAGGAGGTTGTCTGGATGAACTGCCCCCGGGGGCAGGTGAGGGGACTGGGCAGGGGCTTCAGAGGGGGCTGAGCCCCATCCTGGCTGAGCTGGGGGGTGCTGGGGTCTGGGCTAAGTCCCACTGTGCTCTCAGGCTATGCTGGGCAGTGTCTTGGCTCTGTGATCCTGGAGTCAGCAATGTTACAGGTTTCAGGTGGTTATTTCTTGGGAGTGCTGCTGGTTGTTCTGCTAAATATGGTGTGTCCTGCAGAGAGCAGGTCCTGGGCAGGGTTTGTGATCCCCATGTTCATCAGCAGAATCTTTGTCTGGTTTTGGGAGGAGGGAATATTTTCAGTCTGTGCTGCTTTGGGTCTCCAAGCTGACTCCAGCACTGAAGTCATTGCCGTCTCCTGGACTGGGCTCTCTTTACATCTCGGAGCAGGAACATAGAATTTTATGTCTCAGTTGTTACCTGTGCGTATCTCTGCTGCTGTGTCTATTTCAAACTGGATATTCAGGCAAACCATTCCCTTGTTTCTGCTCCCTGGGCAGGTCTGAGCAGGGGTTGGGTCATCCAAGTTGTAGGAAGGTGTCCACCAAGTTCCAGGGAGAGGAACTTGCTAAAGAGAAGCCATGTGTGAGCAAGTCTGGAGAATGGGATAAAAAAGGAGAAACAGATGCAAAAATGCAGGGGACAGAAGAGTTGGGAAGTGAGGTCAGATCCCAGGAGAATGGACAGACCTCTCTTGACTGTAGCAAAGTGTGGGGAGTGAGAGCTATTCTGCCCGTGGACTTGCCAAGATTGAAATAAGAACTAGCCAAAAGCAAAAATCTCAAAGCCAGGGGGCAACCAGCACTTTCAAAGCACCTGCAGGGCTTAAAAAAGGACTTTAAAAAGCAGAAGATAGTTCTTGGCAGCCCCCAGGACCCAGCAGGGTGTTACCTCTAGCTATTGAGTTTTTGAGATAATTGCTTCTGAAACAATGATTTTTATTTTTTTTCCTCATGGGGGATACTGTAGTTTCCAGAAAAACAAACATTCCCTATCTGCCAAATAAATGCTCTGTTAAAACAGATCAGGGCAAGCTAGAAAGAGACAGGATATTATGGACTGACAGCGCTTGTCCTTGTCAAAGTGAGAGATTGAGCGCAATACTTCAGCCCATTCTGCAAAGCAGCTCCTACCTGAGCCAGAAGACAACATTGTCTCTCACAGAGGCAGGGCCTCAGTCTCACTGACTCCAGGTAATCCCCCAGGTTATGGAAATCCAGGAAGTAGCACTCAACAGGGACACAACAACCCTGTTTTTCTTCCAGATTTTACCTCTCAGATAAAAGGCAGGAAAAAGTGTCTGTTTGAAGGATGAGTAGGTGTTTCCACAGGGAAAATGCTGTAAAGGTCTGTGAGCTGCCTCCAGGCTGAATCAGAACCTCATGTCCTGGATGAATTTTGCATTTAATCACCACCAACCTGTTGCAGCTGCACTCGGGCTCAGTGACAGCACATCCATCCTGCTGCAGCACCCGCTGGAGAAGAGTCATCACTGGAGCCTGATTTGTTTCCTGAGGGGAAACAGGGTGTAAATCCCAGGGCAGTTCTGCACTATGTCATCAGGGTGAAGAGCTACGAGGGTTTTATATACACTCCCCAGTTCTGGCAGCTGGGAGCAGAGGAGGCAGGAGCTTTGCAGCAGAGGGCTGCACCAAACAGGAACTCTGCAAGAAGGTGCTGCTGGCGGAGTCAGTGCTGTGCTGCCTCTGGCCAGCTCTGCCCTCTGGTGCACGGGGCTTTTGTGTGCAGGGTGTCCCTGAATAAAGCCCACAGTGCTGCTGCTGCATGGAGAGCGGGAGCTGAAACGGCAGCATCTTGGCACTTTGAAAACATTTGACTTTACCCTCCTTCCTCCTCCACAGCCCTGTTTAAACCCTCTGTCACTGCTTTAATAACAGGACTTGAGCTGTATTTTCCCTATGCTTCCTGTTCCTTCTCCCCCTAATACCTCTCAGACAGCATTTCCCATATTAAGGTCTGCTCACTGGAGTGAGTACCCACAGCTTTTTTGCAGAAACACCCCAAAGGGAACAGCCAGGACTTAGCAGGATGTGCTGATCCTGCACCAGCATCGCCGCACACAGAACAGCAGAGAAGATAATGCAGAGCTCTGCTGTAGGCAAAGCCAGTGAAGAAGTGAAAATTGGCAGAACATGCTTTAGCAAAGCCATTTCCTTGGAGCAATGTGAAGGAGGAAAGCCTGATAACAGCAGCCAAGGAAATTCCCTCCTTGTTTTCCTCATTGTTCCCCCCAGGAGGTCCTGGTTGGAACTGACCTCGCAGATGGCATTTTCCTGGAGGAGCTGTGCTCCTGCTGCTCCACGTGACATCAAGGTCTTCCATCCCCCTGCTGCTGAGCCTGGCACAGCTTGGGCTCATCAGCCCTCACCACACCACTGTGATGTCCTGGGAGTCCCTGTGGGTGTGTGGAGCAAAGCCTCTTTCCCAGGGCTACTGGTGTGGCTCGTGGCCTGCACTGTTCCAGCCTGGGATGATGCTGGGCAGTCGCAGGGGACACTTGCAGGAGGATTTTGTGTGGGGCCCAGCAAATGTGGGGGGAAATGGGGAGAAAACCTCTGAACACCCTTTCAGCCCATGGGCAAACACGGAGTGAGGGATGGGATGGGATGGGATGGGATGGGATGGGATGGGATGGGATGGGATGGGATGGGATGGGATGGGAGTGGATACTGGGAATGTGAGCAGGGGACAATGGGATCCCTCAGTCCCCCCTTGCTGAGAAACACTCCCCATCAGCACGGCCCTGCCCAGCACAGCCCGGCCGTGCCTCTGGGGCTGTTCTGGGTGTGTGCTCTGGGTGTCTGGGGTGGTACCGCGTTCCTCAGTCGGGTTGTTTGCTAAATGCTGTGTTGGTCTGTGCTTCCTTGCATGCCCAGTCATTCCAACTAACACAAACTTTTCCCTTGTGCCTGCTCTGCCTCATCAGGTGTCTATTTATTGCCAGTGGCCATGACAATTGAAGGATAGAACTCATTTATTTTCAATACACATTCTTCTGACCTACAGGGTCCACATAATGAAGTGTATCTCATGTGAATATTGCTATTTTAAGACACAAGTTTCTGTCAATCTATCTGGCTTTCTCTATACATATTTTTTTCTGCCTTTTTTAAAATGTATCTATCAGACCAATGTTTAGTGAATAGCTTTGGCTTTTTAGATTAACTAGTCCATTCTCATCTGTTATAAAACTTTCACTTTCTTAAAGAGAAAAAGTCAGGATAGTGCATACTTGATTCAAAAAAACATTACATTTCTTATTCAACAATTTTTCTGGAGAGTCACAACTTTTTCCAGTTTGCTCCAGAATCTGAGATGCCATAATGAGATCTGCCATTATGAGAGGTGCAATAATGAGATGTGCAATTCAGTGATAACTTTTACACAAACAGGCCGTTCTTCCAGTAGGAAATCACACAGGAAACCCAGCAGGTCTCTGTGCAGCCTTCCCAGTTTGCACTGGAATATCTCAATTTTGTAGGTGCTGTTGAGGTCCGGGTGTGGGCACAGGCACAGAGGGAGTGCGGGGTTATAATTGTGCTGCTGCTGGTGTCTCATTGGGTGTCTAAAAGGAGGTGGATTGCTCCTGGCTCAGGTATCTAGCAAACCCTGCCCTTGGGAAGTGCAGACCCTCATTCCACCCAGTGGTTTCCTACAGTAAATTTCTCTGTCCTGTAAGGATTTATGGGTGTGGTAGTTCCCTGTAACACTGATGGGGTTTTTATTTCCTTTATTTATTAAAACTGGTAGGATAATATTTTATAATTTGCAGGAAGTTTCATGGATGGATGCCAGCTGGGATCAATGCTCATGAAAAACCATTCCTGGGTTGGAATGGTCAATAGAGTTAAGATCCAATGAAAGCTGTTGAGCTTCAGTGGGGCCTTTTCATGGCAAATCCAGTTTTAAATCCTTTAATACTATGTGTTGGCTTGGCACAGCCCAGTTTTTGATGGGGGGGGGGCACAGGAGTAGCTGCTGTGAGAAGGTGCTAGAAACTTCCAGCAGGTCTGACAGAGCCAATATCTGAGGGCTCTGAAGATGGCCATGCTGCTGGCCAATTAGAGAGGCTGGTAACACCTCTGTGATGACATATTTAAGAAGAAAGTCAAAACAGTGCCTGCTAATTTTTTCCCAGGGGTGGCCTGGCAGCGCTGCCGGGGCCATCCCAGTGGCGAGCCTCGCCTGCCTGGCTGTCTCTAGCCAGCTGTGCCAGCTGTGCCAGGCAGGAGGGCAGTGGTGGCAGCCTCCCCTTGCCAGCCCTGCATGAGGAGAGTGTTAATTAGCACCTGTGTGGTGGTGGTGGGGCCGGCAGTGAAAGCACAATGAGAGATTCCCCAAGGCAGAACCTGGACAAGATCAACTTCTCGGTGCTGCAGGATTTTGCAAGTATCTTTGAACTGGAGGAACTTGTTGGCAGTGGTACCTACGGGCAGCAGTTTTTCTTCTAGTCAGAGTGGAGGAGGAAGCGAGGACATGTGAGGGAAAGCAACGTGGTGGCACCAAGGCAGTGGAAAAAGAGGGGGAGGAAGTGCTCCAAAGTGCTGGAGCCAAGATTCCTCTGCAGACCATGGTGAGGACTGTGGTGAAGCAGCTGTCTCCCTTGCAAGCCATGAGGTCCATGGGGGATGCAGAAATCCACTCACAGCCTGTGAGAGAAGTGCTCACACGGAGGGGGTGGATGCCGGGGAAAGCTGTGATCCAGTGGGAGACCCACATGGAGAGAGAGGGCCCCTGCTCCCAGAGAGAGAGAGAGAGAGCTCTTACTTCCAAACTAGAGCAGCCTGTCTTTAGAGGACTGCACCTTGTGGATGTTACCCACGCCACAACAGTTTTGGGAAGACTGCCTGGGGGAGGGACCCCATGGCATAGCAGAAAAAAGACTCCTCTCCCTAAATGAACAGAAAAATACGTGGAGTGATGAACTGATCAAACCCGCATGCCCTGCCTCCCTTCACTGTTGGTGGGAAGGAGGGAGGGACTGGGAGGAAAAAAGGTGTTTTAGGGTCTTATTTTACTTCTCATTATCCTCCTCTGACTGTGTTAGTAATAAATTTACTTTATACCTTTAAATTTAAACCTGTTTTTCCCTTAGTGTTTTTCTCCCAGTCCTTACCTCAATTCATGAACCTTTGTTAATTCTTAATATTTTTTTCCTCCCTCTCCTCTGCCCAACAGTAGCAGAAGAGGGTAGGAGAATTACTTTCATGGATACCTGGCATTTGGCCAATATCAAACCATGATGTCCTGGAAGTATAAACACTGGGTGAAACAACTCCAAAGGAGAGAAAGTGCAGAAATGGGCTGCAGGCTGTTAACCTGGGTTCTCCACGTTTGGGATGCTGATCTGACTGCAGAGCTGACCGGAACAGTGACAGTCCTCCTTAATGATCCTTGAAAAGGGATGTGTTTGGATGTGTTTTGAGCTGTTTCTTAGCCAGGCATGCTGCCCTCCATTCAGGCTTTGGGATGGCAATAATTTAAACAAGTGGGAAATGTCAGGAACAGGCACAGCCAAAGTGTCAGAGCCAGCTGGAGAGCAGAGGGGGATGGATGATGAGGGAGATGAGGCATGGGGAGGGCCCTGGGAGAGGAAGGACAAAGAATCTGTGTGTAGGAGCCAGATGTGGGCTCAGCTTCCCTTGCTGGAGCAGCTGGCATTTGGTTTGGAGGAGAGCAAGAACCACTCCTCACTTCTGAGTCATTCCCATTCGTTAGAGTTATTTCTCAGGAGTCCAAATGAGAGCTTCTCCATCCTCCACACCCCACCTGCCCAGGGATTTGCACTCCAAATAGCAGCTGGAGCAAAATGCAAATCCACCCTTGGGATGGGGAAGAACTGCTGAGCAAGGGGGGTGTCATTGGAGTTCCAAGGACAGAGGAGATGTTTGAGGGCTGCTAGGGTTTATCAGAATTGTCCTGGGAATGGGTGAGGCTTTTCTTAGTATTGGAAATACCTGAGTGCAGCTTCTTGCACTTCAGCTCATTTCATCTGGACAGACACTGAGAACTGAAGTGCCCAAGGCTGTGGAGAGGCAAGGTTGTCAACAACAAAGAACAACTCTGATAACCATGTGGCACCATGTCCTGGTGCTGCCTTGACCTGTGGATCTCTGTGGCCAGCACAGTTCATGTCCAGGGTCTCCTGGACAACTGCCCTTGCATGAGTTAGCTGTGGAGAGGCAAGGTTGTCAAAACAGAGAACAACTCTGATAACCATGTGGCACCGTGTCCTGGTGCTGCCTTGGCCTGTGGCTCTCTGTGACCAACACAGTTCATGTCCAGGGTCTCCTGGACAACTGCCCTTGCATGAGTTCTCCTGGGTACAGTTTTCTGTCTGCAGTGGGTGGAGGGTGAAACCACAGGAAGCTTTCACATGTACTTGTGCTCTCTCAACAGGAACCAGACTTAGTTTAGTCATGTCCAAAGCTAGAAGTAAAGGCCAGGAAAGAAAAGGAATGTATAAAAACCCCAGCATGGTTTCCAGCAGGAGAGATAAAGTAGAGCAGCATACCTTGTTCATACCCCCCCATGCAAGTGTCCATTGGAGTCTTCTTGGCAGGTAATAAACAACATCCCAGATGTCCCCTCTTGAGGAATCTTTGTGTTTATCGACCAAATGCAGTGATGCCCTGGGAAAAATCATGGTATGACTGCTGTGGGTTTAATCTAAACCGTCCCTGTGAGGTTCTGACTACCAGGTCCATGATCCCCATGGACAGAAATGGGTAAAAATCTAAACCAATTGTCATGAAGTTAAACAGGAGAAATTCCCACTTGATAAAAAAAGAAAAAGGTCTGACTTCAGTGAGGGCCTCTAGCCTCTTGAGGTCCCTTCCAAGCTGAATTATTATTCTATAACAGAAAGCAGGTGCAGACCTGCTGGGTCTTAAATCCTTTTGCTATTTTTTGAGCATCTAATTTTTTCATAGAAACATAGAACCTTGGAATGGTTTGGGTTGGAAGGAACTTTTAAATCATCCAGTTCCACTCTCCACCATGTGCATCTTCCACTGTCCCAGGGTGCTCCAAGCCCCATTCATGCTGGTCTTCGACACTTCCAGAGATCCAGGGCAGCCACAGCTTCTTTGGGTATCTTGTGCCAGAGCCTCCCCACCCTCCCAGGAAGCATGTTTTCCTAATATCTCATCCAAAACCGCTCTCCTTCAGTTTAAAGCCATTCCCCTTTGTCCCACACACCCTTTTCCTCCATCTCTCTTGGACCCCTTTAGGCACTGGAAGGGGCTCTAAAGGAGATCTGTCTCCCCGGAGCTTCTCCTCTCCAGGCCAAACAGCCCTGCAGGACCTTGCTCCAAACCTGCTCTCCTTCTGTTTAAAGCCATTCCCCTTTGTCCCACACCCTTTTCCTCCATCTCTCTTTAGGCACTGGAAGGGGCTGTAAAGGAGATCTGTCTCCCCAGAGCTTCTCTTCTCCAGGCCAAACAGCCCTGCAGGACCTTGCACTTGGCCTTGATGGCCTCTGTGAGGGTCACACATTCCCACTTCTCCAGCCTGTCCAGGTCCTGCTGGATCCCATCCCTTCCCTCCAGCGTGTCACACAGCCTGGTGTCATCAAGCTTGCTGAGGGCAGCCTCAATTTTATTGTTCGTGTCACCAACAGTGATGGAAACCACAGCTGTAGCCCTGAGGAGCTCTGCCCATCTCTGACCTGCTCTCATGCTCAGTTCACCCTCAGTCTTCCTGAGAAATGAAAGCCAGTTTGAGATGATCACCTTCCTCTCTATGAACTCTGTGCACAAGTTTGCATTATTGACCTAAAGCCAAAAATTGCCCTAAAATGCAGAGTTGCTGACAGCTCTGTCTGCACTGAGCATTGAGGCATTCACAGCTCTGATTCCATAATGAGTCCACCACAGTTTCTCTGAGCAAAACCCTGTCTTTTCCCATTTCCTGAAACTATCCCTATTTGCTTTAGAAGCAGACAGTGGTGATTCCATAAAAAACCCCCTCAGATCCATCACTAAGCTCCTGCTGACAAAAAATGTGCCTGACAGCTCCTGAGGAGCGGCAGGACAGGGAGGTCATGCTTGGCATCTCCATCTCCTCTGGCAGGGTCTGGAGTCCCTCCTATGCCTTCCCAAAGGCATTTGTCACAGGATTTATGCCTGGAGTGCCATCCAGGCTCAGGCTGGCCACGCAGCAGAGTTCTGCATCCGTTGGCATGGTCAGGGTGAGGGCAGTGAAGGTGATAAGCTATTGTGTTAAGGCAGGTGTGAGCAGGGTGTCAGGTGATTGTGTTCCTGCCACAGCTACACCAGCTCTGCATGGGACTCAAAAATACAAAAAACATTGTAGTATAAAATATAAAAAAACGTCCTGCCTGCTGGGTTGATGAGACCCTGCAGCATTCCATCAGAAGAGCTCTTTGGAAAAACAGACCCATGGAAAACTTTATTGCTTACAAAGTGATGACAGCTATGAGAGGGCTGGGAGTGGGGAGGACTCAGATTTTCCTGAGGGAGAAAATGGTGATCTGTGGCTAAATGTGAAGGTTGTGAAAGTCAAGTGTCTGTGGTATTTTCAGGGTCCCCCGTTGTTGGGAGGAAATGATGAAATCTGACTCCATGTTCTTAGAAGGATAATTTATGATATTATATGATATATGATATATGATATATGATATATGATATATGATATATGATATAATATGATATGATATATGATGCTATACTAAACAATACTGAAGAATACAGAAAGGATACACCCAGAAAGCTAGAAAGAATACGAATGAAAACTCATGACCCCTTCCAGAGTCCCGACACAGCCTGACTGTGATTGGTCATTAAGTCCAAAAATTCACCTGTTGGATAAACAATCTCCAAACACATTCCAAAGCAGTAAAACACAGGAGAAGCAAATGAGATAATATTGTTTTCCTCTTTCTCCAAGGCTTCTCAGCTTCCCAGGACAGAAGTTCTGGTGAAGAGATTTTTTCAGAAAATATGATGGTGACAAGTGTCTATTCTGACAGCTGCATCTGCTGAGAGGTCATGATGAAAGGCCTTAGGTTGACTTTGTTGAGGGATGAGTGCAACCGAATGGTCCTCTAGCAGCTTGTTGGGACTTCCTGACCTATGCAAATCCGTGAGGAAACCTCCCAGGCACCAGAAGCTCAACAAGCTAGGAGGGAAAATGAGGTAGATGAGGTGGTCGTGTCTGACTCCAGCTGCCATGGATTAATGTATGAGACCTGCATCAGGAAAACAAAATCGCCCTTGGAGGTAAAAGAGACTGAGAGTTATTTCAGCACGACTGACACCAGAGTGCTCAGGGCCATCAAGAACCAATTTCCACCCAGCCATGAATATTTACAACCAAGCACATGCCGTTACTTGAAGAAAAGCTGAATTGTTTTGATCATTTGTTGCTGTTGTGCCATGGAAGGAAGGATTTAGTCTGTGTGTTAAGGCAAGGAGCGTGAAGTGAAGGAGTGAAGGGTAATGGAAAATGCACATATATTTGCTCAGGGTGAGATGGATGAAAGGAGGTTTAATCTGCACTTGGATGTCCCAGAGGAGCCAATCCAAGGGAATGGGGCCATCAGGGATTTTCATGTGCAAGAGGAGCTGCTCAGTTGTCTGCTCCTGTCAGAGGAGCTAGTTCTGCTTCGTGATTTCCTCAGAGATTGAAATTTGAAAAGAAAATCAGAAGTGAAAAAGACTGAGCCAAATTTTATCTCCTTCTCAGGTGCTCCCCCACATTGGTCTGACCTTGCACGAAAAGGGGATGACAGCCTCTTGTCTCAGGCCAGGTCTGTAGGCTTCCCTTTCAGTCAGCCCAAGGGTTGTCCAGATCTCACTTCCAGTGTGAGCTTCTTGGGAATTGGAGCCTTTCCTGAGGGAAGCTGATAGTGATGAGTCTGTCCACCTTGCCTATATGAAAATAATCCCAAACCAAAACCCAAACCCTGAAATTAAACCACTGGAGGTCCAAAAATCTTAGACATTTTAGTGGGAACAAGTTTTAGCTGCTCTATAAAATTGAGTTTTCATGATGCTCTTTCAGTGGTGATGAAGGCTAATACATAAATATAATATGAAGATTGGCATTAAAGTAATTTAAAATGAAATTAAAATTAAAAATTATTACAATGTATTTTGCTTTTTAAAGGTTTTGTCATTATTGGAAGAAGAAAATTGAAGCAACCCAGTTAGACATTTTTTGGTTTCTTGTTCCATTCTTGTTTTCCAGGCTCTCTGAAATCCCACGCTTGTGTAGTGGAGGAGTTGTGCAAAAATTTCACTTTATGAAAGGGGCTGAATCCCATAACAAACAGTGAATCTCATCCCATAACAGTGATTCAAACTTCTGGTTCACCTGAAGGTTTGAGGGACATTAATCTTAGGCCAGGAGAAGAGAATAAATAAACCCCAGCAAATGCTCTCTGGCGATTCAGCTGTGTTACTGTGAGAGGGGTAATTTAAGGGCTCCGTGACAGGAGGTTTCTCCCAGCTCAGTAGAAAATGATGAGCTGGAGCTCTGGCGCAGCGGGAGGACAGGACAGGACAGGATTCACACGAGGTTGCTCAATGACAGCCCAGCAAACATCACTGCAGTTGCCATAGGCAGGGCTAATTTAATTGCAGAGGAGAGTTAATGAGCAGTGGGAGGAATTAACAGAAACTTAACCCTTGGTAATCTAAACTTCCAACACCACCCTCCACTGCTGCCTGGCACTGAAATGGATGGTGAATGCTGAGACATCCAGGAAAGCCTCTCCATCCCTTCCAGGGCCTCCTGCAAGGCTTTGGAAGAGCAGCTCATGGCTCTGTCATGTGTGAAGTGGTGTCAGCAGAGCTATGAACTCCTCAGGAGTTCTCCAGTGATGAAGGAACCTGTGAAATCTGAACCAGAATGTCAGGGGTGTCAGTTCAACCTTGAATGGGGGATGGAATTACGTTTTGGAGATGGGGGGGACTCTCAGCCATCTGTAATGGGATGGTTTAGCTGAAGGGGACCTTGGATGGGACCTGACATTCACCACCAGATTTCTTGGTGTTTCTGTGAACAGGTGAACCAGAATTCTGCTCAGAAGTACAGTTTCTGTTCATCATACTGGTATTTTTCTCTGCATATACTGCTGGGATGAGGGTTAGGGGTGGGGATCAGGATCTCACAGAACATAACAAGTTGTTCCTCTTCAGCTCAGGAGCTGCTGGGGGGGTACAGCAGTCACACAACCCTGATATATTAATTTCTTCCTTTGAAGCATTTACTGTTTGGGGATTTTTATTTTTTTTTAATGAAAAGTGGCAAGTTTTCCCATAAGGCTTTGGGAAAACTGCTGCTGTGATCATTTCTCAAACAACATTTCCATCTAAACCAATCTTTATGTAAAAGATGGGAACAGTTTCCATGGATAGCATGACCAGGGTGTGGAGATCATGCTGGGCAGAAGGAGCTGCTGTGCTGGATGTTAAGATTGATCCTTGTTAATTGAGCTGCATTTTTCATCCTCTACCCTGGCCTCAGATGCTGCAGGATCACTCTAAATAGCCATTAACTAATGCTAGATTATGATGAAGCATCTCCTGAAATACATGTGACTTTCCCATGAATAACAAACGGATTTCTGTCAGGTACGGCAGGAGTTTGGAGCTGATCCACACCAATCCCAACAAGTCCCCCTGTAATTCCAGGACAGGCATTGAGAGAGGAGGTGCTGGGGTGTACTTGGCAGCTCAGGAGGAGACAAGTTCCAGGCTGACAAAGCAGTCCCAGTTTATAGAACCCAGTGGAGTTTGCCTCCTAAATACATTAATGAGGGTGAGATCCTTCTGTTAGCCCCCACAACTGCATCCATCCCTGCAAAAAGAATTCTCTCCTCATTATCTCATGGTAGAACAAAAAGACCCTCAGAAGTCAGCCTTGTGATGATGTCTCTGTACATCTGCACCTCTCTGGGGAAAAACAGGTCAAGAGGGAAAGAATTTTTCTATGGTGTTTGTGCATGATTTCCAAGTGTCTCCTGGGATGAGATTTTCCATGTGAAAAATGAAAGCTTTTTGTCTTAAAGCATTTCTGTTTTCCATGAAATTAATTAAAATAAAAATCTCAGTGCAAAATAAAACACTGAAACCCTGGGATGCCTCATTAAATGGATCATCTGGTTCAGAATTAAGTAATGGAAAAAAGTGATGCACAGCTGGGGAACTTTTCACCATGTGCTGCCTCTACATCTTGCTGTTGTAGGTCAGCAGGTTCTATTGCACCCAAGTTCTATTTTATAGGGGTTTTGAGGCAAACCCTGGTGTCATCTGAGTTAGTGGGGGGGGACCACCCTGAGTTACATATTCATGTCTGGCTTTCCCTGAATAGGGGGATTTTATTTCCTGCTTCCAAATGAGTTCTGTCTTTGAAAGGATAGTCAGAGCAAGATGCTTTTGACAGCCTGACCTCTGAGGTTTCTGGAGATGCTTTTAGGCTTATTTCCTGATAGGAGAAGGTTTCAGCAATTTCCCTCCATTTGAAAGAAGAGGAGAAGTCTCAAAATCATGTGATTTCTACAAGTTTCAGACAAGCTGGCAGCTGGGAGAGACCCAAACTGGAGCCCATGGAGAAAAACAGGGCCAGTGCTTGTGTTTTACATTGTGTCTGACAGGGACCAGCTGGCCAACAAACACATGTGCCCCACTTTCTCCAGGAGCAGCCTGGCAGTAATGAGACAGCTCACACTTCTCTGGCAGCACAGCACAAGCCAGATCAAAGGGAAATGCAGGGAGCTGTGCTCCCTATGGGACAGGGAGCCATCCCAGGGGAGGTGTGCGTGTGAAGGCAGGTCTGGGTGTGCAGGTCAGCTCCTCCTGCTTCCTTCTGATGCTGCTGAGGGCGTCCTAAGGAACCTGGGACACAGCAGGGAGAGGTTAGAAAAGAAAATCCTCAGGAACACGAGCTTCATTCATTCTTCTGTTTCAAATTCTGAATAATTCCCAGCACTGGGAGTAGGCCCACGGTGCTGCAGGACTCGGAATGCATGGAGTGACCTCAGCTTTGCATCATGCTCCTCAGGTCCTGGGTGGGAAATCCTGCCCAGCTCAGAGCCTCCACAGCCCCCAGTCAATCCAAGGCTCTCACTCCACTCTTTGGGTTGGCAATAAAACTGTCATCTCCTCAGGGCAAGGGCTGTTTTTCTGGTTTATGTTTGCTATTAAACATTTATTATTAAAATTGATTAAACTTTAACTAAAGGAGGGGAATTGCTTTAACCTGCTGCAGAGAATGACATGGGCTGTGATTTTGTACAGACACGAGAAAATCCATCATTCCTGGGTGGAAGGAATTGAAACCAAACAGATTTTTCTACAAATGTCTTCACTCAAAAAGCATTTTGAAAGCCTCTCTTGCTGCATTTGCAAATCAGGTACACAAAGTACCTGAACACCCCCAGCTACTGCAGCTCTGCAAACCCCCGAGAGCTTCTGCAAGTGCCTGCAGGCTGAACAGCATGCTGAGGTAAAGCGTCCACCTCCCTTCCACTTTGGATGCTGTTCAGTGTTGATGGATATTTCTGAGCCTAAATCACTCCTCCTTTGGGGGTGCCCGTGGCTGTTTGTTGGAACAATTAACTGCAGCATATTTTCCTCCCATGTTTCAAACCCATCTAACACCAGGTGTTACAGCACAGTTACCACAGGTAAATTCATGTGACAAACTATTTCTGGAGATCAGGCAAGGGCAGTTCAGTTACCAGGGGCAGGGAAATGTGGTGTGCATTTATTTTGTTGTAAATAAGGCAGGTTAGTACAGCCCCCATTTGCAAAGTAATGTTGAAACCTGGGGAAGAGCTATCAGTTTGTTGTTTTTTTGTTGTTGTTGTTTTTGTTTGGGTTTTTTTGTTTGTTTGTTTTGGGGGTTTTTTTGTCTTTTTGTTTTGTTTTGTTTTTGTTTTTGCCTTTTTTGGGTTTTTTGATTTTTTTGTTTCTTTTTTTTTGTTTTGTTTTTTTGTTTGTTTGTTTGGGGTTTTTTTGTTTGTTTTGGTTTTGGGTGGTTTTTTTTTTGTTTTGGTTTTTTGTTTGTTTGTTTGGTTTTTTTAAAATTTTTTTTTTTTCCTGTCAGGAGGAGAAATAAGTGTCTGAGTCAAGTATGTTCTTGAAATCCCACTGGCCTTCCAAAAATGACACACTTTCATTAAACCCAACAGAAGCAGAAACCAGCATTGTGGCTTTAGTGCTGAGAAACCCTTTGGTTCACCCCTCCTCCAAGCTGTGCGTGACCAGCTCCATCTCCCTGCAGTTCTTCTCACTTGGAATAATTCCTCTCCTCTTTCAGTCCAGGCACATCCAGGTGTGTGATATTCCAGCTTTTTGGTGTGCACCAGGGTTTGTCAGTCAAGGTGTGGACACCTGATTGTTAAAGATGATGATGCTTCAAAGATGCAGATGATGAGTTTGTATCAGTTATTGCAACAGTGATGCAGAAAATCCCAGTTTTAGGCATATGATCCTTGCTACTCACAGGGAATCTCACATTCCTCAAATATTAAGGGTAAGAGATAAAACAGCATCAAGTAGCTCCATGGGAGGTTTAGATTGAATATTAGGGAAGATTTGGGAAAATTTCTTCACAGAAAAGGTTGTTAAGCATTGGAACTGAGGCAGGGCAGGGCACTCACCAACTGTCCCTGGAAGTTTTAAAAAAATTATGGATGTGGCCCTTGAGGACAGGGTTAACAGTGACCATGGGGGTGGTGCTGTGCGTTGGACTTGGTGATCTCAGACGTGTTTTGTAACCTTAACAATTCCCTGATTCTGAGATCCAGCTGGACATCCCCGCAGCAGAGGTTTGTGTCCTGCTCCTGAGCTGAGTGTCTTGAAACTGGGGTTTTCTGCCCTCCCAGTGTGTGCCTGGAGAGGGAGAAAAGCTGGAGGAAGGGGAATGGTTTGGGAGCAGTTCCTGGGCTGGTGGGAATGGGGAGGAGATGCAGGGAGGCAAACAGGAGCAGCAGAGGACATTGGCAAGGGGCCACACTGGCATGGCCAACCCATTCCTTCCAGGCATCAGGAGGGGCTGAGGGAGCTGGGAAGGGGCTCAGCCTGGAGCAAAGGAGGCTCAGGGGCCCTTGTGGCTCTGCACAGCTCCTGACAGGAGGGGACAGCCGGGGGGTCTGGCTGTGCTCCAGGGAACAGGGACAGGAGCAGAGGGAACGGCCTCAGGCTGGGCCAGGGCAGCTCAGGGTGGATTCTGCAGGAATTTCCCCATGGAAAGGGGGATCAGGCCTTGGCACTGCCCAGGGAGGGTTGGAGTGCCCATCCCTGGAGGTGCCCAAGGAATGGCTGGAGGTGGCACTCAGGGCTCTGGGATGGGGACAAGGTGGGGATCAATCACATCTTGGACTTGATGATCCTGGCGGTCTTTTCCAACCTCAGAGTTGCTGGGATTCTATGATTGCTGGAAATAATGCTTATCTATATTCTTTCTTCACATTTTTCACGCCAAGCTGACATAAAAAATACTTTGATGCTTCATTTCATGCCTTTCCTCCCTTCCTTACTAGTAACATGGAATTATATCCCCATTCCTTTAAAATTCTGAGGTTTAGCAAGCACATAAACTATACTTAAACCCCAGCCCCAGCTGTAAAGCAAATATTCCTTTTTCTCTCAGCGAAACATTTCTTTGACTTGTTATTTTGAGCTCCATCATGGTTGTTGCATGCAAAGGCAACTTTGTGGAAAAGAAGGTTAAGTGCTAAGGTTAAAACAGGTTCAAGTATAACCCAGAGTGCCCTTGGCAAAGACAGAAGGGTTTTAGTGGGTCTCATTTATCATTGCCTGACTGCTTAAAGTGCTTGACTGACTCATTATTGTTTTTATATGCCTGTAGAAGAGCTGCAAAAGAGCCAGTGAGAAAAGTATTGCAGTTTTCCTCATTTAACCCACACTCAACAGGGAACAATAATATTTAAGACTTCAGAGTGTAAAAGGTTTCCTCTTCAGAAACCAAATTCCTTGGCATGAGCCACGTGGAGCAGCTGGGGCTCAGCTCCAGAGGGGAGGTTCCTGTTGGTGTCGATTTACATCTATGGCAGAATTTTAGAGGTGAGGGCCTGGAGCTGTTCCTGCCAGCTGGGGTACCCAGGCCTTCCTGAAACCACTGCCTGTCCTTCAGCCTTTTCTCCTCAGCCATTCTGCCAAAGCTTTGCCCTCCTCCTGCAGGGGCTGTGGGCTCTGCAGTGGAGGGAATGGTTGGACCATCCCTGGAAGGCAGGGTTGTGGGCTCCCCATCCCTGGAAGTGTCCAAAGCCAGGCTGAACAGGGCTTGGAGCCACCTGGGACAGTGGAAGGTGTCCCTGCCCATGGTGAGGGGTGGGAATGAGAAGAGCTTTAAAGTCCCTTCCAGCTCCATTCATCCCATGATTCTGGGATCATGGAACACTAAAAAAAATTACTTTGGAGCATAGATCCCAAACATCAGTGAGCAAAGACCTTCTCCGTGCCCTGTCCCTGCCTGTTTTGCAGATGGATCCCAGGGGATACAGGAATGCTCCCAGTGCTCTGCACCTGGGGATTTGTGTGCAGTTGTGTAAATCACCAGGATGATATGGCAGAGGTCCTGACTGGGGGTGGGAGTGGGGTGGTTTAATTAAGTGGCTGCTTTTATTCATGGTACATTGCCAAGGCTCTTTACAAAGCTCTTCTGGAGCTCAGGAAATGTTAATGCCACTGGAAAATGCAGTGGCTTCATCCCAAAGCAGCTGAATCCAACCTGGCACAGGTACAGAACAAGTACAAGGACTAAGGAAAAGAAGCACCTGTTCTAGAGGGGAGATGATGAGAAGTGACCTTGTTTAAGTGAGTCTGGCAAAGGCTGTGTGAAGGACTGGGATAACTGGAGAAATCCATCAAGGGGATGATGACTTGGGAGGGAAATGGAGCTATTTCAGCCAAACCATGGTGCTGGCTTTGGAGGAAATGGTACAAATTGGTCATGATGGATGTTGGAAGTTGGAAAGGTTTTTTTATTGTTATTATTTCTTGAAGGGACAAAATTCTGAAGTAATGGGGATAAAGAACCCAGCAGGGTTTTAACCAGGATCGTCTCCCTTGGTGGTGGGATTGCGTGAGGTGGATGCCAGGAACAGGAGGGTTCAAGGACCTCTCCAAGTCCATGGACAGCAACCTTGTCCTGGACTGAAGGAATGGGTTGGGTGTACACCTGGATCGGGGGAGTCAGGCACCTCTCACCGGGGTTAAGCAGAGTGGTGGGGTGCCTGGGAAACCTGGGAAAACACAGCCATGGAAAGCTCTTTCCCCTCAGTTCCTGGAGTCACACAGTATCAATTCTGTGTTTCTTGATCTTGAGAAGACTTTAATACCCATCTTGTCAGTTCTCAGAATTCAATTAACTCAGCCCCTGTCTATGTTTGCATGGAGACAGGAATATTGAGTCCATCGGGGTGTAAATCCTGTGAGTGCTTATCCCTGGCCAGGGCTGGGTGAAGATCCCATGTGGAGGCTGCAGCAGCTTCCCTTGAGGGTGTTCAAGCTGCCTGCAGTGAGAATCTGCCCAAAACAAGACACCCCAACTGCAGACACTCTCTGGTCTGAGCTTCCCGAAATTACAGGTTAACTGTTGAGAACCCCATGAGTGTTATTCAATTTCTCCCCTGCAAGGGAGGGTAAGAACACCCCGGGATCCTGTTAATGGCCAATCTGACTGAAGTCAAAGCATTAGATGTGACTGGGGTTTTGTTTATCCATATTCATATCCCATCTGGGAGCTCCTGGGATGCTGTTGTATGAGACATCACACAAAAATGGAGCACAAAAGTGGTCTCTCCTCTGCTGCTTAAAAATAATAAAATTTTCTATCTGATTCATGGGGTCTCTGAGCAGCAAGGGAGAAAAGGGAGGGACAGCAGACATCACTGGTTTGGTTCATTCTGACCAGTACTCACAACACAACACAGAGAAAGGGAAAACCTTTTAAAAAATATATTAATAAATTTCCTCTGCAGAAATGAGTTACTTGGGCTCGATTTTACCCACCTGGGAACTCTGATTGTTGTCTCATGAAACAGAGCACCTGCTCTGTTATCCCATAAATACGGGAGAGCAAATGCATTGTGTTCATTCCAAAGCCTGGCTCCCCCGCAGGGCTGGAATGTGCTGCAGCAGAGGGAAGAGATTTGGAAGTTTGCCCTCCGGTTTCCTAGAGAGACAAGGCTGTGGGAGCAGTTAGAGAAACATTCACTCTGCCCGCCGGGGCTCCCCTCCACGGCTCAAAAGTGCTTGTTGCTGCTGTTAATTAGAGCTGTGTGGAAACATCCCCGGCGAAGCTGGAGCCGCAGCAAACGTGCCTGGCAGGGCTGTGGTCCAGGCTTCAACTGCAAATCAGCTGCCCTGGAAGATTTGGGAGGGAGTGGGAGAGCTGGAGCTCTGGCATCGGTGATGTGGGAGTGCTCTTAGGACAAACCAAGGTCCAGATGTGGACTAATTAAGACCCACTATGTGTTGACTTAGTGGATATTTAGCTAATGACGATGGGGCTGGCAGCCCAGCTTTGTGCTGAATGCGCAGTTCAACCTCCTTTCTCTTGGTTTTAATGGCAGCACTGGGAGTTTGCTCTGAGTCCATCCTGTCCCTTTTGCATCCTAAATTGTGACCTGAGAATCTCCACTGGAAGCAGGGCAGTGATGACCCTGCTATGGCTAGTTTGTGCTGCAGGCAGAGCTGGTACTGCCGGCACCCTTGGGTGCTTTGCAGGTTCTGTGACCCATCTCCAGAGGGTTTATCCCAAGGTAAAGGATGGATCAGGCTGCTAGAGCTGGGCTGCTCCTGCTGCAGAAGGAGGGATGCTCTGCTTAGCCAATGCAGAGAGCCTAAGGAGTAAATCCATGCTGGTTGTTTGGGAGGAGGGACAATAAAGCTGTCAGAGAGGGTGGGGGTGGCTTTGCTGGAGCTGCCTCAGACATTGAAATTCCATCTGGTCAGCAGTACCAGGTTCATGCTGTGAGCACAGCCATGAGTGTGCAGGATGTGCCCCAACCCAGCTCAGCCTCACCCTGAGATCCGTGTCAGACTGGGAAGTGAGAGCTTTCCATCTCCTGCTGCTGTGTTCTGAATCATTTGCTGTGACTCTGGGCATATGTTGTCAATTCACCAGTACCTTTATGCAGCCAGTTATAATTCACATTTTCTGGTTTTTAATGAATGTTTGTTCACTGGAGCATTTGCCAGGGAGTGTGCGTGGTGTGCAGAGCCAGCCCACATCCCAGCAGCCTCCAACTTGAGCTGAGCTGAGGAATCAAGCTCAGGAACAAATCAGGAATATATTTTGTGACACGCACTGCCTGCGGTGTGAGACGGAGGGGACTCTGTGAATGGGAGTCTTGCAAGAGAGTCCCAGCAGCCACACGGATGGAAGACTTTCCTGCCACAGCAATGGAAAATCCCCCAGATAACCAGGGCCCTGCCGGAATTCCCTTAAAATCCAAATACAGGCTAAGTCACTACCACTCTGGAGCACCTCACTGTCTGCTGCTCCCACTGCAAGGTGTGTTGTCCTGGCAGGTATTCCCATCTTCTGGATGGGGAATGGAAGCAAGCCAGGGTATGTGGAATGCATGGTGATGAGGGACCTTTGAGAAACATCCCAGGAGTCCCAGATCCTCAGGAAAGCACTAAGAAACACACGGAATACAGACGGAGCCAAGGCTGAATGTGATTGTTCTAAAGATGCAGGACTCACCCAAGAAAGGAATGTGGGGACTTCAGAAACCCTGAGAGTGTTTTGGGAACCCAGTCCACTTTGTTGGTAGAGAAAGCAATGCAAATTCATAATTACTGTAATAAACATGTGGGAGTTAATTACTTCTACCATTTGCTGGCTGTGTAAAAGATGCAGTGAGGATCAGGGACTGCTTCCCCTGTCCTTTGCTGGGAGAGCCAAGGCTGCAGCCTGTGCCAGGAAAGATGTGTCAGGAAAACCAAAGAGCTGACAAAAGAGTAGGCTACAAAGTTGAGCAGCTCTGAGTCTTGCTGGGCAAAAACCTCTGACCAGGAAACTGGATTTCAGCAGCTTTTCCTTCCATCTCTTTGCCTTCAAGTGCAGCTGCTGCTTGGACAAAATCAGCCTGCCTTTAAAGTAGGTCAGAGCTGAAGTCATCTCAGGATGCTCTTAGAAGAAGAAATACATGTCAGTGTGGCACCACTGTGGCTTTTCATAGAGTTGCTCTCCACTGGCTGCTCAGTGGGACTCAGATCCAGAAGAAAAGCTGCAGCCAGGTGGGACAAGCCATGGATCACAAATCCTACCTGAAGGGATGCACTCCAGCAGAGACCAGGACAGCAATGGGAATGTGGGAGTGGAGGTCCAAATTCTCAAGCTACTTCAAAGAAAATGGACCTGGAGAAGCATCAGAGTCCTGAGCACCTTCTTAGCAGCTTTGGGGCCCCAAAAATCTAATTATCCACTCAGAATCTGGTGTCTTATTGAGTAATCCAAGGGCTTTTTTGGACAGACCGACAGCAATCCAGTCTGGGCTATTTTAGTAGCATGAAGACATCCTGGGTACTCCTTTTAAGTCTCAGACATGTAATTAGCAGTTCCAGGTTCTGAGCAGCTCATTAGTGTTTGGGCAATCGGGAAGGGGACACCAATGAATTATGATTTCAGGCACCTGCTCAGCAGCTCTGAGTTTTGGATCCCTCCTGTTAGCAGTGCCAGCAAGTTCCAAACCTGCTTTCAGGGAAGCATTTTCATCAGGCTGGAGAGAAATTCACTCTTTTTTCCCTGTCGCTGTCCAGCAGCCAAATTCTTGTGCCTCGTTTTCCCAGGAGGAGGGGTCCAGGCTGAGCTGCAGTTTGCCCTGTTTGACTGGGCTCTAAAACCTGTGTTTAGCTGAACACATTAAGCCCATCTGCTTCCCAAATCCAGCTGCAACTCCAGCCCTCCAGGGCAGCTTGGCAGTGCTGCTGTTCTGCCACAGCTTGGGCAGGAGGCTTTTTGGGAAGGCAGAGAAGGGAAGGAGAAGGAGGAGAAAGATGTAAAAGCAGATCAGCACAGCACCTCAGAGGAGCCTTCCCTTCTCCCTGAGCCACCCGCCACTCCACAGACACACAAAAGAGGAGAGAAAAATAATATTTGCTGACTCTCTGAGGAATGCGAGGCTGGAACGAGCTCCATGTGAGGGATCCATGCATTATTTATGGGTCTGGGCTGTGCTATCCCCTGCTGGATGAGCCAAGTGTTCTTGTTCAGAGAACGGCTCTTACCAGGCAGTTTAACCCCCATCCCTCTTGTTTCCACTGAGCTGGGACTGGAGGACACAAAGGCAAAGCTCAGCTCCTTGGTGTGCCCAGGTGAGCACAGCCAGGAGGGTCTGAGCCGTGCCTGGGACGGGATCCCTGGCCCTGGAGAATGGGAATGCTGCCAGTGCCCTCCCAGTGCCCCCCAGTGTCCCCCAGTGCCCCACAGAGCCAGCAGCAATCAGCCCCTGCTCTCCCTGGCCGTACAGGGCTGGAATGGTCGGGGCTCCTGAGCTGACATCTTCCACATGGGTGGTTTGTTGCTCCCTGGGAAATGCTGCTGCTCTGGGGTGGGTTCCTGTCCTGCTGGAGCAGCTCCCAGATAAAGCAGTTTTTTGGGACCAGTTCTTGTTCTCTTGCTCCATGGTGCATGTAAAATCCATCAGAATAAAAATCAGAGCGACATGAGGGTAACAGTGGTGTGGGCTTGTTTGCATTTTACTTCTTTATTACCATAAAATACAGAACTGTGTTATAACATGATAAGGTTTTATACTGTGCTACACTGGGCTTCATAGATGATAAAGAATTTGTATTAAATATGAGGTTAAGTAAGTTTCCAAGCACATATATTAAGGGATATTTAGTATATAATAGATTATTTCATTATTATAAAATGCCATCAATATTTCAGTACAACAACCTGTTACAGATAAAATGGATTAAAGAGACAAGTTGGAACTGTCTGTTTTACCAGCCTGGAGTAAAATACTTCAGCATTTTTGAAACTGAACAAGAAAACCCATGTGATTCATTTGGACTTTTGATCTGAAGTAGATTTCACTAAATCAAATTGACATTTTGCAGTGCAATGTTAGAAACAAGATGAGGCCACATTTTCCTCTCAAGGGTTTTCTGATCTTCATGGAAAGGGTGGTCAGGGATTAGAAAGGGCTGCCCAGGGCACTGGGGGAGTCCCTGTCCCTGGAGGGGTTTAAAAGCCTTGTGGATGTGGCATTTGGGAGCATGGTCAGTGGTGGCCTGGGCAGTGCTGGGGATGGTTGGACTCAGTGATGTCACAGAGCTTTTCCAACCTGAACAAAGCCATGATTCTGTGATCATTTCCCCACACAGCCCCTGCCCTCGGGAATGAGCAGCCTCCAAGCCAGGGCCAGTGGGCTGTGCCAGGCTGGTGGCACAGTGGGAGCCACCAGAGCAAAGGGTCTGAGTGCTTGCAGAGGAGAATGTTCAGTGCCTTGAGAAAAACAGCCACGTGTGGGCCCATCCCTCTGTATCCTCTGCATCCTTGTCTCCTGGGCTTGCCATACTACTGGCATTCCCAGGCAGCAGAGGGAGAGCAGCAGAGCTGTGGGAGCTGCTCGTGTTGCATTGTGCATCCAGAGGGAGTAGGGGAGGGTTCTCCAGGAGAACAGGAATCCCAAAAGACCCTCCGTGAGCTGGGAGTGACCTGAGCCCCCTGACACACAACATCCCACACACACAGAGGGAAAACATGCCAGAAACATTGATCCAAACTCTGGGGTATTAGTGACTACTCTGGGCTATTAATGACTAATGCCTTCCTTGTTGGTTTAAGCCCATCTGAGTGACAGCCTGGGATGGAAGGATTTGTTTTGCTTTATTTTGTCTCTGGATGTTGGATTTCCAAGGAGCCTTAGGAAGTGGAGCAGAGAGAAACTCAATGAGGCAAAAAGCTGTTTTGCCTCCCTGGAAAAGGCTCCAGAAGGCTCATCCAGCCCCATTCAGACATAGGAAAACCTTCTGAGGGAGCTTTGGGCTGAACTGGGGCCTCAGACACTGCAGTGGTGAGAGAGATCTGTGCCAGGGGAAGGCTGGAGCTGTAAGGAAAGCTCTGGCTCTGGGATCTGCTGATGTCTCTGTTTACTGGCAAGACATGGCCCAGAGGAAGGCTAAGGAAAAGTTAACAACAAACAAGGAATGTGAGTGTTGGGAGGCAGCAGGGACCTCTCTGTGCCATAGCAGCTTCCAGCAGGAGGAAGAGAAGGGAAGTTTGAGGAGCCATGAGGAGTTTCTGAGGCAGATGCTGATGAGTTTGGGCTCAGACAACTCAGCAGATCTTCTAAATACATCCTTCAAGGGAGGCAGTGAAAAGGTCCTACAATTTGGGCCAGCAGGTCTGAGAGTGCTTCAAGGAAACGCTTGATTTTGGAGCTCCTCACCCTAAACTGGACCTTCCCCAATGAGAAGGGAAGCTCTGAATTGTTATGTTGTTATTAAAACAGGAACAATATGAATGTGATTTCTTGATCAGTGGACCATAAACAACCCTTCTTCCTAAGGGATGATTTCTCTTAATTTTTTATCCATGGGGGAAGTAGGAGAGAGAGATTTCTTTTGGTTCTACAACCCATCTGTGATAGAGAACAGAAAACTGTTCCCTGAATCCCACCCTGATGGCTCAACCCCTGCAAAAGCCCCTGGTTATGAGTTGCCATGGGGGTGTGTAACCAAAGAGACCACCTTGGCTTCCAGCATGGCAGAAGAGGAAATACAGGATATGAGGGGGTAGGGAGGTGTCAGAGCTTGGTTCAAGCACCCAGGATGTTCCTCTCCTGACTGCTGCAGGATTGTCCCACCCCCTGGCTTTGGAGCTAGGAGGAAATGGTTTTCCCAGATGCATTTGTCAAGGGCTCCATGGCACCACAAAGAGAAGCACTGCACATCTGTCAGCATGGCCCTGGGAAGACATCTCCAAGGAAAGCACCATTTCTCCCCTCTCTTCAAGGGACTTTCACTTTTATCCCATACCCACACAAGGCAAAGGTCAGACTTGTGCTGCAGGAGAAACGCCTCATCCCTTCCAGAAGGCTTTCAGCCAAAGGGGTGGGCTGTAAATCACCCTGCTTTCCATGTGCAGCTCTGGGGTTTATGTTCTGGGCTGAGGAGATAAATGCACTCCCTACTCACAGCAGAGAGAGTTTGTAGCATTTATTTCCAATCCTATCCCCCCACATTCCCACCCTGGCATGACAAATCAGAGGCTGTAATTCTCTGGGAGGCAAGTTTTATGGGAAGCAATGCATTTTTCTGTCCCAGCTGCTAAACAGTCTGTGGCTTTGCAGCTGATACCAGGTTTGGGCAGTTTATTCTCTGGCAGACTTGCCATGATTTTCCAATTCACTGATCTAACATGGGATGATTAAGAGAAGTCTTCCCTTCTTGCTACTGTCATTCTTCCCCTCCACCATGTAATTCTTTCCCAATTTACTTTTGAACGAAGGGGACTCCATACAAGTCAGGGTTTTATGTTTTCTTTCTTTCTTATTCCCATGTCCCACAGAGAAAGTTCAAGGAGCAGCTTTGTGTGGGTGTCTCAGTCCTGTTGATGTTCAGTGTTTTCAAAGCTGGGAATTGGGTGATATTTAAGGTCCCTTCCAATGCAGGCCATTTTAGGATTTTATGAAACCTGAAGAATTTCTGCTGTGACCTTTAACTCTTTAAAACCATTCAAAAGCACAAGCTCTCCAGAAGAGATGCATGCAGCAGATGACCCCCAGTCTAGGGCACAGCTCTCAGCTGTGTTGAGGATATTTAGCTTTGGATTGAGGTAAATCAGCTCCTGAGAGTGATCTGTGCTGCTACAAAGCACTGGTTTTTTTTAAAACAGCCCCAGGTCCCACCAGCCCCAGGGCCCTGTCATTTTCAGCACTGTTTCTGTGGAATTTAGTGGCATATTTGGCTCTTTCTGGATCCTCATGCAATCTCTGCTGCTGATCCTGGCTCCCTTCTCCCCCCTGGGAAACAACAAAGAATCCATTAAAAAATATCTGTTGTAGTGAGGTGGGGCCAAGCTTTTCTCCCAGCTAACGAGTGACAGGATGAGAAGAAATGGCCTAGAGTTTCAGCAGGGTGACTTCAGGTTGGATATTAAGAAAGATTTCTTCATGGAAAGAGTTATCAAGCACTGGTACAGGTTGGCCAGGGCAGGGGTGGAGGCACCATCCCTGGAGGCATTCCAAGAACGTGTGGATGTGGCACCTGGGGACACAGGCAGTGGTGAATGTGGTGCTGGTGCTGGCCTGGTGGTTGCACTTAACGTTGTCCAACCTCAACAATTCTGTGATTCTATAAAAAGGGTTTGGGTTTTTTTCCTGATGGTACAGAAAGAATTACAGATAGACATTGCACTGGGTTCCAGGGAAGCTGAGATTAACAAGACAACTTTCTGCCTCTCTTTTGGAGCACAGCATAGATGCCTCATTTAGGGGAATCTGGTACCTTGACTCTCCTGTGCTTTTTATTCACTCTGGCATTGACTGGAGGATGCAGAGTGCAAGGATCTGAAGGACAAGCTGTGTACACTCTGTGAACTGTCGTGGTAGCACAGAGCCAGGGATAAATTCCCTCCTGTACTACAGGAGTGTGATAATCTTCAACACCAGAGGTAACAGGAGCTACACAACTGAGATACAATAGCACTTTCCCAGCCCAGCCTCTCTGGCTCCTGCTGCATTCAGAAATAGCATCATCCTCTTTTGTATTTGCTGCCTGTGTTTGTGTTTGTGTTGTTTCTGCCGTGGGATGAGAACACAGCAGGAAAAGAGAGCAGGGAGGGGCAGGGGTTATCACTGGCCTGGGGACAAGTGGAGGACACCACTTGGGACTGAGAGGGAAAAGGCAAAGGCAGATCAAGGCAAAGGATCTCAAATGGGGCCACAAGAATATTAATGCACTTGTACATGCAGAAATCCCAGTCACACGGACAAAGAATGGATTTCCCTCAACCTTCCTCAGGCTGCTCCCTCTGGCAATACCCAGACCTGGCAGCAGCTGAAAAGCTTCAGCAGTGACAGCTCCACAGCAGTGACCACAGTGACCATTCCCTGGCAAGGGCTGTTTGTCCATGAATGCATCATTACTGACCCAGCAGCTCCTTCACACACAGAGGGGGCTGCTGGGACAAACTGGTTTTGGGAGGGAAATACTATCTTATATGGGAAGGTTAGGAGAACCCTTCAGCCTGTGAACCACCTGCAACCAGGTAGTTGTGTCCCTAGAAAGTTAGTGGGATGAAAGATGGACCTTGAGCAAGGCTGGCAGTTGTCCTTGCAGTGAATATCCATGACACCCTGTTATCCAGAGATTTCTCTTCAAGGCTCAGCTAATAGCAGAACAATTTATCTGTGCTACATTCTCTCCTTGCAAATGCAGGGCCATCTGCCCTGTTAAAAGCATGAGAGTGGAGACAAAGTCTCTTATGTCAAGGCCTTAAACCTAGAGAGAAGCCCAAGTGTACCCCAGGTTCTCCCTTGAGAGCCTGGCCTTCCAGCAGTCATTAATTCCGTTTTAGGCCCTTCCATGTTCTTGGCCCTGGGGATGCCAATTGTACCTGTTCATTGGACTTGTAGCTCTCCCTCTCTGCTGGCCCAGGCAGGATAATCACTTCCAGTTATTTATTAGTGTACAGCATCCTTTTCCTCTCCAAAGTCATTTCCCCAGACTGTGGCTCCCCAATCAAAGGGGTTTGTGATGGGAGATGATGCTTGGGCTGGAGCTGCAGCACCACAGAGAAAACCTCAATGTTTTAGTGCCACATTTACACGCAATATTCCCGCAATTCAATCCCACGGGTCTTTGATTCCCAAATACAATCAAGTGTTTGGGTTTGCATCCCACAAAAGGTGCTTTTTCCCCATTTTGGGGTCATAACTTGACAGATGGCACAGGTGGCATGAACTGAGCCAGTGCAGAGGAATCTGTTAGACTGGAAAAAGGGGATGGGTATTTCCAATGCTCAGAGTGTCCCAGCTTCCTCTGGAATAGGAATTGCTGCATTTCCCCCAGTATCCTGACTGCAGAGTTGAGCAGCTCATTTCTGTCAACCAGGTGTCATGAGAAAACAGAGCAAGGAAGACAAAAAGAGACAACAAACCACTACTAGGTTAAAGGGAAAAAAAAAAAAGCAGGGAAAACTATCTTCTGCCTTTGGTGTGCCACAATGGCTGAGCTTCCAACAGGATTCAGGAAGGGATGAGATAAAGACAGCACAAGAAATGAATCCCAGGCAAGACAGGCTGTGATCGTTATGGGAATTTTAACCCAGCCTGAAGCTATGCACTACAAAAGTCTGAAAGCATAACCTCTCCCTGACCTTGGAAAATATTTTCCCCTGTTTGAAAATAAAATTCAGAAGGGAAGAAAGGAAGAATTTGGTAGAAAAAGCCCTGCAGCCTTTAAACACAGGCATTATGAACACAGCCCATGCAAAGCTTTCTCAATCCCACAAGCACTTCCTCATGAAAACCCCTCCCTGTTCCTACATCTCACCTGCAGCTGGAAGTGGCTGACAGAGGAGCAGGGCAGAGACTGAGCACCAAGTTTGCAATCCTTGCAGCAGGCAGAACAGAAAGAAGGCCTGGGATGAGGGGTTGTGCTATTACCTGCCTGCTTGAAATGCAGATCCATCCTCTGCATTTCTTGCCAACACCTCCAAGCTAAATATAGAAACGTTTCCTTCACAGTTGGCATGCAGGAAGAATCCGAGTCTGGGGAGTGGGGCAATTACAAAGTTTTATGGGAACATCTCTCTTTTGCTGGGTTGGAGCAGCAGTGGCAGAGCAGCAGCAGCGACGTCAGAGCATCACCAAGAAGAGCTGGCCCAGAGCCTACAGATGCTGCAAGATCTAAGAGCACAAACTGAACATCAGAGATGCTTCTGTGGGAGCAGAATGTCAGGCAGCACTCGGCCTCTGCATCCCATGGGAATGGAGCATTTTAGCTCCCACCTCCACCCTCCCTGAGCGGTGCCCAGAGGAGCTGTGCCCCAGGGGTTCTGTGCATTTGAAGCTGGGGCAGGTCCCTGCAGTGTCCCAGCCTGGGCAGCTTCATGGTGGCTGTGGGTGGTGCAGCTGGAGTGGCCAGAGCCCTCCTGTGTCAGTTCTGGGGACCGACTCCAGAGACTGCTGAGGGCAGAATGAGCTGGAGAAGGTGTAAAAATCCCACCCTGGCACTGGTCATAACCAGATTTTGGGTGAAGGTGAGTTCCTGACAGGCCTGTCCAAAGAAAGCTTGGCTGGGGAGGGCAAAAGGATTCCTACCATGGTTACCAAAGGGAAGGGAAGGTGGAAACACACCACACTTAAACCAGTTTCTGTACTTTACTCCATGATCAGTCCACTCTCTGGAATCAATTCACCCACATCCAACTCATTAGCCCAGGATCCATCTGACCTGCCACCAATGCCATCCTTGCAGGTGAGCTGACGGATGGGCCATGATGTTCCCTAGACCACCCTCAGCAAGGACAGCTCCTGATATTGTAACAGCATCCCTCCTCCTCCAGCCCACTGTCCACAGCCGTATCAACATCTGGATTGCCAACCCCCAGCAGAAGATGCCTGGGGGCTCTGGGCCTATTTGGGAATCTTTCATCCTCCTTGTGATCTCTGCCACAGAAGGATCAGCTGGATGACGCTGGCAGCCTGCCAGGAAGAACAGGAAGGCAGTTTCCATCCTCTGGAGCTGTAGGAAAACCTTGACACCTTTTCAGCCCAGTTTTGGCTTCCCTCAAACCCTGGTGATCTGAGAGGATTCTCCCTGCTCTCCTGCACCCTGACACTGCAGTGACAACAGTGCAGGCCCTGGGAACCCTGCAAGGGCTGTCACACTTGGGTGTCCCCAGCCTTTTGAAAGGAGCTGCACCCATTGTGATTGTTCAGAGGGGATAGAGGGACTCTGAGCTGGCAGGACCTGCTCATTGAAGGAACCCAGTTTGGACTGTCCTTGTTGAAGTACACACTGTTAGAGTGTTGCTACATTGTCATGTTTGTTTGGGGCAAAGAATTGACTGGGAGTAAGTTTCATCCCTTTGGGGTTTACAGTAGGAGAGTCCCCTTCTTTCTGTGTTGGTGAGGAGTCCCCTCTCCTCAGTTCCATTCATGAGAGGGGTGACCATGCTGTGAAATGCCCATTTACAGCCACACTCGCTCTTTCTTAACAGGTCCTTTTGCTCCTGGCAGGAACACCAAAACCCCTTCAGCAAATGTTAGAGGCAGGAGGCAGCCAAGCTCTGCTTTTCCTTCAGGAGGCTCAGCCCTCCTATCCGTGTGGTCCTGCTGCCCACTGAGGAGCTGAGGGGTGTGTGTGGTAACGTGTGGCTCAGGAAGAGTCAGGTCCTGCTTTGTTTGCCACCTTCCCAGTGATATCTCAGGCATGTGGCACAATCTGTCCCCCATTTGTTAGACCAGAACCCTGGGGTGGTGTCAAAGCATCAACAGGATCAACCTGAACCTTTTGAACGTGGTTTGCTGTGGAGGGAAAGGGGGAGGTGAGGCAGAAGAGATGGAAGGGAAGAGTGCAAAGCTCTTTATGCCAAAGGGAGAGGAGATCATGACCCTCTAACTTGGATACTCTCCCCCCACCCCACCCTCAAACCAGGCAGATCGGGATGTTGGCATGGGAGGAGCAAGGATTCTGTCAGTGTCATCTGTTTCCTTTCTCCACAGCTGCCACTGGATGGGAGTAACATGGAGCCCCAAACACCACAGGTGTGTGGTGTGGCCATGCAGGGAGGAGGAGAAGCCTTGAACCCAATACTTGGCACCACCCCAAGCTCGGACCAGCCATCCCAGGGAGGGATGTCACTGTGGGGTCTCCAAGACAGGCATTGCCCAGGAGGTGCCACCTGCTCAGGCACTGCTGTGAGAAGAGGACAGTGGTTCAGGAGTGACTGCAGGAGGAGCAGAGCACCCACTGCACTGAATCCCCCAGGCTCTTATGAAGAACCAGTTCACAGTCTGTGCTTTGAGGAGAGGTCATTATACCCAAGTTTGGATTTCAAACGGCCTTTGGATATCATCTTTCCCTGTTCCCTGAAAGAGCTCTCATCTCTAGGTTAAGAAATAACTAGAAAATACAATGCCAAGAGCAAGGCCTCCTCCACCAGCTCCTGGAAGATCCAACTGCTGCATGACAGACTCACATTATCACTTGAAAACTTTTCCCAAACACAGCTCCTCTGCATCATTTGTTTCTAGCCCAGGTGGGCTCCAAAGTGCAGACACCGAAATGGGCCTGAATGCACCCCTTGGTTCCTTATTCCTGAGGTTGTGGTGGGATCTCTTGTTGCTGTACGTTGGGTTGATGTGAAGGTGCAGTGTGAGGTGCCCTCAGGTGCAGTGTGAGGAGAAACTGCTCTCCTGTGAGACATCTCCTTTGAGGCTCTAGGTGGGGATGCCTGGCTGATGGCTGCAAGACTTGGGTGATGGTTGCAGGCAGTTCTTGTTCAGGGCAGCTCAGGCTGTCCCCTCACTCTGTAGTGCCACATTCCTGTCTGGGCTGAGCAGAATTAGGGAACTGATGGACAGGTGAAGGTGGCTGAGCCCCCTCTGGAGAGGGGTCAGGGTGGCATCTGCTCCCAGTCCTGCTCTGACACCGGTGGAATGTGCTGAAAGGGAGAGATTTGTGTTCCCCTACTTCAGTACATGGGCTGGGAACACAGAGTATTTATCCAGGTGTTTCACAAGTGATACTGGCAGTGAACAAACACTGATGACAACTGCAAGGATTTCACTAAAAACTCTCCTGGCAGTACAGTGCCTCTTCAGGTCCAGGTGTGTGCCCTTTGTGGTCCTTGGGAATGTCCCTCCAACTGCCAGATGCAGAACATGAGGAGGACAGGCACCAGAATGAGGGACAAAAATGAGGATATTTGTTATTATCCGGTAATACTTTAGGAAGCTGTGGAAATCAGGAGTATGGTTCAGTTGCCTCCTGATCATGGAGTCATGGAATGGTCTGGCTTGGAAGGGATGTGAAAAACCATCCAGAGCCACCCCTGCCATGGGCAGAGACATCTTCCACTATCCCAGGTTGCTCCAAGCCCCATCCAGCCTGTCCTTGGACACTTCCAGGAATGGGGCAGCCCCAGCTGCTCTGGGCACCCTGTGCCAGCGCCTCACCACCCTCACAGGGAATGATTCCTTCCAATATTTAATAATTCTGCTGCAGAGAACAGACATTTCCCAGCCTGTGTCAGTGCACGATTGGAGGAGTTGATATAGCCCCTGGAACCCATCACAACCACCCCAGAAAGAGGGGACTTCTGTGTTCCTTCTGGAGTTACTTGTGGATGCAGCCAGCCAGGCCAGCCTTCCCATGGATCCAGGCCAAGGACTCCACTTGCTAGAAGGTGGTGCAGAGATTTCATATTCCCAGAGAAAGAAAGGCATCATCCAAATGTTCTGTGCCTGGGTTTAGAAGAGAAAGATTGAAATGAATCTGTACGGAAAATGAATCTGCTTTAAATCCTGGTTATTTTAGAACTACATCAAGCTCATGACAGAAAAGTTGTCCTGCCATGGCTAATTCTGTCTTTGGATTAGCTGGGCCAGGGTGAGGAACTGAGCCAAAAGAGCCAGAAACTCCTGCTACCAAGTGCTGGCTGAGATTTGTGAGCACCACACACAGCTGTGCTTGGTGGGATGCTGGGCTGTCACTCAGGAATGCCCTGCCCTGATCCCAGCTCCTTGGCAGACTGCCCGGGGAAGGCCAGCAGGAGAACAGGGCCCATTGAGTGCCCTCCTAAACCACATCTGGTTGGGGCTTGAGGCAGCAAAGCTCCCAGGAGGGAGCAGATGGAGTGGGAACACCCTCCAGCACCAAACCCCTCATGTCCCCCACGGGGCAGGCAAAGCCCAGATTTAACATTCCTGGGGAAAGCCAGCAGGGATGGGACTTGGAACTTCTCTGTCCACAGAGAAATCCGTGAGCTGATGGGAGCTGTCTGCACTCAGGGGCTGCCTCCTGCACAGCTTTCCTTGGCACAGGCCCTTGGCTCCACCAGCACAGCTGGCTCAGGGTTTTCCAGCTCAATTAGCTTTTGTCTGGTTTATTGAGATTTGGGGCTGAACAGACTCTTGTTACTTTCGAAAGTTTAGGAGGAAGAATATTCTGTTTGCCACTGGTACAGCAAATCCTGGATGGTTTTGGTTCACTCTGATGTCAAATAAGATTTTTTCCTTTTTTTATAACCTCCTTTTTTATTTTATGCAAACCCCTACTCAGAATAAATCATCTCAACCAAAATATTCCATCTCAGAGAATTCCCTCTCCCTCTCCACATCCCAAATTTTTGTCCCTCTCCACCTCTCAATTTTTTTTTTTGCTTTTTTTGTTTTATTTTAATTTCCATTTGGTTTTACTTTGTTCTACAAAGAGCAACTAGCAAAAAGCTGGGATTTTCAGAGAGGGTTGTAAGGATTTTTTAAGCCCATACCTGTCAGTTCTCTGCAGGCTCAGGGAACACAACCCCAATTCATCTATTCCTCCTTTCCCAGGGGCTGAATTCCCCTTCCACCCCACACCTGCACTGAGCTGAGCAGAGGAGCAATTGGATGGTTCGCTGGTGACTAAAGGAAATGAGGAAAAAAACACAATCTTCATACCATCAATGAATTGAAATAATAATTTTTAAAAACCCTGAGAGATGAACTGGATAAATCTCTTTCAATTCTGGCATTTCTTGAGCAATTTTCAGCTAATAAGTCCAATTGAAGGAGGTTTTGAAATGAAACATCACCGCAAATGAAAAATAATCAGAGTTTGTTTCTTTTCAAAGTGCCAGATTGACACCAACACTAAAAACCCCTGAAATGTTTATGTTCTTTTTTTCCAATTAACAGCTTGAATTTACAGCACGTATTAGTAACAAAGTAATTTTTTTAAACTGGAAAAATTGATTCCATCTCCCTTTCTCCAGACTGACAGAGCTATAGCTTCTCCTTGTTACAATCTTATTCTGCTGCCAGATTTCAAACAAATCACAGATTTAGTGTCAAAAAGCAATCAAAAGGAAGGAGCACCGATAAAGCTTTTTGCTCTGATGAAGCGAGGCAGTTGCTTTGCACATGGAAGTCAGCATTATGAGTAAACTTGAAAATAGCCCTTTTCCTGAGTCTTGCCTCTAAATCAATATTTCAGCCGAGGATGTGTCTCAGATGCTGAGCAGCACATGTGGCACTGGCTGCCACAGCCTCTGAAATGGCCCCTTCTCCACCCTCCTTGTGTGCATGGAGGCTGCAGAAATTCAGAGGTGTTTGGAAAGCAGTGCCCTGCATACCCCTAATCCTGTCCTTTGCCCCTAATCCTGTCCTTCATGAAAACCTTCTGTGGTGGGGAAGTTCAAGATGACAGGGCTGAAGGGATGGGATGGAGGGGTAGCACAGGAAGGCCCTTCCAGGACACTCCCAGCTGGGGGATGCTGTGCCAGGTACCAGAGAGAGCATCACAGGATGACTTTAGACTCTGAGCTTCTGCATATCTAAAACCAAGCAAGAAACCCCACCCTCAGCTCCTCTGCTCCCATCCTTTTTCTTTTGGAGATAACAGCAATGCTCTGTTTTCCAGAGAGGTTGTAAAGATTAATGCAGCCTTCAAGTGCAGGAGGGAGAACAGAGAAGGGAAAGGCAGAACCAGATCTCCTGGAGCATGGGGGACAAGGGGAGAAATACCAGGTTTAAGTTGTAGGAAGAGAGAATTAGGTTTGATGTGGAAAACCACCTAGCAAAGCTTGACAGACAATTTGAGCCCGAGGAAGCAACGCACAGACCACGGGCTCCCCCTCTGGCACAGGCCCCTGCTCACTCCACATGGGGCACATCTGTGGGATAACACACCTCCTGTGGGACCAGGATAACTCATATCTTCCCAGGAGCAGGATAACTCACACCTCCTTGGGAGCAGGATAGAACCTCCCAGGAGCAGGATAACTCACACCTCCCAGGAGCAGGATAACTCACACCTCCCAGGAGCAGGATAGAACAGCCTCCCAGGAGCAGGATAACTCACACCTCCCTGGGAGTGAGGATTTCTGGAGCACTTGGAGCTGTGCCAGACTCCAGCATCTGGCTGAATGTTCTCCTTTGGCAAATGACAGAGCTGTTCCTACTTCTAGAGCTGTGCCTGAAAGGAACCTGTGTTGTCACCCAGGTGACATTTGTGACCAGGAAGTGCTGAGAGTAAGCAAGTGATGGCTCTGACAGGTGTGGAGCAGTCCAGCTCTGAATGAGTTAAATGTTTCCTGCTGCAATCCTGGACTGCTATATTTTATTTCTGTTTCCCTCCAGTGGAAAACTTGCTTCTGAAATCATTTATTGGACATTGACAGAACGCTTCTCTTCCTCCTTAACATGAAAAAATTTGGGAGGTAAGAATTAATCTTGTGTGTAAGTCACAAGTTTGGCACTGAAGCCGTCCAGCTAAGTTTGGGCTCAAAGTGCCTTTCTCAGCTTTAGTCCTTGAGCTGGAAAGCAGAGCGCAGGCAGCAGTGCCAGTCTGGAGTGCACACGCAGGAAATCTCTCCAGGTCTGATCCCTCTTCCTCACTGCAGCAGGAGCAGGCAGAGGCAGTGCTGAACTCCCCGGGCTGGTGCCTTTGGAGAGCTTGAAAGAGGAAGAACTGCTCAAGGAACTGACAAACCTGGTGCCTCCGAGCTCTGGGCTTGTGGCCTTTGAAGAATTTGCTCAGTCATGTCGCTGTGAACGCTCTGCTCTGCCAGGTGCTGAAGAACACAGAGAACACAGGCTTTGAAAAGCCACCAAGCCCCAGCACACTCTCCAGGGGTGCAGAGAAGCTCTGCCCCATGCCCAGCGTGCCCCTCCTCAGCCGTGGGAGCCCCATCCCACAGCAGGGCTGGAGCCTTTGCAGCCTTTAATGGACTGAATGCCATCAGAGCACCCGCTCCCCACAGCAGCAGAGCACGGCCACCCCTCTTCAGGTCTGCAGAGGCAGGAGAGGCCATTCCTGACCCAGGCCCTCTCTGCAGTCCACCATCCCAGCAGGAGCCAGCGCTGCCAGCTGGCAGGGAGGTGCTGCAGCCCTCAGTGCTGAGCTGCAGGCAGAGCATCTCCCCATGCACAGGGAGCTCACTGGGGGGGTTTAATCCAGGAGCTGCTGGATGTACCCTGAGGGCTCAGGGGTTTCTGGGCCTGTCTGGTGCAGGTGGAGGTGTTTGACTCTGCAGGGGAGGAGGATCCTCCCTCTCTGTGCTCAGTCAGTCCTCCCTGCCCTCCCTGGGGTTTAGAGGACACAGGGAATCCCACACCCTGCTCCGGGGTGGGGGCTCACTCACACTCCCGGGGTGTCCAACCCCAGCTGGGTTTTTGGCAGCTCTGTGCTGGGAGAAGGGGATTGTACAGCGGATTCAGCCTAAATTACCACTGGGCCTGCCTGAGCCAGGGAAGAGGCAGAAAGAAAGGAGAGCATTCCATCCCTTTTGAGAGAAGGGAAGGAAGAATAGGGGGTGTTTGCCCTTTCTGAAGAGCAGTTTCCTCAGCAGGACTCTGCAGCCCCTTGGTGGCAGGAAGGGAGTGCCTGGTTTGTCTGGTTGGGACCTTGACCCTGTCCCTTCCCAGTGTCCCTGAAGCTCAGGATGTCACCACAGAGTATCCAGAGGCTGGACAGAGACCCCAAAGCCCCTGAAAACACAAGCTGAGGAAGATTCTGCTCCCAAACCCTCCTCTCCAATCCAGGCTCAGCTTCCAGAAGCATTGCCTAGGGCAGGTCCCAGCTTTGGCTCCTCCACAGAAACACGATTTGCTTCTCACAGACACATGCTGCCAGCCAAGCCTGTTGCCTCAAGGATTATCCATGGCAGAGACAGAAAGACCTTCTCATTCCCAAAGGGAGCAAAAGAAAATACTTTAATTATCATCCAAGTCCAACAAAGCAAATACATCCAGGTTAATGAGCATCCCAGTGGCGCACACCTTATCTAAGCAGGTAGATATTTCCTACCTAATTGAAAAGAAAAGCTGTTCACTAGGTAAAAGTTCTTTCAGGGACTTTCTTTATGCAATGAAACTGCTAATGAGGCTGCTTAGTCCTCCCTATTTTTCTTGCAGTATCTTCCCAGTGAGGCACCCCCATGTTCCCAGGGACCAGTAGACAAACAGAGGGAGTGTCATTGCTTGGAGGCAGCTGGTGGAATCGGGGGGGCTCAAGGCTGGCAGGAAGGGGGTGGCAGGACCCAGTCCCTCTGGGGATCAGCGCTCCATCTGTATGCTCTGATTTCTCTGCTCTGTCTTATATCCACAAATCCAGCTAGAGCTGCTTGTGTCTAAACTCTTCCTTGGGGTGAATTATTTTCATTTCTTCATTTCATTGGGGTGTCATTTTTTCCAGTGACAGCTCTGTCTATTTAAGACACATATTGTAGGTACCTATAACCATTCCTTGGGAGCCTCCTTCCCACCTGGGCTGGGCAGTGCTAAAGGAGATGGATACTGTGGCAGGGACCTCTCCTCTCTCATCCCTTAAATGCTGTGAGCCACAGACCATTCCTGCCTTTCAAGAGTGAAAACAAACAAAAAAATAATTTCCTTTAGCGTAAAACTCAGAACCAGGGTTTCCAGCCTAGGTGAAACCAGGAATTTTCTATTCCCCCTGCAATGAGACTCCTGCCTTACCCAGAGGAGGGTCCTAGTTGGGCTTGGGGTTCAGCAGGAGCCTTGCAGTGCCGAGCACTGAGCCTTCTGTGGATGTGACTGGGCTTGCAAGTGCTCAGACTCTTCAGGGGAATTGCTTGTCATCCTTGGCTGCTTTACAGCTGTAAACATCACAAAGACAAAGGCGTTGGAGTGCTGTACTCAGATTGTACCCACTCCTGCTCATAGTTAACAGGAGATGGACTGCAGAAAAAATAACAGCAGAATTCACGATTTTCCTTTTCTTTTTCCCCCTGGAGTGGCAGTGAAATCTTTGCTATCTCCCACACACACTGCTTTTATTATTTTATCAATGCTCAGCACTGCCACAGAAGTGATGGAAACATGGGATGGGCTTTATGAGCCACCACCAGGCATGGCTACAGATCTAATTATAGATTCCTGAAATTTGCATCAAAGTGTTTGGAAGCCCTATGGAAGGGCAGAATACAGCTGTACTAAATAGGAACCACAGCAGCCTCTTGCCCAACATTTTACAGCTTAAGTAGAGAAGGCAAGAAAAAGATAGGGATTAATTAACTGGTACCAATTATGTGGTGCAGGAGGAGAATGGAGAGCAGGTGAGTTCAGGCTGAGTCTGTCCCATGGATCTGAGGTGCAGCCAAAAGGACGGCCTGGCTGGAAGGCAGATGGGTTCATTTGTCTGATCACTTGATGCTGTGTTCTTCCCACTGTCCCAGAATGCCAAGAGAAGGAATTTGTTAAATATGGAATCTCAGCATGGCTTGGGTTGGAAGGGACCCTAAAGCCCACCCAGTGCCACCCCTGCCATGGCAGGGACACCTCCCACTGTCCCAGGCTGCTCCAGCCCCAGTGTCCAGCCTGGCCTTGGACTCTTCCAGGGATCCAGGGGCAGCCACACCTGGGCACCTGTGCCAGGGCCTGCCCACCCTCATCACATTCCCAATATCCCATCTACCTTCTGGCAGTCTGAAGCCACCACTCCTCTGTGCTGTCTCTGAAATCTGAAGAAAACCTGTGCACAGGCTCCAGAGCTCAGGGCTATGTGGAATTATTTTCATTTCTTCCCACTGTTCTTCCCACTGTCCCAGAATGCCAAGAGAAGGAATTTGTTAAATATGGAATCTCAGCATGGCTTGGGTTGGAAGGGACCCTAAAGCCCACCCAGTGCCACCCCTGCCATGGCAGGGACACCTCCCACTGTCCCAGGCTGCTCCAAGCCCCAGTGTCCAGCCTGGCCTTGGACTCTTCCAGGGATCCAGGGGCAGCCACACCTGGGCACCTGTGCCAGGGCCTGCCCACCCTCATCACATTCCCAATATCCCATCTACCTTCTGGCAGTCTGAAGCCACCACTCCTCTGTGCTGTCTCCGAAATCTGAAGAAAACCTGTGCACAGGCTCCAGAGCTCAGGGCTATGTGGAAACAGGGAAACACACCTAAGAAAAGTGACAGTGGAGGCAGAGAAGGACAGAGAAGGGACAGAGGAGCCAGAGGCAGCTGCTGAGGGAGTCCCTCTGCTAAAAATCAGCAGATAATCAGCACATCTAATAGTGTGTGATGGGCTCCATCTCCTTGGCTCTTCAGAGCCAGCAAATCTCTGCACTGCTATTGATTTTCTGTCTGGCCCCTCAGGGATGGTGCTCACTGAAGATAAGGGCTTTCCCCTCGGGCTGCAGCTGAAGGAGGCAGGGAAGGCTCTCACTGCTGGAGCAGAAGCTCCTCCTGCTCAGAGCTTGCTGCAGAAAGAAGAATCGTGTGCAAAAACCTGCTTGTCTGGGGCGTTTGTGTCTGCCCAGCAATGCAGCAGGAAGGATGGATCCTGCCCTGAGCATCTTGTCACAGGGACTGATGGCCCAGGGACTTCAGAGTCGGCTGGCTTGGGGTTGAGCTGCCATCTCTACATGCTGGATGTTACAGTTCACTTGGGCTAAATAAAAAGTTACACTGATTCAAAAGCAAGAAAGGGTCTGTTTCTTATGCATAGAGAAAAAATTGTTTGTAACAGAAATCCTTCATGTCCTTATGATATTAAAAAAAACCCTGGATGAGTTGACATTTTTCTAATGGGAAAAAACTTGTTGTCAAAAGAATTCCGTTCATTTTACTCCACTTCAACGAGCCCTTGTCACTCCTTGTGAGTTTGTTTTATACTTGACAGGAGCAGAAGACTGAGGCAGCAGCAGTGCTGGACCACTGCCCCTCTCTGTCCCCTTCCCTGTCCAGGCTCTGCCCTGCTGGGGCAGGAATCTGGCTCTGGGGAGTCAGGAGACAAACCCTGTCAGGGTCCCGAGCTCATCCCCAGGGCTGCTCACACCACAGGCTTTGGCATTCCTCTCCTCAGGTACCACTTCATGTAGTCCATGAACAATAGGTTAATAGCCAAAATTGGGGTTGATGCTTTCATTCCTGCCAGGAGGCCTGGAGCCACCTCACCAAAGCTGGGAGCTGGGAAGGAAGGCTCAGTAGATGTTAACAGCTGCAGGGGGATTTTCCACCCCAAATGCTGCCTGGGGAGCTCTGGAGTGGGAAGATTTAGGAATGGTGGAGGAGCAGGAGCAGCACACACCTGCCATCCCAGAGATGAAGGGTGGAGAGAGCCAATCCCATAAAGAGCAGCTGAGGGAGCTGGGAAGGGGCTGGAGCCCCAGGAGGGGCTGAGGGAGCTGGGAAGGGGCTCAGCCTGGAGAAAAGGAGGCTCAGGGGGCCCTTGTGGCTCTGCACAGTTCCTGACAGGAGGGGACAGCCGGGGGGTCGGGCTGTGCTCCAGGGAACAGGGACAGGAGCAGAGGGAACGGCCTCAGGCTGGGCCAGGGCAGGTTTAGATTGGAGATCAGGGAAAATTTCTTCATGGAAAGGGGAGTCAGGCCTTGGCAGGGACTGCCCAGGGAGGTTTGGAGCGCCCAGACCTGGAGGTGTCCAAGGAAGGCCATGGTGTGACACTCTGTCTCTGGGCTGGGGACAGGGTGGGGATCAGGCACAGCTGGGACTTGGTGACCTTGGAGGGCTTTTCCATCTTAATGATCCTGGGATTTTGGGATTCCCTGACCCAAGTCACTGCCTTGTGCACCACAGGAATGCCCTGCTGTGGGATGTTTGTTCTGGGATATAACCCACATCCCTGGGATGTTTGGAGAGGGAAGAGGCAGTGCCCTCTGTTTCCTCCAGCAAAATGTGAGAGAGCATCTGGAAAAACTGGAGGATTGGTAGAAATCGCCTTCACTTTAATCTTTCATGAGCAAACACAGGGATGCCTCGGGGAGGTGCATATTAATGACATATCAAAGCAATATATAATGGGCTGTGCAACAGGTTCCACACTCCAGCCCCACACCTAGGCTCCCTAGGATTCACTTTATCAGAAGTTATTTACAGCAGTGTCTTGTCCTGTTATGCAAACAGCCTTTTTGTCCCCATTCCGGAATGTGCCATGTTCCTGTGGTTGGCAGGAAGGCTGTCCTATGCTGAAAGAGTCAGATAAAACATTGGGTGATATTCCTGGGCTATTTAAGTGGAAAAACTCCTCAGTGGTGTTGCTTTTCTCACAGCCCAAATGCATTTTCTTTCACATGGTTGAAAGCACAAGCTGTGTTTAATCCTACCCCCATAATTCCTCATATCTCTATGCCCTGAGCATGCCAGGAATACCAAACTTGCACTCATCCTTTTGAATTCAGCTCCTTTTGGATTAGTGTCTTGTTTGTGGATTCTGTCCTGAAGTCCTTGGGTGTATTTGCTAAATAATCTGGACAAACTTCAGCTCTGGCAGGGAGTTATCGAGTCCCCTGCTGCCTTTGCCAGGAAAGGGGCTGGGAATGTACACTGGATTACACGGCTGCCAGCTCCCCGGATTTCATTATGAATCTTGCAAAACTTCATGTTTTCCTAAAAGCCTCAGCTCCTCAGCTGAAATGTGAACCTGCCCACTGATGTCATTACAAAGCTCTGCACTCTGAGCTGCAGAAGAGAGACTGCAAGAGGGACTGAAAAAGCTGAAAATCCAGCCAGAAAATGAAAGTGACTAGTGGGCATTAAAATCTCCTTGCTTTAAAGGCAGATCTCATTATTTTGTGGACAACTGGCTGGTTTGGTTGGACTTGTGGAGGGTCAGAGAGCTGAGCCCCTCCCCAGGCAGGCACAGACACAGACACAAGTATGGACCAGCAAACCTGAGTGTGCTGAGCTGCTGCCAGGAGAGAGGACTAGTGTTTGTGCTGCTTTTCCACAAACCCCTTGGAGCTGCCAAATTCTCTGCTGCTCCTCCAGCCCCTGCTTGGGCTCTCTCCACCCCCTGCTCCCTCCCTGAGCTCTGCAGTGCTCAGATCCATTCTCTGAGCAAGATCTTCCTTGCAGTGTCTGGTCCCAGGTGTCTGAACCTTTAAATGAGACAAAACTCCATGTTCATCCCTGGAAATCTTGGTGTCTTGGGCTTCTCTTTCCCTCTGTCCCCAACATGTGGAGAGTCAGACAGAGCAAGCATTTGACAAAATACAGTGTGAACACCTGCAAAGCCAGTGCCCAGTGCCCAGTGCCAGGGCACAGACCCCACGTGTGCCAGGTGCTGCAGCCCTGGCCAACCCCTCTCAGTGTATGTAGAGAAAGTCTGAGGGTATACGAGAAGGGTGGAGAAATAACAAGTGGTTGCTTTAATGCCAGCTCTAATCACAGGATGTCCTCTGGATGTGCCTTGGATGGCAGCAGAGCAAGGATCCCTGCCCTGCACTTCCCAACATTGCCTCCTGGGCCCTTGGTGGGAGCTCAGCTCGAGAGAAAATGTCCAGGCAGGGTGGTTGTGATGTGGCACATCCATCTCTGCTCAGCAGGAGGGATTGTGGAGATGCCAACAAGAGGTTTTGTCTGTGGAACTGCTTGGATTGCTGTAAAACACCGAGACTGGTGCTTCCAGGATGCAGGAGTGCCTGGAAATGGTTAAGGCCAACAGGGTGCCTGGCAGAGGGAGTGAGAGTTGGGAACAAAGGGGTTCCCTTCCCAGTGCTGAATTCAGTGGGGTCAGGGGCTGGGAGAGGCAGGAGTGCTGCCTGTCCAGACAGCATCCCAAACTGGATACAGGTATTTTCTGGCAGGTTTTCACTCCAAAGAGGTGCAAATATGTACCTGAGCCAGACCCCAAAGCTCTTCAGGCTTTGCCCAGTGACCTGTGGTGAAGGAACCTGAACTGCCCCATGGATGCAGCACTGGTCAGGATGAAGGATCTCCAGGCTGTGGCCTCAGCAAGCACTGGAGGACTCTGGAAATAACTCCTGGTTTTTGTCTCCTGAGAGCTGGGGCCTCTTCATGGTCCCAGCTTTTTCATTTGAGCTGCTGCTTTAACCTGTAGCAAAACCTCTGCCAAGCCAGAGTGAGGGAGAGCCTGGATATGGTGGCACAATCAGCACACAGCCCATTCAAAGGGCGCTGAGGAGGAGATCACTGAGTCTCTTCCACTGGAGGAAGGAGTAGATATTTTTAAAAGCAGCTGTGTTTCCATAGAAACCTCAGGAAAGGGTCCTGCAATCCTATGGGGGAAGGGTGGTTTTCATCCAGTCCAAACAGCTGCTAAGAGAAGAATTTCAGTGCTGAAGAAGATACAAACCCCCTGTACCACAGCTGAGCTGGAAGGGGAAGTCCCTTTCCCTTTCCCTTTCCCTTTCCCTTTCCCTTTCCCTTTCCCTTTCCCTTTCCCTTTCCCTTTCCCTTTCCCCCCTCCTTTCCTCCTTCCCCTTCCTGTCTGTGGAGAACCAATTCCAGCCTCCTCTGCTCATCCTCTGAGCTGGGCGTAGTTTAGGACTGGGATATACACTACAGCTAGGATATATCCTATTAGTATTATTAGTATTATTAGTATTATTAGTATTATTACTATTATTACTATTATTACTATTATTACTATTATTATTATGGGTCTGGGGGTGCAGCAGCCTGGGGAAACTTCTGCTCTTCCTTGGTCTGACCATAAAACAAGGGGACTTCCTGAAAATGAAGAGGACACAATTTAACCCTCCCAGCTGTACTTCCTACGGTATGTTCAGCGTTCTGGAGAACAGCTTTGTGCCAGGATCAGGGATGAGGGATTGGACTCACAGCATTCATCAAGGTGAGGTCATTCCCAGCTTCCCAGAGATGCTTCAGCTGAAGCTCAGAGACAGTGAATGGTTTTGCCTGTAGACAAACAGCGGGGGACTGGGGACCGTGGGCAAAAATCTTGTTGCTTCTCAAATCGGATGGTGTCAGGCTTCTGCTGTTTGTGGGCCACAGCAAACAGTGCTGCTCTCCAGCCAGGCTGGATAATCCTTCCAGGCTTAAGTGGAAAATGTCAGCTCACCAAATCAGCAGCGCCATCATCGCTTGAAATTGGTCCTGAGGCCAATCCAGTTTTGCTCCCACTCTTTAGCACCCCATATCAGGCCAGGGACGATAATGAACTGCACTGCACTTGACCCTAATAATTCAATTTTCTGCCTTAGTGAAGCATAAGAGCCATATTTTGAAAAACTCATCATAGTCGGGGTACCTCTGGCCTGGGAGTCCAGGATTAGAGACATAAAGTGAAACCACCCGAAAGTAGTAAAACCATTGGCTCTCCATGACTGATTATAGGACAGGAAACTTTGCTGGATGTAAAAGCAGTTTTTGCTGGAGAGATTAAATTTTTTTCCTATTTAGGGCAGATGAGAGCATGTGAAAATTGACGTTCTTGACAAAATTAAATTTCTCTTCGTGACCAAGGAGACTTTCTGCTCAAATTCCTGTGAAGCTTCCACTTCCAGCTCAGAATGGAGAGACAGGAAGATTTGATTCACACACCTTGACACCAAGAGCACCTTGATCTGGTTCAGAAATTATATTTTCCAAATGCTTCACAGAAAAGACCTTTCAAGTCGGAAAAGAAACATTTTGAATTAAAAGGAGAGTTGTAAACATTTCATCTTGGCTATTTCCACTTCCCCACTCTGTTTTCTGTATAAATTCATGTACAGAAGGGATTTGGAGTTCTGCACGGGACCTTTTCTGACCAAGTGTTTCCCTGAACTCCCAGCCAGGCCCCAGGACTGTGAAGGGCTTTCCAAGGCAGGTGCATTTGCAGTACAGCAAATTGCACAGATTTGACACTGGCAATGGCGAATAAAATCCTTTCTACACTTGTTAACTCTGGCAGAAGAAATGAGTTAAGCTCATTTGTCTCCTTCCTGAGATGAATTTTTCATTTTTTCTTCCAAGCCTATTGACATTTGTGAAATGATTTTCTGGCATTTGTTCAGTCAATAAAAACTGGAGCTGGATTTGGAGTCAGGACAAAGACCTGCCTGCCACCAGCCCTGCACAGGGAGGGGGGTGTGCACCAGCTTATCACAAAATATCTGATTCTTATCTCATTTGGATACACTTTGGGTATTGGCTTTTTGTGTCTGTGTCAGAGCTGTCAGCGAGGCTGGGAACGTGGCTGATGAATTCTGCTTGTCTCCACCTCTGGAAAACACAACAGGGAACAGCTTTGGAGCTGTTTCCCTCAGTTTAAACTCAGAGCCACTAATTCACACCAGACTTACATTTCACACAGCCTGATGCCTCAGCCTGAGGCTCCATGGTCTGAGAAGTTTTTGGGCTGAGTAAGTCATTGAATCCTGGAATATCCTGGGCTGGAAGGGACCCCCAGGATCATCCAGTCCCACCCTGGGCATCCCTGGCAGTGCTGTCCAAACCCTCCTGGAGCTCTGGCAGCCTCGGGGCTGGGACCATCCCCTGGGCAGTGCCAGCACCTCTGGGGAAGAACCTTCCCCTGATCTCCTGACCCTGCCCTGTCCCATCTCCAGCCATTCCCTGTGTCCTGCCCCTGTCACATGGAACAGACATCTGGATCCAGAGAACTGGATCCAAAACGATTTTTCAAATGTCAAAGTTTAGGTGCCAATTTGTAAAAAGGGGGAGCAAAAGTCTCCTGTGACATCTCAAGCATCATGTGGAACAGGGAAGTAATTTTCTTCTTTCCTGGGCATTTCTCTGAACCCCAGATGATTACCCTATTTTCCAGCAAACCTTGGACAGGACAACCTGGTCTCATGGAAGGTGTCCCTGCCCTTGGCAGCTGGTTGGAAGGAGAGGATCTTTAAGGTCCCTTTCATCCCATGAGTCTCTGATTCTATGACTTTTCCTGAAATAGAGTACAGCAGTGATTTAGCAACTAAATAAAGCTTTCTATTGGCTCACCCTGTCAAACAGGGGGATGAATTAATAGGAAAACTGTTCCTTTAAACATCTCAGTGCTTAGAAATGGTGGGATCTGCCTCTGTGCCCTTTGAATGGAAAAGTGGGGGAGGCAAGGGGGGAAATCTCCTAATGAGCTGCCAAACACTGAAAGAATTAATAAGTATGGATCATTCTTATTGGCCTGACCCGGGGTGCCACAGAATTCATTGGGAGTCTCAGCACTGATTTCTGAGGATGCCAGGCTGAGGAGAAGAGGAATAGATTGACTTTGAGAAGTCAGTGGGGATCTATCGACTCGTGCTGCTAAAACCCTGCCCATCCTCTCTGTGCCAGAGCACAGGGCTGGGAAGGGAGCAGCCTTTAATTAGGAGTGAGGCAGGTTTGAGCTCCATACTCCTATCTCCCCCTAATTAATCCCAGGATTAATTTTAAAGCTTTTTTTGCTCTTTCTGAAAGTTTTTATTCCAGAGATGCCCTTTGCTGCAGCCAAGGAGAGCTGTACAACACTGCCTGCAAAGGGCTGCTTGAGAAGGGGAGCAGGCAGCAAAGAGAGATGAAATGTTCATTTTTTAAACCACTAAATAGCTAAATAAACTTTACTGCCACTTTCAAGCCTGTCAAGTGGTGTTTCAGTGTGTTTGTGGAGGGTGTTCAGGTGTTTGGGGACAGATCTGTAATTAGAAGAAGTAAAACTTGCCATCTGGAGAGAAAATCTGCTTCCTCCTCACCATGGCTGAGGTCGCAGCAGTTCCACATGTGCTGCCAGGAGAGTTTGCTTCCTCAGACACCACCTGCTTGGTGATCTGTGGTTATCCGTGAGGGAGGGCTTCTTTTGATCAATCTGATCTGGTTTGGGCGAGGGGTTTGCTTTTTCCTGCAGGGAAAGTCAGGCTGATTGAAAATAGTCTGAGTTACAAGTTCCAGGAGATACCCCAGGACAATCCTTCCCGTGCTGGCTCTCCTGGTGGCACTGCCCTGAGATAATTAGTGGATCTCTGAGTTCTTTTGTGAATTTTGTGCAGCTTTTTGCTCCAGCAGAGTTCTCCACTGACTTGGTTGGCAGGGGAAGTTCAAACTAAGATCCAGGAACGATGTGAAAGTTGAAGTACCAGAAAACCAGAAAGAGAAGCCAGGATTTATTCACGAGTCTGGTGTCCTGGGAAGACACCTGTAACTTGTTCCATGCCCTGATCATCTCTTTGCTCCATGGCCCTGCATTTTGGGAAGGAGAAGGAGCTCTGCTGATCCCTCTTGGAGCACAGAGCAGGGGAGGTCATGTTTGCTGTGACTTGCATCAGGAGATTGCACATATGCTGCTCATCCCTCACTAAAAAACAAGGAATACAGGTGCTGAGGATGTTATTTTGGTCAGAAAAAGGTTTCACTGGAGAAAATAAACCCCTTTTTTTAATGCTGTAGTAAGGAGGTTTCACACTCTGATCTTGCAAGTGTAACAGAAGCTCTAATGGGATCTCCAACTTCCTGCCAAGCCTTGGGATTTGGCATCACCCCCTGTCATCAATATGCAACTAATGACTCAAGCCATTAAATCATCCCAGGTGCCTTTTCTTGCTGAGTATGAGGAAAAGACCTGTAATGGCTATTTTGGGGGTGTGCGTCTGTTTGTCTGGAAGGACCTGGAACTTAGAGGGATTAATGTTCCCAAATAAATTACGCTGGGAATATTTTAGGTGAGCAGTTTCCTTCCCCACAGTTGTGTCCTTGTGCCATTGCTGAGGTGGCTCCCTGGTTGTCCTTCCCTGTCCTTCTGCCCTTGTTGTCCTGCTCTGCCCTGCTGGAGCACAGCAGGACTTTGCTCTTGGTGTCTTCAGGAAGTCCTGAAGATGTGAGAGATTGCCTGTATCTGCAGTATGGGTGTGGCCAGCACTCCTGACATCCCAGGATTTCTTGATCAAGACCCAAACATGCCCAGGAATTGTCAAAGGCTCTCAGTTACCATTTTAAAAAGCAATGTGTTGACAGTGAAACAAAAAATCCCATTTTTTTTCAGCTGAGTCATCCAAGTGCTTGCCTTGACTCATGGCTGGATTTCTTCTTTCCACCCTTGGGAAGCAGATGACACTCAGCATCTTTTCTTTCCCTGCTTTGATTCCAATGAATCATCTTTCAAATTCATCCTGGAGATGTCTTGGCTTTGGTGAAGGTCTGATTTAAGGAGGATACCTGAGCATGAGGCTCCATGTCAGTGCTGCTTGTTCCTTCCAGCTCTGCCCTCTGCCTTGAGGGATTTATTCCCACAGTTTTCCCAGGGCTCTGGCCTTGGGAACATTTTGGGATGTGTTTTATCTCTTTAGGGACACAGAGATGGAATCGAGCATCATTCAGGCTCAGCGTGGGTCTAAAACTGTTCTTTCATTTAGTGCAAGAAGGCAGAATTCAGAACTAATCCATGCATTTCCCAATCCATAACCTGAATTAACTCTTTTAGATGCTGCTGCTGCTGCTGCTGGTGGAAAAAAAGAACTTGTCCCATCTGCTTAAGGGATTATTTTGGTCCAGAATTATACAAAAGATAATTTAAAAGATAAAGAAATACTGCTTTAAAGGGCTTTCCACAGAAAGTTTAGGGTTTCAAATCACTTATGGAGTATCTATCATGACCTGAAGGTAATCTCATTGTTTCATCTCTACTTCTAAATATCACTCTACACATGGTCAGAAATGTTTGTTTGTTATTTCTGTGTTCTCATTTGAAATTAAGTAAGGGGCATTGAAGTCTGCAATGAACCTCTAAGTGTGTGGTCTCCAGTTCTGATCAGTGGATGTTCAGAGAATAAGGAAAATATTATAAAGAATACAATTCTCCAACTGCTTCCCTTGCATCTGCAGCAATGGGGTTTGTGTTAATGCTGGGATTCTTGTCAAAGCCTCACCGGGAGACTCGTTTCCTCCCTGAGAATGCCTCTAATGGCTTTTTTAAGAAGCACCCAAATAGCTAAAGAATCATCCAGATCCTGCTGAAGCATTCCAAATGGGCTCTTTTGGAAAAGGAGACAAGGATTTATGGCTGGGGAGTACTTGTTGCACTGAGCGTGGAGAACTGTTGCTCCAATAACAAGGAGATTTATGGCTTCCAATCCATCAGAGCCCGAGCTGCACCAGAGCTTTTTATGACTGGAACTCTGTCAAGACAATGCAGGCACCTGAAGGTGAAGGCTCTATTTTCACGAGTAAAAGTTACAATTGAATAGTTTTTGTTGTCAGAAAAGATGCCTCAATCAGCTGTAGATTAAAGGGAAAACCAGATCTCCCACAGGGTTTGTTGGGTGTGGGCAGCAAGGCTGGGGGATTAATGGAATCAAAGGATGGTCTCAATTTCTGTTTGCAAAAGGTTCTCCTTTGGGTTTGACACCTCTTTTGGTGGCTGCTAAGAAGGTGCTGTGTTGTGTCATAGAAACAGGGAATATCCTGAACTGGAGGGAATCCCCAGGGAACTTCCAGTCCCACCCCAGGCCCTGCCCAGACCCCCCAACAATCCCACCCTGGGCATCCCTGGCAGCGCTGTCCAAACCCTCCTGGAGCTCTGGCAGCCTCGGGACTGTGCCCATTCCCTGGGGAGCCTGGGCAGTGCCAGCACCTCTGGGGAAGAACCTTTCCCTGAGATCCAACCTGGCCTGCTCCGACACAGCTCCAGGTCATGCTCAGTGGAGCCCAGGGCTCACTATGAGCACAGGAAAGCATCGAGGTGAGCCCATGTCAGGGGGTGGAACTGGAGGGTGTTTAAGGTCCCTTCCAGCACAAACCACCCTGGGATTTTGTGATATAATTTCTAATAGAAAAAGAACAGCTGCCATCAAATCCCTTTCCTGCTGCAATCCTGGAACTGTGTTGTGTTGCATTCAGGTGTCCTGCACCCCCTGCCCCTCCTCAGCTCTGTGTCTCTGTTGGAGCTCTTGGCTGCTCTGGATTTCCAGGTCCCTGCTCCTGCCTGCTGCAGCTTCCAAGCTGGTTGTGTTCAGGTCTTTTCTCTGCTCACACTCACCTGATGGAGAGCATCACCTTCATCCCAACCCAAAAACACTTCCAAGAAGTGAGGTCAGCCTGCACTGCCCCAAATCCCCCAGCTCTCCCTGTGTCAGGGTTTCTCTGGCCCCAGCTCAGTGCAGTTGGAAGCAGACTGTGCCTGAGCTGCTGCCTTCCTGCCGTGATCCTGCTTTGCCTTGGCTCCCAGGACTTTCTTTTCCTGGCTCCAGGGTTCCTCTCATCTTGGTGTACATCTGAAGGAACCATTCTGGGCTTGCTTTTTAATTCTTGAGGAGTGAGATGTCCTAGAGGGAAATTCATCTTCCCTACCCTCCATCCACTTCCCAGGAGAGGCATCTCTCATCCTTCAGGGCTGCTCCTTCTCTCTGATAATTACAAAGGTGCCCACTCAGACCTGGATGGGTTTTGGTTGGCTCAGCCAGAGAAGTTAAATGTCCCCACCTGTACAATTAACCAAAAAATCCCACCCCAGTTCTACACATGACATTGACTAAAAGGACTGAAAATGTAAAAATGAATTCCCAGAGGTGCAGTTTGAAAGTGCACTCCACTCCACTTAAGTCTAAAGTTATCCTAAATAATTCCTCCTGGCAGTTTAATGGTGGGGATTTTGCTGTAATGCTTCCTCCCTGACATTTGCAATGACCCAGTTTACTGTTTTTACAAATAATAATTTGTCTTAATTTTCTCTTTGAAGTAGCAAGGAAAAGAATAAATGGGTGAAATCCAAACCTAGTAACCTTGCTGGATATTGTAGGTCAATAAATTATCTTCGTGCACAGCTTAGTGTTCCAGGTTTCCACTTGAGTGGATGAGGGCTCTTTTAATGCTTGTTAAAATAGCAGAGACAAGTGATTGCAGTCTGAGGACGGAAAACATTGAATAATGCAAAGATATGTGGATTTTGTGATTTTACTTGGCTGGGGGAGAAAAATCCTTTGATTCTTTCAGAGCTGGATAATAAAAGCTTTCTTTGCAGTTCAGACTCTACATGTTTTTGAGCCAAACATGGCTCTGGAAAGTAATAATGCATTCCTAATGAAATAATCCAGTTGGGCTATGCCAGAGCTGGGCATTTCTGACCTGGTTTTCAGTGTAAAACCCAGCACAGGCTGAAGATTATTCCATTCTGCAGCCAGGAAACCTTGTCAGAAACACCATTTAGAGCTGCTAGTGCAGCCGAAGTTCTGGATGCAGGTTCTGGCTGCTCTGGTGACCAAAGCTGGTGGCCAAAGGTGGTTTAATCCATGGAGACCTGATTCTAAGAAGTCCTTCAGGTTGATATCACTTAAAGCAGGGTGAGGCTTCTCAAGGGAAACCCAGGAGTTTTAATGAGGTAAAAATGTTCATGGAATGAGCCTGACTTCCCTAATTGTATTATTATATCCAGACAAATAAAAATCTTCAAAGACATGGGCAACTTTTTCAAGACATCAAAAAATTTCAGCAAGAAACTGAAAATTTTAAATGAAAACCAAGTTTTCTCCTTTTTAAACTTTCATTTTTCTCTGCAAACTTTCTGATGAACTGAAAATCAGGTTCTCCAGGGCCCATTTCAGCCTCTCCAAATATCAGTTTCATTTCTTCTCCTGTACAGGGAAGGAGACTCATTTAGCCAATTTCTGGGGCTCAGCTCTCACCACAGATGGCCCTCCCTGCACTTGTGCTGTCTCAGCTGCCTCCTGGAAGCAGTATCTGAAATGAGGTCCATCTTTGGAATCCCAGTACCCTCACTCGTGGTCATGGACTCACATTTTCAGCCCTGAAGACTTGCACAGTTTTTTCCTTTCTGATAAGCAAGCATCGTATTCAACTGTTCTAATGTTTTATTGCCTTGTCAACATGTGAGAAAATAATAATTACACCCTGCTCTGCAGGACTGGGAATTCTAATCAACACCAAAGCAGGATCTGCACATAATTAGAAACTTGTTTTAGCTGCTTTTTCAGAATTTATCTCTCAAGCAATTGTCAGTGTCAGCAACATGGTTCAAACCAGCATATCTAAAAGTGAGACTTCGTTGTTGGTGCTGCTCTGCAGATAAATCAACATTTTCTCCAAAACAATGAAGACTAAAAACTGCTGAAAAAAGTTCCCCAGATCAGTCAGAGGCAATGTCAGGCTGTATGAAAGGTTTTGGGTTTGAACCCAGAGCCAGGGTTTGTCTGTACCTTGTTGTGTGAGATTTAGGGCTCTTGCTGTCACTCCAGGTGTCAGGGAAAGGGCATTGTCCCTGTCTGAGGTCTGGAGCAGGAAAAGACAATCACTGAAATCACTGAAATTACTGAAATCACTGAAATTACTGAAATCAGATCCTCAGGACTCGATCCGGGAGCCTCAGTCACAAAAGGGACATTTAGAAATGGAGTTGAAGAGTCCAAAGAATTTTCATTTCACTGGAGCCAGTCCAGGGTTGGACCCCAAACTCTCTTCCCAGCAGTGATCTCCTCCTGCTGCCGTTTGCTCTCTGAACGTGCCCATGGTTCAGGCAGTGATGAGCCCTGGCATGTCCCACAGCTCCCTCCCTCCCTCCCTCCCTCCCTCCCTCCCTAAGATGTGGTGCCCAGATCCAGCAGCACGGAGCAGTGCGGTCAGGGACAGCCCTGCCTGAACACGCTCAGGCACCAGAGCCAGAGCCACAGGGCTCCAGGCATGCACCAGCTGCAAACTCACTCATGGAATGCCAGGAGCTGCTGTGGAACCAGCCCTTAGCAGGGGGAGCAGGCCCTCACAGCCACGCTTGGCCCAGGGATCCAGCTGTCAGCAGGCTCAGTGCCTGCAGCAGGTGGGGCAAAACCTGGCACCAGCAACCCCTTGGGCTGCACAAAGCTGAGGGCAGCTGCAGGCACCTGGCCACAGCAGCTGCCAAACACAGCTCCAGTGCCATTTGTTGGGCACCCTTGGAAAAGGCTGGGAAGCAAGGGGATATGCAATGCCACCAGCAGCTGCTGTGATGCTGCAGAGGGAGGTGAGACAGGACCTCAGTGGTGCTCAGCACAAATCAGTGCAGACTCCCTCTCTCCCTCCCTCCCTCCCTCCCCAGTTCTCTCAGCTGCCAGCCGTGCCACGCTCAGGTGTCCCCGTGCCACCAGGGCACACACGGGGGTTGCAGCAGGTCCAGAGGAGCCACGGAGCTGCTCCAGGGCTGGAGCCCCCCCGAGCCAGGCTGGGAGAGCTGGGGGGGCTCACCTGGAGAGGAGAAGCTCCAGGGAGAGCTCAGAGCCCCTGGCAGGGCCTGAAGGGGCTCCAGGAGAGCTGGGAATGAACATTTTAGCAGGGACTGTTGCAACAGGACAAAGAGTGATGGTTTTCAACAAAAAGAAGGTGAATTTAGACTGGACATAAGCAAAAAAATTTAAAACTAGGGTGGACAGGCCCTGGCACAGGGTGCCCAGAGCAGCTGGGGCTGCCCCTGGATCCCTGGCAGTGCCCAAGGCCAGGCTGGACACTGGGGCTGGAGCAGCCTGGGACAGTGGGAGGTGTCCCTGCCATGGCAGGGGTGGCACTGGGTGGGCTTTAAGGTCCCTCCCGATCCCAGCCACTCCAGGATTCTCTAAATCCACCAGGACTGAGTTGTGGCTGTTATTTGTGTCCCCCAATCCCCTCTATCCCATCCCAACAGCATTTTTGGGGCTCTCCAGGGATTCTCCTTGACCTTTTCCTTGGTGCTGCTCTCCATCTCCCTGGAAATCCCAAATCTGCAATCCTCTCCCATGACCACCCTCCAGGGACCCCTCAGGAATTCCTCCCTGCTCCCAGGGAGCTGATCCCGGGCTCACCCTGCCCCGCCTGCCCCGGGCTCTGCCGCTCGCTCCGGATCCTCTGCAGACATTCCGCCTCCAGCTCCTGGAAGTGGAGGACGATGGAGCAGTCGGGATGAGTCCCCTGCACCTTGGAGAGGGGAAAGAGCAGGCAGGAGAATCATGGAATTGTGGAATTGTGGAAATGGAGTCATGGAGTTGGGTTGGAAGGGACCACAGACCCATCCCAGTCCCCCCCTGCCATGGGCACGGCCACTTCCCACTATCCCAGTGGGATGTGGGCACAGCAAACCCCACATTCCCAGCTCTGGGCTTTGCCAGCAGAGCTGATGGAGCACCAGGGAGAATATCCAGATCCCAAAGATGTGAGAGGTGTGGTGGCTGCAGGGATTGGATTGTCTGGGAATCCCTGCTTTGGGATTTGCCTCCTCGGCTCCCAGCTGGAGAACCGGGACACTGAGGCTGAACTGGAGATGCCAGGAACTCTGCCTGTCCATTGCCGGGTATCCCTGCCCATTCCCAGGTGTCTGTGCCCATTCCCAGGTGTCTGTGCCCATTCCCAGGTGTCTGTGCCCATTCCCAGGTGTCTGTGCCTCCCTCCCTCCCTCCCTCCCTCCCTCCCCAGTTCTCTCAGCTGCCAGCCGTGCCACGCTCAGGTGTCCCCGTGCCACCAGGGCACACACGGGGGTTGCAGCAGGTCCAGAGGAGCCACGGAGCTGCTCCAGGGCTGGAGCCCCCCCGAGCCAGGCTGGGAGAGCTGGGGGGGCTCACCTGGAGAGGAGAAGCTCCAGGGAGAGCTCAGAGCCCCTGGCAGGGCCTGAAGGGGCTCCAGGAGAGCTGGGAATGAACATTTTAGCAGGGACTGTTGCAACAGGACAAAGAGTGATGGTTTTCAACTAAAAGAAGGTGAATTTAGACTGGACATAAGCAAAAAAATTTAAAACTAGGGTGGACAGGCCCTGGCACAGGTGCCACCAGGGCACACACGGGGGTTGCAGCAGGTCCAGAGGAGCCACGGAGCTGCTCCAGGGCTGGAGCCCCCCCGAGCCAGGCTGGGAGAGCTGGGGGGGCTCACCTGGAGAGGAGAAGCTCCAGGGAGAGCTCAGAGCCCCTGGCAGGGCCTGAAGGGGCTCCAGGAGAGCTGGGAATGAACATTTTAGCAGGGACTGTTGCAACAGGACAAAGAGTGATGGTTTTCAACAAAAAGAAGGTGAATTTAGACTGGACATAAGCAAAAAAATTTAAAACTAGGGTGGACAGGCCCTGGCACAGGGTGCCCAGAGCAGCTGGGGCTGCCCCTGCATCCCTGGCAGTGCCCAAGGCCAGGCTGGACACTGGGGCTGGAGCAGCCTGGGACAGTGGGAGGTGTCCCTGCCATGGCAGGGGTGGCACTGGGTGGGCTTTAAGGTCCCTTTTCCACCCAAACTAGTCTGGGATTCTCTGATCTGGAATTTTGGCCATGTCTGATGCTGGAACACTCCTGCTCTCCTCTAGCCTTCAGGACAGGGACTCTTCCAGGAGCAGAGCTGGGCAAGCTGCCACAGTGGGACAATATTTCAGCTGCAGGAGCTGTCCATGCTAAAAGCAAGGGGAACTCAAGCCTCGGTGTGCTCCTGTGTCTGTCTGCACTGCCAGAAGGCAGCTGGTGAGCTGAAATATCATCAGACATCAAATGTTTGGGAGCTCACAGTGGGTAGAGGTGGGAAAGTGCCTGGCACAAACAATCCTGAGCAGCTTTATCCCCAGACAGCTCAGAGGGTGCTGCCTGCATTGTTCTGTCTGCTCTTTTCTGCCTGGGCATCTCATTTATTCCCTCTCTGACTTTCACTCTTTGAGCTGCTGTTAATTTAAGATGCTCCCTTGTTCACCTCTCTTATAGATTCAAGAGCTCTTCTGGCTGAGATGGATTGGGATCCCTGGAAGGGCATTCAAATGCAATGTTTTACCCAGCTCCTCCAATCCCTTTTCCCTGCATCTTGTTCTGCATTTGGATCCATGGTCCAGGCCCTGCAGTGCTGCTCCTGCGACTGCACTGCCTTCATTAAGTGCACACACGTACCAAATTCTCTTGATTTTTGCTTTTTTTTTCCTCTAAGCACCTGAGAAGTCTGGCAAATGTGGGAAGGCAGGAAAAGATATTTTAAATGCATTATAAATCCTATTTTAACTCAACTAATTATAGCCACAGTGTAATTAAAATATTGTGAAGGAAAAGAAAATAATCCTTCTTAACTGAAAGTGTGTTAACACCTTGCACCTGCAGAGTTCTGAATCACTGCACCTTTGTACCTGACAGCAAAATGCTCAACAGCCCCTTCTGCCAGAAAGCCCAAACCTGCTGAGAACAGCCTTTCTCTCCTCCTGAGGGGCAGCTCTGATCCCTGTGACAGGGACAGGACCCCGGGAATGGCCTGGGGCTGTGTCAGGGGGATTTGGGATGGACCTCAGGGCAAGGTTCTGCCCCCAGAGGTGCTGGCACTGCCCAGGGAATGGTCCTGACCCTGAGGCTGCCAGAGCTCCAGGAGGGTTGGAGCACTGCCAGGGATGCCCAGGGTGGGATTGCTGGGGGTCTGGGCAGGTCAGAGGTTGGATTGGATGATCCAGGGGTCCCTTCCAGCCCAGGATACTCCATGATTCCATGATCTCTTGACTCACTGGTCAGAGGGGGAACATCTCCTGCTGTTCCTGTAAACTCCCTCCTATTCCTTTCCTAAAGGTGAGAATAAACACAATGAAATTTGGCAGCTACAAATCAAAATGTCACACCAGAAGAAAAATCCTTGTTACATAAAATTTCTCCTTTTCCATTGATTGGAAAGTTCCAGCAGGAGAAATGAAAAATGTTGAACTTGATTTCATGAGCAGGGATTTTTTTCCAGTTACAAGCACGAGAACAAGCCATTGTGCCTGCAAAACAAATGCAAATATTTCCTGACCAGCTCTACCTTAGTGATTTCAAGACTAATAAATTTGCTGGTGTAAAAATATTATTATTTCACCGAATATTCATCAGTCACAGAAAAGCACCAGATATGTCAAAGACTGGGGGTAATACATGTGAGATGAATATCCCTATACAGGTCAGTCAAATCCCTTCAATCCCAAAGTGGTGAATTACTTTCCTCAGTGCCATATATTCCTACTACAGGAAGGCAGGGAAGGATGGATGTTTTTCCATGGCTTTTATTGAAGCAGGGATTACAAAGTGCAGCACAGAAATTACAGAGGGAATGTCCATGTCCCACTCAGGTCAGGCAGGATGGGGATGACAATATTTCCTTCTGGCTGTAAAGAAATGCATCTGTGAAAACACAATCAGAGCTTATGGGCCATTGGATCCATGTGCTCTGAAATGACTTTTTTAGCACTAAAAATGGCATTATCTGCAAGAACAAATAAGCTGTGTCTGCCAGCGTCAGCAGTCGAGCTTGGAAATGGGAAAAGTATGAGGAGAAAATCCCAGCCTGCTTAATTGCCTCACAAATCAAAGCTCTGGGCAATAACTCCTGTTCAGGGGAAATTCTGATGAGAAATATGATTACTGCTCTCTGCAGGGGAAAGGCAGCACTTGGACAAAATGTGGGCTGTTTTTTTCCTAGTGATCCCTGTGCCAGGGACTGACTTGCCAGAGCTCATTGGGAAGGTCAAAGCTTTCTCCTACTGCAGGACTGGGGCAGGTCAGGGTGGACTCGAGCTGGTGCAGCTTCTCCCGTGGGGTGGGTTCATGTCCTTCCATGTGCACCAGGCAGAACTCACAGCACTCTGTGGGCCAGTCCATGGAAATTCAAATGGGAATTTGAATTTCTATGGGAAAAAGCAAGATATAAATCTTCATTTTCTATCCATGAAAACAGCTTGAGGTTTTAATAATGGGGCAGCTGGTAAAGTGTTTGTATATAAATAACACCTAAGTGAGTGCAGTGTTGGTGTTCACATGCATTAAACTCCCAGAATGTTCTGTGCAGAGAACCAAATATCTCACCAGCAGGATAAAAAGTTTGTTTTATTTGACCTAAGTTGTGCATGAATCCTGTACCAAATGATTCTGGCAGGCTCAGCCTGTGCTGGAGTGACACGAGGGCCAAGCTGGTATCTGATGGTTGGGGCTTTCTGGAGAGGACTTGAAGAGATGGGAGCAAAACCACTCAGCACAAATATAAACATGAATGTCTGGGTGCAGGGGGGGTTGTGTGTCTTTGCACGAACTCTGGGGTTTGGTATTGGCTGTTGTCTGCCTGTTCCTGAGTCTGTTTGCATCCTTCTCTGTCAGATCACTCCGTGCTGGTTGTCCCAATGCTACAACCTTTGTGGTTGTGGTTCTGTGCAGCCTCGGGGCAAGTGCCAGCCCTCAGCTCCCTCTGTTCCAACTCAGGTCTCTTTTTTCCTTCCCATTTCCTCCCTCTGAGCCCCAGAGTGACTTTTCTTTTCTCTGGAGAGGGAAAGCTGCTCCGTGGGTGGCAGAAGGACTTGCCCAGGGACAGGGAGGGTTTCACGGTATGGCTGGACTCAGTCTGAGCCATGGCTGTGGCAGGGGTTCCCCCAGCTCCTCCATTCCTTCCCAGGATCTGCTCCAGGCAGAGGAGGAGCTGGGTGGCTGCAGCAGCTGAGCTGCTCAAGGAGAGGTTGGTGTGAAGGATGGGGTGAAAACCCCATCAGCAGGGCAAGTGTTACAAGGGTGAAGCCACTTTCCTTTTTTTCTTGGAATTATTAGAGGGTTCAAGTGGAATTTAATTGGTGCTTTAGCCTCGAGCTGCCCTCAGTGTGGGAGCTGCAGAGCAGCCACTGAGTGCAGAACCAGGGAACTCCAGCTCTCACCTTCCCTGTGCTCTCCAAAGCAAACAAACAACCAAACACGCCAGTAATTAACTGCACACCCAGACTGTGAGGAGCACTGCTGGGAGACATCACCCAGGAGAGGGCAGGCAGGAAAATGATGAGCCTGAAAAAGCTGATCCAGGAAAATAATGAGCTTCTCCTATGGAGGAGGATGAAAAAGAAATCTGGGCACTAAATTCCTCCTCAGAACTGTAGAATCAGGGATTTTTATAGTTTGGAAAAACCCTCTGAGACTAATAAAGACTATTCAAACCCAACTGTTCTCCCAGGCCTACCAAGGCCACCACTGACCATGTCCCCAGGTGCCACATCCACATGGATTTTAAATCTGCCCAGGGCTGGGGACTCCACAACTGACTCAACCATCACTCTCCATCATCTGCTTGGAGCGGGTGGGAAGGTCGAGCTGCAGGAGGGAATCTTGCTCTGATTATCCACGTGAGGCTCTCCTGCACAGCACCTGAACTGCTGAGTCACAACGTCAAGGAACAACCCTGGGCACAAGGACTCAAGGACACCCTGTGAGAGATTCAGACCTAAAAACCAGCTTGGGTTTGGGCCAGTCCCAAAGGATTTTTTCCTACAGGAATTCCTACTGCAGTTAAAGGAACAATTCCCATCCCACTGTTTGCAGAGAGAAAGAGTTGAATTGGAGTGACCTGAGCAGCTCCCCATGACTGCCAGCAGTGCCCAAGGACAGGCTGGGACACAGCCTTGCCCAGGTCAGGCACAGGGCACCGCAGGGTGATGGAGGAACGGCGTGGTGCTCCAGGCTGAGCCAAAGCAGGTCTGGGTCACGCTGCCAGACTTGCACAGAAAGTTCCTTTTCCCTGTGCTTCCCTTCAGCTGAGTCATTGCTTTGGGAGGGTTCAGCAGCAGCTGCTCTGAGGGGGGGCAAGGAGCAGGCACCAAATGTGCCATGTGCTGGATCTGGTGCCTCCTTTGCTCCATCTGTGGAATGGAGATCAGCCCTCTGATCAGTTCCTCTGTAACTTCCTGGGAGATGTAGCCATGGGAGTGTTAGGTGGGAATGGCTGTTCCAGGTCAAGCACAGATTAGGCTGGGAGTCTGTCCCAGCTCCCTGCTCCCAGGATTCCAACCATCTGAGAGCACAACCAAAAAAGCTCTTCCAGCAGATGTCCACAAGCTCCTTTGCTGGCTGCTCTGTGCCCTGTAGGCTTGGTCCTGGCACAGCACTCCAGGTCCTCCCAGCAAAAGCAGCTCCCACTATCCCAGGGTGCTGCAAGCACTGTCCAGGCTGGCCTCGGGCACTGCCAGGGATCCAGGGGCAGCCCCAGCTGCTCTGGGCACCCTGTGCCAGGGCCTGCCCACCCTGATAAAGAATTCCTGAGCTCATGGAGCATCTCCTGAGTAAAGTCCTGGGTGTGGATCTGTGTGTGATGGCTGCTGCAGTTGGAGAAATGACCAGAACACTTTTTCCAAATGTGTCTTCCTTGCAGACAGTCCTTGATGTTCTTCAAGTATTCCCTGTAAAAATGTGTCATGTCCAAAACACTCTGAGCCCAGTCCAGATCCACTGTGTTGATATTAGCTGAAAATGTGCCCCAACAGAAATTGTCAAAACAAGAACCATCATAACAGGAGGTAAAACTGTCAAAATTGAAGGCTGGGAGGTTTAGAAGGTTCTGTTTCCCATCCCAGTGGGTGATTCTGCAGAGGACTCGTTCTCAAGGCAAACCTAGAAATCACTGATAGTTCCCCTGGGAGCAGTGGAGAAATGGAATTGAGCTGGGAGCAGCCAGGAAAGGTTAGCATGGCAGAAACCTGGCCCTGGCCCTGAAGGGCAGGTCTGGGATCTGCACAGGGAAAACTCAAGATTCCCTCTCCTCCAGTTGCATCTGTGCTGTGTCCAGCACTTCATCTTTAGGGGACAGACAGAGGTGCCACATTCATCTTCTTGTCCTCCCCAGGGTGTGGAAAAGCCTGAGGAGTTCCCAGGATGATTAGATGGCCCACATGGGGGGTGATGCCTCCAGCACAGAGAAACACCACCCAGGTTTAATCAAGAGGAGTCCATGGTGTTGGGGAGTTCATTAAGAGCTCTGGATACAGTGCAGCAGTTGTGCCAAGGCAGCAGTAAACTCCTGCAAAATGCAATTTATTGGGCTCTTGTGAGTGCCCCAGGGGAGCTGTGGTGCAGGAGCTCGGGGGAAATTGTTTCCATCTGTCTCAAATGGACTCTGGGAGCTGTTGGTGCTTTGAGTGCGGAATTATCCTGGAATCACCCACTCCACCCCTGGCCAGGCACCCCTGCACAACCTCCCTGACATTTCCATTGCCATCTCCAGCAGCTTTTGCTGGCAGTAGCCCCTCTGATTTTCTCCCACTTGACTTTTAAAAACTTTATTCAACAACTTTGTGGAAACTAATTTGATCTTTCAGTGCCCAAGGAAACACAATCTGGCAGGAGCACCACTGAAATAATGGATACAACCAAATCCCAAGGACTTTGGCTGTTCCAGCCATGGCAGGAAGTTGGAACTACATGATCTGTAAATTCCCTTCTTACCCAAACCATTCTGGGATTATGAGATTATTCCGTTTTCTCAACTGGAACCCCCTGCAGATGGAAAATAACCCAAGAAGGGTTGTAATGGAAAGTGAGTTGGAAAAGGCCTTTACTATTTCTGTGTCTCGTCTTCAATGGTTGCTCACCACAGTTGTAGGAAAGGTCCTGGAACATCATGGAAGCTGCTGGAACAGAGGGAAATGTGTCTGTTGAGCAACAGCCTCCACACCTTGGTTTGTACCACTGCTATCTGGGATTTTCTGGAAATTCATCGCTATTTCTCCAATCCTGCCTCCAATTTACTGAATTTCCCCTACATGTGAAGGAAGACCACAAGGGCAGCTGGGTTTGGCTCCTGTCTGATCTCCTGTACAGCACAGGGCATTCCCTTCCTGCTGTGTCTGGCCCCACATCCCCCTTGCAGCGCAGGCAGCTGTGGCCTCTGGGGGCCTGTTTTCCTTCATTAAGTGTCAAGAGAATCCAGATAACTCATTCCAGTGGAGATGTCAACACTGAGGACATTCACATTTGGACAAAGAGCATCAGCCCAGAGTGTCTGAGCACGGAGATACATTTCATCACATTTTAGGTGTCCAGAGAGGGGATGTCAACAGCTGAGCCAAGGCAGCCTTTTCCTAACCCAGCACAGATAATTCAGTCTCAGATACTGGGAAGAACGATGACAAACCTCCCCTTTGGCTAGGAAAGGAGTCAGTGTGGCTAGCTGGATGTCAATACAGATTTTGTGGATGACTCTGGGTGGGATTGAGCCCAAGTGTTTCACACAGCCATGAAGCAAAGGCTGACTCTGTGGTCACACATCATCATTTGTCAGAGCTCATCCTGATGGTTAAGGGAAAAATATCCCTGGGCCCAGTCCTTCTGAATGTGCTGACTGAAATTCCCAGACTCCAGCAACAGTAAAACCAAACCTGTGACTCTGCTGTCCTGTCACAACAGCTTAGCAGCAAACAGATCACTCTCAGTGGGCGTCTGTAACTCTGAGCACAAGGAGAGCTCACCCAGAGAGAAAGAACCCACTCGGTCCTGCTGGGGAGGGCTGAGGATGCAGAGGTGATGCTGCCTGTTACCTTGGCAACCATCCCCATCTGGGAGGAATCTGAGGCAGGCACTCTGACCCCTGGCAAAAAATGTTTGAAAGTTTAATGACTTAATTAAGGGAATAATTCTTGGCTGTTGGGAAAGGGAGAGGTGTTGTAGCTCCAGCTGATCACTCAGAGCCATAATGGGGGAATTCAGCATGGGCCAGTTCCGAGGTTTGGACTTTGGCAAAGAAGGTGCCACCAAAGCCCATTCAAGAGACAGTTGGAAAGGAATAGGGCCTGATTCTCCACTTATTTCCATTCTGTTATTCCAAATTCATGGAGAATTTCCTTTTAAAAGGAGACTAGGTGGTTGAGGTGATTGGCAATAATCAGGACATGGGTCAGTGGTGGGGAATGACTGGACTCCATAATCTCCAAGGGCTTTTCCAACTATAATGAATGTCTGATTCTACAGTTCTAAGAAGGAGGAATCTGGTGCCCAGACTCCTTTTGCATCCTCCTCCACTGGAAAAGTTCATTATTTTCCTGTATTGTTTTTTTCAGGCTCCTTGTTTTCCCGCCTGCCCTCTCCTGGGTGATGTCTCACAGTTAATTACTGAAGCATTTGTTTGCTTTGGAGAGGATGGGGAAGGTGAGAGCTGGAGTTCCCTGGCTCTGCACTCAGTCCCTGGGGAATTGCACCTGCACAGGTCTGGCCTTGTAGAATCTGAGAATTATTTGGATTGGTAGGACCCAAACTCTGGCATGGTTTGGGTTGGAAGGACCTGAAAGCCATCCAGTGCCACCTTCCAGTGTCCCAGGTTGCTTCAAGTCTGGTCTAACCTGGCCTTGGACACTTCCAGGGATCCAGGGGCAGCCACAGCTGCTCTGGGCAACCTGAACTGCTCAGTTCTGAATTACTTCTCTCATGTTATTCACAGAATTTTCAATTATTGACCCCAGAGCAGTAAGAAAATGCCCACACAAGTCTCATTCTCTCATGTAATTCAGATTTTGAGCTGCAGTTTAAGGTTATCTTTGAATTGTCTGTTAGTATTTATATGACAGGGAAAATCAGATAAAAATCCAGATAGCTGGATTGAAGAGAGATATGAAAAACCTTTGTAAAAAATGGGGAGTTCCAGTTTTGTTTCTTCAAACATGAACTCAGACTGCATTCAGTACAGTCTTCATATTTATCCAAGGATCATAAAATTGAGATTTCTGTGCAGCAAGCAAACAGAGGAGTGTATGGGGATGGATACAAAGGCAAATGTGAGCTGAAGAGAGATAAATTAACTAAAAGCCTGGATCCTGTGTGCCTACAGAGAAAGCTCTGTTAATTGAAATGAAAACCTTCCCTGGATCATTTCTCTTCACTAAATCTCTTTTGGTCAAATATTCCTGTGCCTGTATCATTGATATTGCAGCACAGAACCACAGAACTGCTGAGGTTGGAAAAGGCCTCTGAGATCATCAAGCCCAACCTCTGACCAAACACCACGTGGGGCTTGAGGCCAGCAGGTGACACCACCATGTCCAGAGAACACTCAGTATTCCAAGGATTGTGCTTTCCCTCTGCATCCAGAAGGGCTCAAAGCGGAGGGTCCCATATCCCACAGAGCACTCAGGCTGTTCATCATTCCAGGATGGATTGGTCTTTTCCTGTTCTTAATGAAAATTCTCAAAAGCTTCTGACTTTTCTGATGCAAAATGAAAACAAATGTGCAAACCTCAAAGAGTTTCACAATTCATTTTCTCCAGCCATGCCAGATTCCTGGAGCGTGCCATTAATCTTCCCAGTGGAATCGCTGGGTTTCTCACTAGGGATCTGCTCCTTGCTCCCTGGATCCATGGATCCATGTGTCTTGGCCACACTCTCCATGGATAAAAGATAGTGCAGAGCCTGTGCCTCCGGCCCAGCCCTGCTCCTGCTGGCTGCTGTAACAGTCCTGCCCTGTTCCTGCTGGATCAGCCTTCATCCAGTGATATTTAGGGATGGCAGCTGGGACCTCTCTCCCTGAATTTCACCACTCTCATGTTTCTGCAGCCCTGATCCTTCAGGATATCTGGATGTGGCTTTCTAACTAAGGCAGTTTCCACTCTCCATTGGACACTGTTCCCTCCTGGTCCATCCTGCCTTGGGAACATCTCACATCCTCCAGTGAGCAAATGGTCCAGGAGAGCAGAGAGACCCCTCCACATCTGCTGTTGCTACAAGAACAGACAAAACCCCTGGTGGAAATTAAAAGCAGCATGAGTTGGAGTTCTTGGCAGAGCTGTGCTCTTTTTGTCTAAAGGGAGTAGGAAGATGTGGCCAGAACAGAAATTCAATTCATCAGTCTGGCTCCATGGTTACTAAGAAACAGAGGGATGCTGCTACACTGGAGTTATTTCATTCCCAGATGAGAAAGGGATGCTCAAACTGAAATATAAATTTATTTCTTTGAAATGACTCTGTTTCTCTAAGACAGGAGCCAGCACCCCAATTTAATCTGCATTGCCAGTGGATGCTCCTCTTTGCTCTGCTCTCTGTCCTTCAGCAGAAGGAGATGGGCACCTTTGTGTGCTTAATTAGTTTTTTTCTTTTTTTTTGCATTAACCCACATCCCCTTCAGCAGATCAGGATTTATCCTCAGTAGGTAAAAATAAAGAAAAGGAGTGGCTTCAGATGAAGGAAAAGTCCTCACCTGTTTTTCAACTGAGCTTCAGGAAATCCACAGGACAAGGCAGAGACAGCAAAGGTGAGGGTCAGGTTTGAGAATAACAGGTTTGTGCTTAAAAGGGGTGAGGGTTTTCCCACAGATTCCCAGAATCACTGAGGTTGGAAAAGACGTCCAAGACCACTGAGTCCAATCTGTGCCCAATGCCCTCCCTGTCCCCAGCCCAGAGACCTGAGTGCCACATCCAGGGCACCTCCAGGGATGGGCACTCCAAACCTCCCTGGGCAGTGCCAAGGCCTGATCCCCCTTTCCATGGGGAAATTCCTGCTGCTGTCCACCCTGAGCTGCCCTGGCCCAGCCTGAGGCCGTTCCCTCTGCTCCTGTCCCTGTTCCCTGGAGCACAGCCCGACCCCCCGGCTGTCCCCTCCTGTCAGGAGCTGTGCAGAGCCACAAGGGCCCCCTGAGCCTCCTTTGCTCCAGGCTGAAATCCCAGCTGCTCTGTGCTCAGTCACCTCCCTCTGCAGGGAACACCAGACTAAAAAGGCAGCTGAGGCAGAGAAGAAACACCAATGCCTCCTCCTCTTCCTCCTCTTTTCCCTTGATTTCCTTCACCAGCTCCTTGGGGAACATCCCCACTTCCTCAAAGCAGCCCAGGGAAGGATGGCACCTGGATATTAAGCCAAAAGCTTCCCTAGGGTAAGGTTTTCCCACCACAAACCCAATCCTATCCCTGCAGGCTCCTCCTGCCTCTGTGACTCATCCCTGCCTACCCTAATTCTCATCCTGTCCTTCCTCAGAGAGCTACTGCTTCTCCTGAGCCCTGGCAGGGAATTCCATCCCACTCAGCTGATTTATTCCTCCTCTGGTGAACACTGCTTAAGTTCATTCCAGCAACAATCGAAAGACCAAAGCCTGGGTTGGTTCCAGCAGCCCGATGTGATGGGTGCCCACCAGAGCTCCCTCACTGCTTTCTGGGCTCCTGTTGAGGTCAGAGCATGGCTTTGGGGCGACTTTTAGGTGCCACATTTCAAACTTGGCTTAAAAATCTTAAATAATGACTGCCCTGGAGGAGAGCAGAGGTTTGCAAGGCCTGACAGAAGTGTGGGGGCTGTCAGTCCTGAAATTCATCAGCTGTGGAAAATCACAGATAGAGATGGAAGTTAAGACTTCACTGTGCTCCTTACATCCCTCAAGAACACTGGCAGGTCCCTGCTGCTTTGTGCTCTGCTTCAGACAGGCACCAGAGAGTTTGGGGTAATTTCAGCTTACTAGGAATCTTGTATTTCTAATGGAAAACTGTGATCTTTTATTTTGCTTTTCCTTTTTAAACTTATCCAACTTATTTTCATTAAAATTATCAATAAATTCACAGCTTGTGAGATGTTAATATTTTTACTGCAATGTGAACTCTAACCTTTCATTCTCCTTTTGCTGCTGGTTCCTTATGACAATCTAATAGGTATTACTTTTACCTTTTCTAAAGCAACTTCCATTCTGTTAAAACCTGGATGTTGCTCTTTGTGCTGGATGCTGCAAGGCCACTGTCAGCATTTATGACATAAAGCAACACCATGAGCTGTAAATACTGCCATGAAACTTTCCCAATTTAGACAAAGTTTCAAGAGAAACAAAAATATTTACATAGTTCACACTTGTTCCACAGAAAATGAGAAATATTGACTTCTTGAAGGTTGCTTTTATCCCAAGTTGCAGTACAGATCAATTACTTCTGAAAATGTTGTTGTTTCTGGTCATCCTTGTTATCTTCCCTTAAATCAGGAAGCCTGGAGAAGAGGAGGCTCCAGAGTGACCCAACTGCAGCCTTTCAGTGCCTGAAGGGAGCCCACGGGAGAGCTGCAGAGGGACTGGGGACAGGGCCTGGAGGGACAGGCACAGGGAATGGCTCCCACTGCCAGAGGGCAGGGATAGATGGGAGATTGGGAATGAGGAATTGTTCCCTGGCAGGGTGGGCAGGCCCTGGCACAGGGTGCCCAGAGCAGCTGGGGCTGCCCCTGCATCCCTGGCAGTGCCCAAGGCCAGGCTGGACACTGGGGCTGGAGCAGCCTGGGACAGTGGGAGGTGTCCCTGCCATGGCAGGGGTTTAAGGTCCCTTCCAACACAAACCATTCTGTGACATAAACTTCCATGTTTTCTCACTCTGCATTCCCCTGGTTTCCCATTTGTTCACTTTGTGGGATTGCCTGGAACAACCTAAACACAGGCATCTTGCAGGGCTCAGGTTTCCAGCAGCACCACTCCCGTCCTGCCCTGCACAGGCTGGCCCGAGGCCTCTGCAGTGCCAAAACAGAGACCATTGATTGTCTCCTTTGCTCTTTGAACAGTGAAACAACTCCTCAAGTCCCTGGTTCAGTAATGGATGAGGATTTGGGAGCCAACAAAGGGCTTTGCTTGTGTTTGACACAACACAGAAATATTAGAAGTGTTGTTTTATTCCCTTTAAGTGCAGTTACCCCTTCAGGAGAGCGACTGCAGTGCTCACAGGAGTTCCTCTGGAATTAAAACCCTTGCAAGGGCCCTGACTTACCTTACATGGTCTGGGAAATAAAATCCTCTTGAAAATTGCACTGTGTTTCAAAGCCAAGAGCAAAAACAAGAGGCAGAGACACTTATCATAAAATATTTCAGTAGAATTGGCCTTTTGATTCTTTCATGGGCCTGGTCTTTGCTGTTCCTTCTCCTCCCTGTGTTCTGGGCCTTTCTCATTGCTCCCAAGTCATCCAAGGCTGGGAGGCATCAGACCATGAAGGGAAGTGAGACCAGCACTGACTCTCCCACCACACACACACCTCTGGTGACCTCAGCAAGGCCGTGGAATCCTGGGGTGGGTTGGGTGGGAAGGGGCCTTAAACCCCACCCAGTGCCACCCCTGCCAGGGCAGGGACACCTCCCACTGTCCCAGGCTGCTCCAGCCCCAGTGTCCAGCCTGGCCTTGGGCACTGCCAGGGATCCAGGGGCAGCCCCAGCTGCTCTGGGCACCTGTGCCAGGGCCTGCCCACCCTGCCAGGAATTCCTTCCCAATATCCCACCTAACCCTGCCCTCTGGCTTGAGGCCATTCCCCCTTGTCCTGTCACTCCACATCCTTGTCCAAAGTCCTTCTCCTTCCTACAAGCCCCCTTTACCTCCTGGAAGGCTGCAGTTCCTCAGTGCATTCCCACACTGCCTCCACCCCAGCCCCAGAGATGGGAGTCACTCCTTGTACACACTCCTGCCTTGGAGTTTTGTCCCGGTCTGAACTCATTCTTCAAATCCCAAATCCACTGGAACAGAATGTTAGACAGAAGAAAAGGAGCTATCAAGTCCTTTTGTTCTTATAAACCTCTTTTGACATTTTCATTCTCCTTGAAGGCTAGGCAGAAATTCTTTACAGATGTTCTAAACGTCGCCAGCAGTTCCAGGAAGCAGGACAGGTATTATTGCCTCCCAGAGGGATCTGCCTGCTCTCCTTCCCCTTCGAGGGGAAACCAGGAGGAACTGAGGAGTGCTGGGCTGGGAAGAACTCGGCAATGGCTCATTTCCCTCTCCCAGGGGATGGCTGAACATTCCAGTGGGTGTTGTTAAAATGCTCCCAGGCACAGAGCAGCTGCTCATCCTCACTGCTTTTAATCTTTTATGTTAATTGGTGATGGCTGCTCTCAACACCTCAGAAATCCTCTAAAGATGGCCAGCCAGGCAAGAAAACACTCGTGGAACAGCACGGCCCTGGGAATCTCATCCCCAAGGTCCCGGGTTTTGCTTAATAATTAAAAATTTATATCCATTTCTTGGTGCCTCAGTTTACCCACAGAACATGAATGTGTTTCTGACAAGGCAAGGGGACACTTCAGTTATGGATCCTTGCACAGCTGGAAGTGTTGATGGTTTCTTTGGGATTTCCTGTCTGGGATCCTGCAGAGCTGATGGGATCAATTCTATCAACTCTCCTTAATTTTTCCCTCATTGTAGGAGGTGTTGTGCTTTTAAATTGAGGGTTTGGGGGTTTTTTTCTGAGCATGGAACATCTGAGGGACACTGAAATAACCAACTGAAATACAGAAAGCACAACTGCAATGTTGCACCAACTCATCCACGGTCATTAACTGCAGTCCAGCGGCAGTGGAAGCTCTGCCAGCCCAATTATCAACCCTGGGCACTCTCAAGTGCATTTCCTCTGCTCCTCTCCCTCGCCATCCAGGGCTGGCCAGCACCCAGCAGTGCAGGGAGCTGCTCACCCCAGAGTCCATCTCCAGTTCAGTGAATAATCCCAGCGAGCAGAGGGGGCTCCCCTGTCCCCCCGGACCCTGGGGGTCCCCAGCGCTGGGCAGGGGGAGGATCAGCCCCTGCTGGGGTCTCAGCGCCCTCCCACGCTGCCCAAGGAACGCCGCGGTCTCCATGGACACCAAAGCGGGGAGGATCCATCGGGAAACACCGGCAGGGTGACATGCCGGCGGCTGGGGGGAGCCTTAGGAGGGGGGATCATCCCTTAGAGAGGGGACATGCTTCTGACTGAGGGGAAGCCGGGGCTGCGGGGAAACCCAGGGGGAATTTGCACCTTTCATGATCATAAGCAGCGGTGTCCCATCGTCCCGGGTGTTGGGATGCTGAGGGAACAGGAGAGAGCCCCGGTGCCAGGTCCGGGGTGCTGGGATGCTGAGGGAACAGGACAGAGCCCCGGTGCCAGGTCCGGGGTGCTGGGATGCTGAGGGAACAGGACAGAGCCCCGGTGCCAGGTCCGGGGTGCTGGGATGCTGGGTGACCAGGACAGAGCTCCGGTGCCCGGTGCCCGGTTCCCGGTGCCCGGTGCAGGGTGTTGGGATGTGCCGGGTGTTGGGATGCTGGGTGACCGGGACAGAGCCCCGTGCCCGGTGCCCGGTGCCGGGTGTTGGGATGTGCCGGGTGTTGGCATTCTGGGTGACCAGGACAGAGCCCCGTGCCCGGTGCCCGGTGTGCCACCGAGCTGCCGCCGCTGCGGCACAGCCAGAGCCGGGCTCGGGAGCCCCCGGCCCCGGGTGTCCGGCAGGGCAGGGCTGAAGTCACTGCTGCACTGCAGAGCCCTGGTGTCCCCGGAGAGCTCAAACACAGAACTGCAGAGCCACAGGAGGCTGGGAAAGCGCTCTGAGATCAGCCACGAGCCCAGGACTGGCGGCTCCATCAGTCACCGTGTCCCAGGTGCCCCGGCCACACGGCTATTAAATCTCTCCTGGGACCGGGACTCCATCCCTGGCCTACAGAGAGTGAGAGGAGGAAGGGCAGAACCCATCCTTTGCACATGGAGAGGAGACCTCCTTGCAAATAAGGAAACAACAACTTGCCGAAAAACTGAACAACAAACACACCCCCTCCCACCCCTCACCCCGCCTTTTTTTTTTTTCTTTACTATTTTTTCCTTTTGTTTTTGGTTTTTGGTTGGTTTGTTTTTTGTTTTTGTTTTGGGTTTTTTTGTTTGTTTGTTTTTGGGGTTTTTTTTGAGGGGTTAGTTTTTTGGGGTTTTTTTGTTTGTTTTAGAGGAGTTTTTTGTTGTTGTTTTGTGGGGCTTTTTTGGGTTTTCATGGGGTTTTTTTGTTCTTTGGGTTTTGTTTTATTTTGTTTGTTTGTTTTTTGGTTTTTTGGTTGGGTGGTTGTTGTTTGTTTTTGTTTTTTTTTTTTTCCTTTTCTTCTGTTTTTCTTGTCTCCAAGTCCAAGAAGTTCTATTTTCATCCTGGGACCTTCTGAAAAGGGACTTCCTGATATACCCCACAATTGCTTGTTTGCTTTTCTCCTTGACAAGAAATGCTGTCACTGTGGTGTTCTCAGGATTTTACATTTCCTGGAGTACCAATCTGAAAACGTCTACCTTAGGAAATCATTCCTTTCCCTGTCTCTCACACCTGACATGTGAGAGAGCATCAGGCTGAACCTGCAGCTTTAATCACCTTGATGAAGACACCTCTTGAAGTTCCCCCATCTTTCATGACACGTTATGCCCCTTTAATCTGGCTCTGCTCAGTCAGGCCCCGGGCAAAGAAAGGCCCATTCTGGGACACTTTTCCTGAACATTAAAGAGACAGATTTCAGTGTGACACAGACAATGTAGGATTTTTAAAAACTGAGACCATTTAAATGTTCTGAGAGCAGCAGAAACAAAATAAAGTCTGTTTGCAAAGTACCTGTTCAGATCTGGCAGAAATACAACAAAAAATTGCATTAGTGGTGAATTATTTGCATTCCTTTTCCCGACTCCAGTTTCTCAAAGCACTAAACTTGGCTCTATTGAAGTTGTCCTTTCCATGTGACAGCCCCTTTAATCCCCTGACTCTGTAATCAGATCCATTCAGAGAACTCCAGAACACAAAGGAACTGCCACTCCAGCCCAGCCTCTGGATGCAGCCTTGGAAATTATAGAGCAAAACCCAGCAGGAAATCAGTGGCTGATTAGCTCTGGGATTTAGGGAGGTTCTGATTTGAAAATTGGTGAGAAAATTCCCATCTGGAATGATAAATGGGCTGACTTGTAAGAGCTTTGTTCATTTTGGGGAGAGCAGACTGTACTAAGCATCTTCCCAAATCCCAGCTATCCCAGAGCAGGGTTAAGGTCTGGAACACATTGTCCAGGAAAGGAAACAGAGCTGGGAAGGGGCTGGAGCCCCAGGAGAGGCTGAGGGAGCTGGGAAGGGGCTCAGCCTGGAGCAAAGGAGGCTCAGGGGGCCCTTGTGGCTCTGCACAGCTCCTGACAGGAGGGGACAGCCGGGGGGTCGGGCTGTGCTCCAGGGAACAGGGACAGGAGCAGAGGGAACGGCCTCAGGCTGGGCCAGGGCAGGCTCAGGGTGGACAGCAGCAGGAATTTCCCCATGGAAAGGGGGATCAGGCCTTGGCAGAGGCTGCCCAAGGGGCTTTGGAGTGCCCATCCCTGGAGGTGCCCAAGGAAGGCCAGGATGTGGCATTCAGTCTCTGGGCTGGGGACAGGGAGGGCATTAGGCACAGGTTGGACTCAGTGGTCTTGGAGGCCTTTTCCAACCTCAATGATTCCATGATTCCATGTGGAATTCTATGTACAGTCACAGAATCACAGAATCACGGGGGGTGGAAAAGATCTCTGAGACCACAGAGTCCAATTTTTGAATCCCTCCACACCAAATAAACCCCATCACAAAGTGCCACGTCTGCCCCCAAGGGACCCAGGGCAGAACAACCCAAAATTGTGTTCTCTTCCTCAGAACATTGCTTTAATAACACACCCGTGCTCGCTGTTGAGCAGTGTGGCAGCAGAATCACCGCTTCCAGCCAGCTCTGGGCTGGGATTTCCAGTCCATGTTAATGCTGTTAATGCTCCAATCCTGACATTTTGGTCATGTAATCTTATTGAAAAAGGTTTTTTCCCCTTTAGTTTCATGGGATTTTCAGATTGGTGTTTCAGGTATTTAATGCATGTATTGAACCAGCTCTGGTCACTCTGCCCCAGGCAGACTGTGAGGGACTCCTGAAGCCCTGGATGGTTTTGTGCTGTTATTGCTGGGTGTTCTGGTGATTATTCTTTAAAAAAGACCAAAGCAGGGAATAGGAAGTTGGTTTGTACTGCGTTGTAATTAATGCAGAACAAATCTGAGTGCAATCAGGATGTTTTGATTGCAGCCTAGTGGGATTTCTGGGTGTCATGGCTTTTTTAGCCATGACATCTTGCAAATCAGATTTTGGCACTGTTAGAAGGGAGAAATTGAGGAGAAACTGAAGATGCTGGAAGTACTTAGGTATAACTCAGCCTAGGGGAGACCAAATACACTTGGTCCATTCCTGCTCACAGGTAGAGGAGAAAATTCAGGGGACCAAATTTCCAGTTTTTAATCCCTACATAAAGAATTTACATCCTGAGCCATGATGAATTTTTCCTATCAGCGTTTCTAACACAAAATTCTAGGAGATTCAGTGTCAGAAAATTTAAAATGTTGTGTAGAATGAGTCAAACCATCCTTTGCAGCCTTAAAACCTCCTCTAGGAAAGCTGGAGAGATTGCTTTGGGATTATTTCATATAGTCCTCATTATCAGTTTTAACTGTTGCAAAGGAATGAAAGGTCCAAATTATCAGCAAAATTGGCTTGGAAGTGTCTCAGGTTTGACTTTAAAAGGCAGGTTAATTAATCAGTGCAGTGACAAGAAAGATATGGTTCCATTTTCATGGAAAAATATAGCTGAGTATAAATCCAGACAGTTTCTTCAGGCCTTGTTTTAAATAATTTCTCCTTTCTCATCCTAAAAATGTCCGTGGCTTCTCCAAGTCCTGGCTGCCAGAGCCTCCCAAAGGGCTTTTCCCCTGACAGCCACAAACAGGCCATGGAACACTGCTGCTCTTTAAACCAGCCCAGGTTTTCCCAATGCATCAAACAGCAGGATGGGGATGGGGCAGAAATCTGTGGTGGAGGCACGAATTTGGAACACAACAGCACTGGAATAATTTTCAATGCAAAAGATTTTCAGCCAAACACAATTGTTCCGTCAACACTGGTGGCAGGAGCCCAGCTCCTCAAACCCAGCTGAGTTTGGAGCAGCTGAGCATTTTCCTTGTTTCCTATTCCATTTTTCAATTGAATTCTGGCTGGGGGCTGCATGGAAATGGAGTGGAGAGAAGCTAAGCAGGACTTTCTGCTAAAGTGTTTGGAGACAAGGACACCACAGCTTGCCTTGGTGGTAAGAGAAGAATAATGATACCATCCTTAGTGAATCCTGGAATGGACTGGCTTAGAAGGGACCATGAGGATCACCCAGTGCCACCCCTGCCATGGCAGGGACACCTCCCACTGTCCCAGGCTGCTCCAGCTCCAGTGTCCAGCCTGGCCCTGGACTCTTCCTCTGTGGTGTTTTGGAGCAAAGTGGCAGCTGGGCCTTGGGGAATGGCCCCTTCCTTCTCAGGGTGGGGATTCCTTCTCAAAGAGCTGCTGAACTCCCTTAGTCCCCACTCCCCCTTGGGTCACAGATTTTCTGAGCTGGAATGGAGGTGCAGGAGTCTATTCCTGTGTGTCACTGCTGCTCCAGCCATGCCTGAGTGGTGCCAGGGTTCCTTGGGGAGGTGAACACATCTTGTGAGCCTGTTTTGTTAGCCCTGATGAGCCAGCACCCCCAGCCTGCCCCCTGCAAGCCAAGTGGGAAGCTGGTAAATTCCCATGGCACCCGAGCCCCCGATATCTGCAGCAGAACCTGCTGGCCCCTGTTGGTCTCCTCTGCTCTCTGAGTAAGACATTTTCCACAGGGCTAGAAAATCAGGATATTTCACATCTCGCCTTCTTCATCAGTGCCTCCAATTCCTTGGTGATTTTTGTTTAGCCTTTGAAAGAAAAGGACTGCTGTGCTGACAGGGAATTCTTCCTTTTTGCTGTGGCGTTGAGCATAAATGAGATATGACAGAACATCTTCAGGTTGCCTTTGGCACAGTTGTGTGTTAAATGCTGCTTTAAATTGAAGGGTTTCTGCATGGCACTCTCAGGACACACCAGGTTTAGTCTCCTTTCTGTGTAGAGAATTTTCTCTTTTTTCCAGTTTGGGTTGGATTTGTTTCTAGGAGTCTCTTGTCCTATTTTCTGCTGAAGAACAAAGGTAAATAAATGGTATTTTGGTGATTAGAATCCCTCAGTGCCCATTTCAGGCATCTCACAAAGCCATTAAGGATGGCAAAGAGCTGATTTGGGTTCTGGGGTGGTCCCTGTGCTCCAGCCGTGAGGCTTGGATGGCTTTGTTTGGTGTCAGTGCTCAGAGGAGTTTGATCATGTTCCTTACCCACAGGCCTTGGGATGGATCCACCTCTGCTGTCCTGGGCCAAGTTTATTAGGGAAAACTCCTGGTGCCCTATGGCTCCAGGAAAATACGGAATTTGGCCTCCACCCCCACCCTCCATCAGACCCAGCACAGACAAATGTCAGTAACACCATTTTCTTTCATGCTTGAAATTTGGACACCAGGATTTTTTAGGGTGTAGTCACTTACAGCATTAAAAATGCTGCACAAACTCACACCATTTACAAAAGCTCTTGGAGTCCAAAGAATCTATTGCAAATCAAAGAAAAACATTGAGGCCAGAACTGAGAAAGAGATCTGAAACTTTGTGGCAATTACCAAACACAATTATATCCCTGTAATAAAGAGACTAAAAACCTCACCAAAACTCTATAATTCTAATTACAATCAGGCAGTCAGAGATACCCATCTCTCACAGGACTCTGGAGTGAATTTAACACTTGCAGTAACATTTCTTGAATGCTTATGAACAAAAATGTGTGAATTTCTGTCCCCACATAATGACAATTAAATTTCTTTGTCTTATTCAGTGACCTTTTTTTTTTTTTTATGCAACAGACCCAGAAGTTCAGGTGGAAATCAGACCCTGTTGAGATTTAAAAATAGTTTCTGACTCAGCCCTGTTCTGGAGAATCTGTTTGCATTTGGGAAGTAGGAGGTGGCTTTTGATGATATCTTAAACTCAGGTTACAGCAAGGCTGATGGGTTTAACCCTGGCAGTGACAGTCTACCTGTGCCCAGCAGCTGCTGTGCTCTGAGCCCTGAACTGGGCACGGCCTCAGGATCACCTGAAGGCAAAAACTCTTTCCTGGTGGATCAGAGAATCAAACTCAGGGGTTTATTCTCTGTTTGCCTTCACTTGCTGCAATAAAGTGTAGCAATATTGTGGTTTTCAGCAATACAAGAAACTGATGAAAGAGGCCCTTTATTAAACCCATCCTCACATTTGGGTTTTGCCATGGAAAATGAAGAGAAGCAGCTCCTGAACTCCTGCAATCTCCCAGCCTTCCAAGCAATTCAGCTCTTTGTCCCAAGAAAAGACCAATTTCCCTCTCCAGGCTGCTCTGAGCCAAGGCCAAGTGACCCTGGCTGAGGGCAGGAGAAATGAGGAAGGCCTGAAAGGCTGAAATCCCCAAGCTTCAGAGGAGAACAAAGCCAAGGTGTGCAGGAAACAATGCCAGGATCACGGTGTTGGATTAACCTTTCCTATTTGTCCTGTGTGCTGGCAGGTGGCGTAGGAAGCCACTTCACCCAGAGGATCACCAGGAGATTCAGAAATGTGTCAGGCAGGTGCTTTTCAGCTCCCTTTTGCTCTGAGGTGGAGCTGTTTGAGGGCAAACAGGGAAAAATAGAGAAAGAACCAAGGAAAAAAAAATGGTGCATCTCTACCTCACCCTTGAGATCATCCAGATGGTCACAGACAGACCCCAGGATTTCACAGAAATTTCCATTCTCCCAAATAAATCCCACTGTGTCTGGCAGTACAAACCCCTGACACACACCAGGTGTGGATACACCCCAGATGTGGATACACCCCAGATGTGGATACACACCAGATGTTTTCAGTCCAGCACATTCAAACAGCCATACCCCAACCCCATTTTTTTGTCCCCACCCTCAGCCCCATGGAACCAGAGCTCTGGCCTCACCATGATCCTCCCCTCCCTGAAACCTTTGGAAAGTTGTGCCCTGAATGATTCCTCAGCCATAAATTCCCAGCCATGGGAAAGAGCAGCTGATAAAGTGCCCTTTTTGTAGCATTCAGGCCAGCATTCAGTCTGTGCTGATGGTGCTGAACTTCCCTCCTGGCTTGTCAACTGTTCCTGGGGTGGAGTCTTGCCCTGGTCATTATTTTGTGGTGGCAATGTGCCAGGAGTGAGGCAGACTCTGAGCACGACAGTCTGTCTGGCCTCCTGCTCTCTCCCTGGAAGCTTTTCTCCCAGGAATGCCCAGTGCCACAGCACCTGGCTCCAACACTTTGCTCTTTTCCTGCAGCTGTGAACAGGGAACAGCTCACAGGTTGTGGCCTGGGAGCTCCATAAGGAGAAGGACTCACAAAAAGCTGCTGACTGTCCTCGTCCCTCTAAAAATGCGAGAGGTGGAAGGTGGGTGCTGCTGCCTATTATCTGTTTCCAACAAGCATCTCCTGTGGACAAGCCAGTTGGATTAACATTCAGGCAGGCAGCTGAGTCACACACCACACTCAGCACAGCTGGCTCCTTGAGACAGGCAGAAGGCTCTTTCTGCAAGAGTTAAAGCCAGCGAGGTTTATTCTGTGCAGATGCCAGAGGGAAGCTCAGGCAAAAAGACAGCAAGCACGTTCTGGACAGCTTAAGAACAGGAAGGGATGGGGGGAGCTAAGGGCAGGGCAAAGGGGATTGGTGTCCAGGGGAGAGGGGGCAGCCACCAGGGCCACCCAGCCAGGGAGGAAACAGGGGAAGGAGAAACCAGGGGAGGTTGTGAAATACAGCGATCAGTGAGAGACAGGTCCATGAGGAGTCTTGTCTGTACCTCAGGAGGAATGAACTCTATGGTAACTCTTTCCAAGGCAATGCCATTGGGAATTGGCTGAGGACAGGGAGTTCATGGGATGCTACATCCCTCTGGTAACCCAGACCTTTCCCTGGTTTTTTTTTTCCGTATTTCTTAAATTAAGACTCATAGCCACATGCATGTCTGGGCTTATTTTCAGTGTCACCAAAAGTGGTTGGTGCTCAGCAGATTAACGGCCCAAAGAACAGCAAGAGGTTGAGACCCCAAACTTCCCTGCTCCAGGCACTTCAGCTTCTGCTGTTCTCACATGTGATTTAATTTAATTTAATCTCTGTACAACTCTTCCTGGGAGCACTGAGTACCATGAACCAGCTGTGTGCAGGGATGGCCACCCCAAACCTGCAGCTCAGAATTCTGCATCAAGAGGAAACCTAAACTGTAGAGTGTTATTTGGGGTGTTACTGGAATTTCTCCCCATTCGCACCTGCTTGGCAGCCAGACCCCTTCCATGTCTCTGGTCAAATCACCTTTGTGGCACTTGGGTGAGGCCCTGGTGTCTGAGGGGTAAGTGCAACTCCTGGGAACACTGAATTCCACATGCCAACACTGAATTCCATGTGCCAACAGTGAATTCCATATCCTAATACTGAATTCCATGTCCTAACATTGAATTCCATGTCCTAACACTGAATTCCATATGCCAACACTACTGCTCTTCAGGGCCTTCCTCATATCATGCTCACAAACTCTCATTTGGCTGCTCTTAATAAGCCTTAATCTCTTTTGTTGCACTCTTTTACTAAAGCTTTATTAGAAACCATCTCCAGTTGATTTTTCTGATGGAAATGCAGGGTCTATCACAGATAAAAATCCTGCTGCAATTGGGAATTGCACATGTAATAGATGTATAATTGAATTTTTATTAACACACTTTGCTTGCACTCTTAATTGCTTTGTACAAAATGTGTGGCTGTATTTTTCTCTCCAAGAACTCCAGGCCTTGTTTCCCAGGCAGTTATTGCCACCCTTCCTCTAGGAAAAGTTAAAATGTAAAATTTCACAACTCTCTAATTAACTTTCCTGCGCTCTGTAGTTAAAAGGTAGTTAAACCCATAAGCATTCATTCAACATTAATGAGGATGGGGAAGTAATTGCATATGCATTTCTTTATAATTATCACTTAATTGCATTACCAGTAGATTTATCTCTTGCTTATTTAGACAAGCTCAGTAAAGAATGTGTAAGGCTGTGCTGATGTTGTTTGGGCTGTTCCAAGAACAACACAATCAGGAGAGAGCTTTGCACACCAGCTCATACAGCAGGCAGCAGGGACAGATTTTTTCCAGGTTTAGCAAGCACTTCTCCTGAAGACCAGCTTCAAGTGCTCCATCAGCTGTGGGGGTGGTAAAGCTCTTCAAAGACCAGCAGGAAGCCAAGATTTCCATCTTTCCATTTCCTGGCTAGCTTTGAAGAGCTCAGCTCTGAAAAACGATCGTGATGCTTAATTGTGTCTTCAGACATAATTCAGGCATCAGGAAAATCAGTTCAGCTGGTCCAAGGAAAGCCCTTTGTGCTGAAGTAGCTGTGATGTGTTGGAAACTTCATCCTCTCCCTTGCTCTGCAGTGTCCCTGTGGCCCATGCTGCTGTGGAACACAGGGGTGTTCCCTTAGGTCTGGGAAGACAATTTCCCAGGAAATTAACATGCACATCTGGAATTCAGGGGAACAGGAAAGGTTGGGATTTCCAAATGAATTTCCAAAGCACACTTATTAGTAGGTGAAGAGAAGGAGCCATTTCAGAGTGATGTTTCCAGGGGTAATAAAAGCGTCAATCCAAGAAAATCAGGCTGTGCGTGTCCTGGTAAGCTCCAGGTGCTCCTAGGAATAGCACTGGTTGTTGTTAACTTCACGTAACAGGCTCTGGAATAAATTTGTTCCCTATTAACTGGAGCTCTCTATCTCTTGTGTGCCTTTCTGGTAATGATATTGATATTTTCTAATGCTGCTCATTACAGTTCCCAGCTTTGGCTGCCTGGGAATGTGCCTGAGCCTGTGTTTCAGTGAGCATTTCTCATGCTGTGTGATTACCTCGCTTCTTTTCTCTTCTCCCAGCAAGATCTGTGCAGGATTTTTGCACCAAGAAACAGAACAGAGGGTTTAGGCAATGTTAGCAAATCCTCTGTGATGGCAAATACAAAATGAAATTCCACTGAATCACATTTATCTTGTGAGATACTCAGGCCCCCATGGATTAAAGTCCAATACAAACCAAGTGCCTTGGACTATTGTTCAAAACAATAAAAATGAAAAATCATTCAGAAGGAGTAGTTGATCTAAAATATACAGAATGTATGCTAATAAATACATGTGATGTGTATATTTAATATCTTTTTCAATCCCATTTTTGATACTGATTTAATTCTAGGCAGAAAGGACGCAATCACTTCCCAGAGATTCCCATTCCTCTGGGGATGGCTTTTCCATTCTCCACACAGCTGAATTATTTGTAACATTTTCTGGAAAAGGCTCTCCTTACTCAGAACTTTGTTTCTGTTTCTGTCCTAGAGAAATAATAATAATAATGAAAAGTTCAGCACAATCCATCTTCTCATGCCACGGTTACAGAAAATTCAGATTTTCATTAAAACCCAAATATTTCTCAATAGCTGTCACCTCCAAAGACCAACACTGCAAAGCATTGAAATGCTCAATTGTCATTGATTTTTACCATTACTTAGATAATTTCTTCTTTTGGATCTGGGCATGAGTGTTTGAGAAACGGTCACCTCTGAGTTCATGGCAGCAGAACCCTGCCTGCTGTTCCCTGGGGGAAGCCATAAGTTAAAAAGACAGGAGCAGTGGGAAGGTCAGCCCTGCTCACAGCACATCCCTGGAAGTGCTGCAGCAGTGGAAAGGGACTGGGAGCCCCGGAGAGCAGGAGGAGGGAATCACTGTCTGCTGGAATCATCTGAAGGAGCTGGGAAAGGAGCTGGGCTGAGGGGGGACAGCGCTTTGTGCCACACCAGAGAGATCAGGCCCGACCCTGGTACCTGCTGGGCTGCTCCAGAAACCACCCCCAGCACTGCAGGTCTCCTGAAGGGAGCAGGAATGTGGTGGGAATGTGGTTGAGATGGCCAGAGTCATGTTCCTGCAAGGGTCTGGGTCTGGCTGCATGTTCTGATGGCCAGGGATGGAGTCAGAGTCCTGGACCCTGCTTCTCCACCTGCTGCCCTGGGATATTTGAGACAGGAAAAGGAGGGGCCTCAGGCTTTCAGAAGAACAGATATATTTTCTCTTTCCTTCTCCCCCAAAAGCTAAAACTAAAGGAGAAAAAATTGGGGGGAGGGGAAAAGTTGTACAGATTTTCTTTGGAAAAGTTCTTTTATTTTCTCTCCAGTTGTCAGCCCTTCTCAGCACATTTGGATGATATTTTGCTACTTCCCTTGCAATACAAAGCCACAAATACACTTCCAAGTGCAAACTGAGATTCTCAGGCAGTTTCCTGATTCCAGGAGCTGTGGCTGAAAAAAACTCCCCAACACTCCAAACAACGCAATTCTTATTTGAAAAGTGAGGCATACTAAAGACACCAACAGAGCTGAAATGTGAATTTGATCTGCAAAGTATTTATAGAGGGAAAAAAAAAGAGAAAATACAGCTGAATTCCAAATGCTTTCAAAGAAAGGTGCAGTTAGCACTTGGATTACTTCCAAGAAAATAATGAAGAAATAACTTGTATTTGAGATTTTAAAAACATTTTAAATCTCTGGGATGAATGTTGTACCTGGGCTCTGAGAGGCCCAACACCAAACCTGTGTAGCAGAGAATCCTCACACTGGGGGTGGTGGAGATCACACAGCTCTGGAGACACAGCCCAGGGAGATGGATTTCAGTCTCATGCAGCAGATGACTCCTGGCATCCTTTTCTTGTGAAATTTAACAATTTTCCAATTTTTTATGGTAGTCAGCCACCTATTTTTGCTGAAAATGGTCCTGCAGTGTGGCAGGACGTACCAGCCCAGCTGAATCATTGTGCACTCCCAGCTCTCTCTAAATACAGAATAATCTCCAGCACATGTTGGTTAAAAATTCAAGGACAGATGAATAATGAATATCAATGGACACTCCTGCATTAAAATTCAGTGGTAGCAGAGGAAAATGGAAGCAGGACATTTTCCAGGATCCTGCAGGACAATTACAAGCACTGTTACTCCTCCCTAGAACAGACTCACTCCCCCAGTCACCAGGGATTTCCCTAAGCACTCCTCAAACATGAGGGAATGCAACCCCTGAGCAGGCAATGGTGCAGAGTGCTGGGGCAAAGCCTCCTTTTGCTCAAGAACTTCTGGCTGGGATGTGGAAGGAGGAACTGATACAGAATTATACATTTACAAGCTAGAAGTGACCATTCAGGAGTAACACAGGGCAGCAAATGGCAGCCCCTGCTCTCCTCTTCTAGACCATAGAGCCTTGAGAAATTAATTTAATCTTGATTTCAAGACTTCCCACAGGAACAGGCTATAAGGCTAGGAGGGATCAGCTGGTACTGGCTCTGAAAATCAGTGCTCCAGTTTAAACAGGAATTAATTAAAGGAATTCCTTTGCCATGGGAAGATGCCCATGGGTCCACCCAGCAGTGCGACGTCCCAGATAACTTGAGAAAATCTTTCCTGGCCTCAATAACTTCCTGAGGCTTTCCTTGAGGTAGTTGGAGGTTCACAGGAGTCCCCTGGAAACATGGACATCTCTATGTGCAAATATAACAATACAAGCAATAAGAAACTTTCTAAGCAGATGCAGCACTAAGGGGGTTCTCATCCCCAGCAGTGAGAGGGAAAGTCAAATTTTGGGATTAAGCATCATAAAATGCTAAACCAGAGTCACTGTGACTCTGGCTTGTTATGCAAAAGTACGAGTCAGGAATGTGACAGGAGACAGCTTAATTCCCTTCTCAGTTCCTCTCTGCTGCCTGGCAGAGTGGTGGGGAGCCAGGTATTCCAGCAGCACAGAACGCATGGAGAATCACATTTTCCCATTTCCTCCCTCCTCCTCCTCCTCCTAGCCTGATTCCAGCTGCCACTCCAGGCACTCCCACGTCCCGCTGTGGACCCGGGGGAGCTGGGATGTGCTGTGACTCCATTTGCTGCTGAGCAGGGAGTGGATCCAGGAAAGGCAGCAGCTGAGGCTGGTTTGAAGGACAATGCCTGAATCTCCCATTTACAACAGACAGCCTGTTCCTTGTATTCCCTTTTTTATGGCTGCTGCTGGCTGTAGTCACACGGTGTGTGGAAGCCATGACCTGCACGCAGGGCTCAGTGGGACACGGCTGATGATTTGTGGTTGGATGCAGTCTGGATTCAGCATATTCCACTCTCTCCATGCCTTCTCACTTCCCTGCATCTTCCTGACACTGTGCCAGCAGTGCCTGTGGCTCACAGGTGAGGGATAGAATTCCTCTATTCCTCACATATGGAAAAGATAATTTCTTCATGGAAATTTATTTTTCCTGGAAATGGTTTTAAAGCATTGGCACAGGCTGCCAGGGCAGGGGTGGGGTCACCATGTTTGGAAGTGTCCAAAAAATGTGTGGATGTGGCACTTGGGGACATGGTTTAGTGGGGAATATGATGATGGTGCTGGGTGATGGTTGAACTTGATGATCTTAAAGGTGTTTTCCAACCTTAAGGACACAGACTCTAAGGTCAGGTCCCAAAAACCTCACCAAATATTTGCAAGGTCCCAGTGTGGGTTTTGATGAATGAATTCAGAGGGATATGGTCCTGCTGTCAGTTTTTCCCTGGGAGATTTCCACCCCTATTGCAAGGGAAGCTGATCCTGGGAGGCAGACCCTGAACCCACAAGTTCAGCTCAGTGTTTAAGTTTTTTTTCTTCAATGTTCGTGATTAGGCAGCTCAGCTGTGAAGTGGGAGCCCAAATTATGAATGGATTTAGTCCAGCAGGAGATGGGGTGGGTGCCTGGAGAGGTGGTGTTTGCAAAGGTTCAGCTGGAGATGGACTCTACAGCCTCTTGGGGAGAGCTTGTTCTGCTCAGGGTGAAGTCAGTGAGTTTCTGTATTACTTCCCTTTTTCTCCTTTTGGTTTTTACCAGTGTGGCAAAAGGAAAAGGCACCACACTGAAGGTTTGGTTTGCCTGAAGTCCTTGGGTGGTTGTGAGCTCTGGCAGCACTCTCATGGTTTGTCCCCACCGGTGTCAGGTTCCTGGGCTACCCCATTCCCAGACTGTTGTGTCCTTGGGGCACCTGGACGCAGGGATTCAAAGATGAAGCTCTGGAGGGCAGGGCAGCCCTTGCAGCATTTAACAGAGGCTGCAGCAGCACAAGAGCCCTCTCACCTCACAGGAGGGACTCAGAGCTGTGTCAGGAGTGAGGGATGTGAGGGACCAACAGGGCCCTGTGGGGATGTAAGGAAAATCAGGATTCTGAGCCCCACTGACTCCTCAGTGACTCCTGCAGCATCCCCTCCACATCCACAGGCTGATACAGAAACCCAAGGGGCAAAAGTCCTGTTTGAACTCAGCAAGGACTTGTTTTGCCAGCAAAATCTTTTCAAGTGACTGTGGCTGCCAATGAAAAGTTGGATTGGGAGGGGAGGAAGGGGGAAAATGAAGTGATTCAGCAATTCCCACACATGGAACCAGGGAGCGACTGGATGTGCTGCAGCCCCATCCAGCTGCCTCTCTGAGCAGTCCAGCTCCAGCCTGGTTGGAATGCAGGAGGCATTTCTGCAGCCAGGTTAGATTAGGAGCTGGTGATGACAGCAGACACTGTGGAAATGTCAGAATTAGCATGTGCTGAATGAGGGCTGGGTGGCCCAGCTCGGTCCAGGGGCTCAGGACAGCAAGGAAAAGGAAGGCTGAGGAAGGGAGAAGGGCTCTCACCTGGCTCTGCAGAGCTGTCAGTGCACCACATGGACAGTTCCTGCCAGAGCTGGTTCTTTTCCAGGGGCTGGAACATCAGAGAGACCAAAGGTCAGCTCATTGAGGCAGCATCCAAGGAAGTGGTGGGGAGCAACATCTTAGCCAAGGGTAGGTTTGATTTTAAGGAGAGTTGCCCACATTCATTTCCAGACTCCTGGGTCTCCCAAGATAGGAAAGGCTCCTTTCTGTTCAGTCTCACTGTTTCCCACCAGTTGATGACTTCCCATTTTCATTTTCCCCATCCCCTGTTGCATTTAGAACAAAATTAACAAAACAATCCCAACTGGAACAGAGGAGGTGTTTGTAAACTTCCGAGCTGCTCACGGAGTCCTTACAAACCTTGGGGAAAGTTATTGTTTGTACCAAATCCTGTTTTTCATGGACTTTGTGGAATAGTTCCAGCCCAGCTCTGTGGCTGAGGAATGAGGGATGAACTCGGATGAATGCACAGCCTTTCCAGTGGGATCACAACTTTGCATCTCCTTGGATCTGAGTGTCCTCAGCACGGCAGGAATGTTTGGAAGCTGTTCCTTGGTTGACTGAGACGAGGAAGAAGAGAAGTGCAGCCTATTCTTCTGTTCTTGAGTTCTACCTCACTCAGAAATGCTTCTGGAAATGGAATCACAGAGTCACAGAATCTCAAAGGTGGGAAAAGACCTCCAAGATGAAACCTTTGACTGAACCCCACTAAAGCACATCACCAAGTGCCACTTCTACTCATTTTCTGAACATTTCCAGACCCCACCACTCCTCTGGGAAGCCCCTTCCAAAGCCTGACCACTCTTTCAGTGAGGAGTTTTTTGCTGTTATCCACTCTGAACCTTGCCTGGTGCAACCAGAGCTCCCCTGGAGCTGCTTCTCTGCTGTCTTGACAAGGGCACCAGGCCAGGGTCGTTCAAACCAGCTCAGGGAGCTGTGCAGCACCCTGTGGGGCCCAGCCTGTCCTGCAGACCCTGGTTCTGTTCTGTCAGAGGGCAGGTCCCACAGGTCCCTCCATCACTCTGAGATCATTTCAGAGTTAACACTGGAAGTACAAAGCCCTTTTCTTAAACCAGTGACAAGTCTGGCTCAGGAGAACTGCAGTGATTAGCTGCAAATGAAGCAGAGGCCACCGTGTGCAGGTGCATTTATTGCTCTGATTCCCTGCTGAACTGGTGTGTTTGTTACCTGTGTCACAGATCATCCCTGGGGGAGAGCCCAGCAGGCTCGGAGCCAGCTCTGACTCACGTCCCAAACACAGCTGCCTTGGTGGCTTTGGGTTCTCCCACCTCTCCTTAAGGTGTTGGGCCACAGGAACTGCAGAAAGAACAGTTTTTCTATTCGTCAGGAGGAGATACTCTGCTCAGACAATGTGAATCCAAGGCTGAAGCAGAAGAGGGACGAGCGGGAGATGAAGTTAATTTGCCTGATGGAACTAAAGGGATAAAAGGGCCCTTTTTTCCCTGTTCCTTTCTATTCCTCTCCTCCTGGAATCTGGATTAACATCATTAATTTCTTCCCACAGCTCCATTTGCTGCATGCAGCTAAAACAGGAGTGGAGTTCTCCTCCTCCGTGGCTGGCTAGGGAGGGGCTGGGATATTAATTCCTGCACAGTGAAAATTTGGAGCCTTGCTGGAGGCAGGGAGAGATTACTCTTCTTGGGAGCCCAGCATGAGGATCTGCTCCTTGATATTATTAGGGAAATCACCAAGCATTTCTTAATAAGATTTTTTTAACAAACTAATCAGCAATATTGGATTTTCAAGGATTTCAGAGGGAATTCTTGCTAATTGAGGTGTTTTTTTCCATTAGCAGCTCCCAGCAGGAGCCTTGCACACAGGTGGAAGAGCACCACGTATCTTGTAAAATCAATAGTGCAGCCAAATAAAAAAAAAAGCCACAATTAGTGTGACTGATTCAAATTAGAATTGCAAATTCCTAATGGATCCAGATGTCAGGGCTAGGCAAGGCTGGAGGAGCCTGGTGTGCTTCAATTCAGGGAAAAGATTGGTACAGTCCATGCAGTGATGTGAATTCCCACTCCCTTCCCCCAGCAAAGCAGCTCCACGTTCCCTGGAATTGTCACTCATTCTCCCAGATTCCAGGAGGGTTTAATGACAGCCCGATGCTGATCAAACACTTCTCTCTCCCACAGATGAAGGAAAAGGTCAAGTGTGGGTTTGTGTCCTTCCTGGAGCCCAATAAAATGGTAATTTCTAACTGAAAATCCAGTTCTGTGTGTTTGTACCCTGCTCTGAGCTCCAGTGGAGCTGTCCTGCCTCCCTTTGGTGTGATAAGATCAGACTTGATTCCTCTGGAGGACGGGGGCTGGGGTTTCTGCAGGGAAAAGGGGTGAGAACAGAGCAGAACTGCGTCTGCTGAGTCTGTGGGAACCCTTTGGCTACAAGTTCCTCCATGCCTGGTCAGGAAGTGCAGGTGCATATGGAGCACAAATTCAGGAAATTTAGAAATTAATTCAGACATTTTTCACTGTGGCAAGAATCACTGGGCACAGGGAGGAGCAGTGAGAGGAGTCTGAGCAGTGCAGAGGAGCACAAGGGGCAGGAAGAGGAACCTCCTTTGGCTTTGAGCAGTCACACAGGGAGCATGTTCATGCTCCAAGACTCCTGTTGGCCTGAGAATCTCCCTTGAGAACAGGGAGTCCTGGAGTGATCTGGCTGGGAAGGGACCTCAAAGGCCACCCAGTGCCAGCCCTGCCGTGGCAGAGACACTTCCACTGTTCCAGGCTGCTCCAAGCCCTGTTCATCTGGGCCTTGGGCACTGCCAGGGATCCAGGAGCAGCCCCAGCTGCTCTGGGCACCCTGTGCCAGGGCCTGCCCACCCTCACAGGAACAATCCCTAATTCCCAATCTCCCATCCATCCCTGCCCTGCTTCAAGGCTAATTCCCCTTTGTCCTATCACTACATGCCAGAGACATCCATGTAATCTGACTTCCTGTTTCTCTCATAAATTCCTATTTAAAAAATGCATCCTAAACAATTATTTTTGACCTGCCAACCTGAGACATTGCCTGAACCAGACAAGAAGATATTTTCTATTGTGCAGCTGCCTCGGAAAATCTTTTAACACCAAGCTGCACATCAGAAAATTCTCACAATAACCATTGCTAAGAATGTACCAGTGCTCCTGGGGCTGTGCCCTGGACCAGCAAAAGGAATGATCCAATGTTACAGCAAAGAGCTGCTCTGCATCTGAGCTTGTGCTGTTTGCTGTTTGAATCCCTGATCTCCCTGGAGAGGGGCTGTGCAGGGATAACCCTTTGGTGAGGGGAGGAGGAATCAGTCTCACACCCACAGTGGCTGCAGGCCACGCTCCCCTGGCTTGTACAGATGTGTTATTGTGCATGACCAAGATTTCACTGCTCTGAATTCCGAGGTTTTGGGGCATTCCTCTTTCAAAAGCTTCCTCTGCATCACATATTTACAGGAGACTTCTGGCTCTCGGGGCTTCAGATTGCTATAGACAGATCGATTCCCTCTGTGCCTTGGGCTTTATGCAAATGCTGCAAAAGAAGAAGGAAATTTTCCATAAATACAGACCCACACTCACTGTTTCCCTTTCTTTTCACACATGCTGATTTTCAGCTTTTTGCTGCTGGATTTAATTGCATTCCCAAGCTGCCTGCCCTCTTCCCTTCTCAGTACAGTAAAACAAAACACCTGCACTCTTGCTCTTGTGTTAGCACAGCACACAGAAAAGAAACTTCAAAAAATGCATTGTTGAGATTTTTTTCCCAGCTTGCCATGGAACACAAACCAGCTGATGGAGCTGGCTCAGGTTACAAGAGTTTTTCTTCCTCTCTTTGTTTAAATGGAAATGGCTGATGTGCTAGAAAATATACTCAAAAAACCTGTTCTTGGGGCTTTAAAAGAACTGAAATCATCCTTTTCTTTCTTTTTTCCCCCTCTACTACAAATTTCTTCATTGCAGCTCTTTCCTCCAGCCTTGAGTGAGTGTGAAGTGTGGGGGAGCAGCACTTGGATCTGACCCAGATTTGGTCTTCAGATCTTCTTCATAACAGGCCTCTATTGCACCATTTCTGGGCAGATTTCCTGGATTTTCCTGGTTAGGCTGGAGGTCAGGGAAAGGTTCCTCCCCCAGAGGTGCTGGCACTGCCCAGGGAATGGTCCCTACCCGAGGCTGCCAGAGCTCCAGGAGGGTTTGGACAGCACTGCCAGGGATGCCCAGGGTGGGATTGTTGGGGTGTCTGGGCAGGACCAGGGGTGGGACTGGGTGATCCTGGGGATCCCTTCCAGCCAGGATTTTCAGGATTCCAGGGCAGTGTGTGCAGGGAGGAGAGGATTGGATACCTCATGGTAATTCTGAATTTGGCTGCTGTTACTCCGTTAGCTAAGGAATGTTAAAACAATTAAAACTCCAACCTGCTGATGCTAGCAGAACTCCCAGCAGGGATGGGGCTCTTCTGCCAACACCCCACTGCTGCCAGCCCAGCTCATGGCACTGGGGGACACTTCATATTGAAGCTGGCACACACCAAGTCTGGTGGGGCAGTTGTGCCAGAGAGGATCTCTGCCATTCCAGTCTGTTCCCCAGCCATTCCCTGCTTCCCAAGGCTCTTCTGGTCTCACAGCCTCACAGCTGATCCCCAGGAATGGATTATCCCTTGAGCCCAGCGTGCTCCAAGCCATGGAGAATTTGGCCTCTGGTTTCCTCTGCAGCTGCTGGAGCAGCACAAGGAAGAAGAGTTTGGGTTTCATCCTCTGCAAATCCACCCCAGGAGTGGTGGTGGCCCAAAGCAGCACGTTCATGTCAGAGGAAACCTGTGTGTGCCCCAAAACCTGTGCGGCTTTTCCAGGCTGTGGAGGGACTCCCTGGAGCTGCACCCAAGTCAGATTCAATGGAAAAGGCCAAAGCTCTGTTTGGCTTCTGGCTGACCTCAGCGTTGGCAAATACCTGGAGGCTGCATTCCCAGGAGCGGCCACACTGCTTGCAGCTCTTGGAAAGGACTCCTTTGTGTTCCCTGGGAATTCAGAACTCCTGCCAGTCCTTCAGCTTCAGTCCTTCCTATCCCAGCTGCAGGAGGCAGTGCCAAACTCCATCCTGTTCCCTTCGAGGAGCCCGAGAAGAGCCTTCCTCCACACTGCAACTCCCCCTTGTCCTGTCCCTCCATCCCTTGCCCAAAGAAGCCCCCCTTCAGCTCTCTTGGAGCCCATTTAGGCACTGAAAGGGGCTCTAAGGTCTCCCAGAGCTCTCCAAGCTGATCATCTCTGTGTGCTGGTGCTTCTCCTCCTGGGCAGTTTATTAACCCTTTGTGAACCCTCTTGTTGCTGAGTGAAAGTGCAGCTCTAGAGTCTGGTCTTGGGGTTGTAAAAAGTCTCTAAAAGGCTAAAAATGCTTTCTCAGCCACTGTAAAACTGCTGTGGGCTAAAAGGGATCCTCAGCCTTGCCTGGCTCCTGGGAGGTGTTTCTGTCATCCTTACATGAGGATTTTTCAGCTAATTGGCATCACCATGTGGACATTTGCTGTTGCTCAGTAGCACTTGCCTGCCGCCAAATAACCTCTCCTGAAAAATGTGATTCCCATTTCGTCCCAGCTTCACAAGGGCCAGTTCCCAGTACTCACTGCAAGGGCTTGGTCTGTTTGAGTGCTGGGATCCTCCAGGGAGTGCCCAGGCCCCTGAGCAGGAGCCCATCTGCTGGCCCGAAGCCAAGGAGGGGCCCTGGGGGTGTTTGAAGCCCTCTTTGGCTTTGTGTCTTTCCCTACAGCTCTCGACAGGGCTAGTGAGAACTGTAATGAACTTTGGCCAGGCCCACTGATTTGCAGAATAAGGACTTTACAATTAAAGACTGTAAAGCAGGTATGTTTTATTGCAGCTGGGACGCATGGGGGATATTTCCACCAAAGCCATGTGTACCTGGTTGTGGTTCTCCTGCGGTCACGGAGCACTGGAATGCTGGCCAGCAAGCTCCCTGGGTGACCGGAGGGACACACGAGAGAGGCTGCCCCTGAGCCTCTGCCGAGGCTGTTCAGGTGACATTTGGAGCAGCAGCGTGGGTGAGGCTGCAGCAAGGCACCACGAGGGTCCTCAGGTAAAGAGCCAAAGGAGAGAACACTCCTATGCAGCCCAACAAAGCTTTACTCAGAGGATGGGCCAGGGACAAGTGAGAGGGGAACAATATTCCAGCTAGGGTTTTTAAAGGGGTTTGTCTAGGGGGTGGGAGCATCACATAGCCAGGGGGAAAACACTTGGGGAGGAGTGTGGAACCTAACAAGACCAATGAGGTAGACACGGGGGAGGGGAGAAACCTCTGGGACAAATCAACTGTGAGAACCAGGGTAATTGACATCGAACCTTTGAGAGCAAAAGGGGTGGATCGAGGTTGATGCACAAGGAAGGGGACAGCACAACTTGGATTGACAAGTCCATACACGGGAGGGAAGGGAGCGGGGGGACAGGCACATTGAGTGGCAGATAAATGGTGGGGAAACTTGGGGCTGAAAAACTCGGAAAAACCATCATGAGGGGATAAAACATGGATCAAACCATTTTTCTTAACTAACATTGAACCACTAACTATTACAATGGAAATAACTTTAAAACTCATAAAAACCCTCTGCCACACCTGGTGAGATGGGTTTCAGATTTAAATACACATTGATCCCCCAAGTCCACACCTCCCTGCCCACCCATCCTCTGCCCAGAGTCTTTGGTGGTGCCGTGCCTGCTGGTGCTGGTGGGTCTTTGATGAAGGAACATCATCTTCCTCCACGTTCACTGCCTGACCCTTCTGGGCAGGTGCAGTGGAGGTTTGGCTTTCTCTCAGGTCAGTTTGTCCTGGCCAAAATCAGGAGCCTGGTTCTTACTGGCTCCTTTAGCAAAAGGTTCTGCTTTACGGGTTTCAACAGTACCTGAGTCCTGCTTTACTGAGTTTTCTTATCTTTATGGCCTTCACTTAGCAACTAAATTCTTATGTGTTCTGTTACAAGTTGTCTCTACCTAGCAAGTCACATTCCTGTTACAAACTGTGTTCTGTACTTCTGCAAATTTACTAAACAAGTTATATATATATATCTGTTTTCCTCCACCCTCCTAAGTACATTATATGCTTCTAAAACTCTGAATTTTCATATACATATATGTTTCCCATATCACTACTTTCTAATATCTTTGATTCATCAGTCTGGTGTAGTGGCCAGGACACCATAGGGCACCTGAGATGTGTTCAGATCAGAGGAGCTTGAATATTTCAATGTGCTGATTTCTCTGTTCCCAGTGAGCTGGGCAGTCCTGCTGGACACTTGGTGCTGCAGAATGTGGGACAGCTTTAAGGTAAAACCTCTAAGGGCTGGGAGCAGGCTGGCTGGAGAAAGCAGGAGCAAGCTCTGGGCAGGAGCTCTGTGGATGTGAAGCTTCTAGACTAAATGTGAACACCTGGCAAGCCCCAGGAAAAAATGTTACATGCCATAACTGGTACAAAATTACAGTAAACAAATGGAAAGGAGCCTGGGTGTCCCACTGCAGCTTGCCATGGAGCTGTGCCCTGGATGCACAGGGCTCTGCAGGAAAACAGGCTCCCTCTCAGCCCAGCTGCTTGCAGTCTCACAGCTGGAGAAACTCCCAGAAGCTCTGGGGCCACATTCTCCCTCTGTGTCTCCCAGGATTCAGGGTCCTTGTGCTCTCTTGCCTGAGGAACCGTGGCTGTTTAACAGGCAAATTGCCTCCTGGACATTTTCCACCCCATTTTCTCAAACACAGCTCAAAGGCTGAGCTGATCTCCTGCATATTTAAAATGCTCAGCAGTGATTGAAGAGGGCAGCAATTACTCCACACGTACTTCTGAAGGCTAAATGGCTCAATAGGCTGGGTTTGAGGCTAATCCAGAGTGCCTCATCCCACAGCAAGAGCAGAAAAGACAGTTTTGAAGGCCAGCAGCTGCAGGAGGTGCCTCAGGAGCAGTTTGAGCTCAGGTGCTGCAGCACTCATCTGGCCGGTGGCTGTTCCAAGGAGCTGCCAGGGATGGCTGGATTTTTAGAGAGTAATATTAGAGAGTAATAGAGATTATTAGAGAGTATTCAGTGTGTGGAGGGGGAGTGAGGGACAGTCCTGGTGTGGAGCTTTCCTGGGGCAAACCTGTCCCCAGGTATCATTGGTACCGTCAGGGGATTTTGTGCTTCCCTAATTCCTGCCCACACCTGAGCAATCCCACGGGAGATCCACTGTGGGGCTCAGGGAATTGCCATTCCAAAAGGCAATTATGGTGAAGCTTTAGGAGAGGCCACAAACAGCACAGCTGCTCTGGCAAATCCGCTCAGACGATGAAAGAACATTTGAAGTCTGACAACTTCATTTTCCTCTACAAACACAAGTACCAGAGGAAAATACCAGCTGGGCAAGCTGGATAACTGAGGAGTGGGAAGGGTTTTTGAAAGGACAGCAGTGTATAGAGACTGAAGCACTGATAGTTCTGGTGATTCACTTGTAGTGTGTGTCTGTGCAAAGTCTCTGCATGAGCTTTCATAAATGATTTGGGATTCCAAGGCCTGAGGCCTCTGGGAAATCAGTTACAAAGTGCTGAAATTCTGATCTCCCTCTTCTCCAGTGGCCAGGGGAGAGATCCAGCTGTTTCCAACATGGGATCCAAAGTGCCCATGTTCAGAGAAGGGCTCTAAGCCCTCCTGGGACACCAACAGCAATAAATTATGGTCATGAGCTCCACATTCCTCTCGCTTCTGGTAGAGTAAGAACCAGACAGATCTCTCTAAAGTGCATCCAAGGGTGTATTTCTTTAAATTTGCAGATAAAGGAAAAACAAACTTAAATTTAATGGTATGGCTTTAATGAGCTGAGTGAATAATGCACTCAGGGTGGAAGTTTTATCTGGCAAGGGAATGACCTGATGTTCAGCTGGGAATCTTTAGGAGTTCTGTGGAAACAGCACCATCTTTTACATGGGTTTGGTGCCCACTTTGGAAATAACTCCATTATAACCATGATTCTCAATTTTAGGAAATCTTCCTTCCCAACGTCCTGCTGTGGTTTTAGAGAAATTCCTCTAGGCACACTCTGCAGGTGAGCACAAGCCCAGCTGACCAAATGACCACCAGTTCCTGCTTTCACCCTGCACTCTCCCAGCAACTCACATTTCAGAGCTGTTACATTTACCAGGATTGCTTTGACCTTTGGATAAACTCCAAATCCTCATGCTGGCATCTCTTCCCTGCTCCTGCACGTCACGCAGGGTTGGGGGTTCTGCAATCTCCCTGTGGAGTGCTGAGGCTCAAGGCAGGTTAATCCCCCTTCTCACACCCATTTCAGAAACACCAAGCTCTGAACAATAAAACTGTGGTGGAACTAATCCTTCAAAAGTCTTTCTTCTTGGAAAAGGGGGAAAGCTGCAGGGACCATGGAGTGGAAAAACTGTCTTGGACAGATCGATCCTCAGTGAGTTTTGTAGTGGGCCTAGAGTGAAAACAGAGGCACGAGGGAACTCTTCACTAACATAAGCAGAAATGTTTTTAGTGAAGCTTAAATCTCTCTCACCTCTCCCCAGATAGCACCTGAGGAGGCTGGAGATGGCCCAAAGCAGCAAGCACAGCCCCAGCCCTGCTCTGGTGGTGTTGGGAATATTCCCATCTCCTGCTGCTTTGCACGTGGATCACTCTGCTTTCCCTTCCCATTTTACCTTAACTGTGCTGCAGGATCCTCACGGTTCAGGGTCAGATGGAGCAGAGCCAGCACTTCTTTCCTCACTTTGCCTGCTCTAATTACTCTGCTAATTACTAGTTGCTCATCATCAGCCCATTGCTCCTCTCTAATTCCCTTGAAGACCTGTCTCCATGTGCCAGGCACATCACCTGGGGAACAGCAGCAAAAGTTCTGGGGGTGGCATTTCTCTTCCTAGGGCTGGGAATACCTGGGTCAGTTCTCAAGGGTATTTTCCAGAGCTATTTTGTACACCTCAGTTACTACTGAAATATTTTTTGACGAACTGGGCTCCCCTGCCAAAGCCCAAGAGTCCAGGAAATATTTGGAGAACACTCTCAGGCAGAGTGGGATTGTTAGGGGAGTCCTGTGCTGGGCCAGGAGCTGGACTCAGTGATCCTTTTGAGCCCATTCCAGCTCAGACTATTCCATGATTCTGTGTTCATTATTCCAGGGAGATCAGTGCTGTTCTGGGTATAATCAGGATAACAAAAGAAATCCCCCTTCATGGGTCTGCAATAGCTGCTAAGCCTGGATTCTGCCTGGTCCTTCCAAGTCAACTCCAGGCTCCAAAGGGGTCTCTGGATATTTAAATGTGATCTATGAGAATTCCAGCTGAAACCCCAATTCTGAATTCTTGATGACCTGGAATCCTTCCCTGTGAGGGTGCCCAGGGGGCCCAGAGCAGCTGTGGCTGCCCCTGGATCCCTGGCAGTGTCCAAGGCCAGGCTGGACAACCTGTGACAGTGGAAGCTGTCCCTGTCATGGCAGGGTGGGCTTTAAGGTCCCTTCCAAGGCAAACCATTCCATGATTCCATGATCCCATGATTCTAAGTTTGGAAATGTCCATGAACATCCCAGAGCCACAAGGGGAGGACAGAGCCCGGCTGATCTGAGGCAGGCGATCACCAGGGTTCCAGAGGAGAGGAAAAGCAAAGTTCTTTCCCCATTGTGCTCCCTCCAAAGCCATCTGTGTTTGCAGCCCTTCCCAGGACGTGCTCGGGAGGGAACCATCTGTGTTTTCCCTGGGAGAGACAGCTTGTGGGGAAATAGACAGGTTGTTAACGAGACAGGCAGATGGCAAATCCAGCCGATGTCGTGATGACTGTACTCCAAAGGGATAATCAATAATCAGGCAATTAGGCTTGGCTTGGATCAGGAGGAGACTGGAGCCATTCGGGAAAATGTGTTTTCCAAGCCTCCTTTGGAGATTCAGGGCTGGAGCTTCAGCAGCAGCAGAGTTTTACAGGAACCTCCTGCAGATCATGGAACACAAACCCTTAATCACAGCTGATTGTTCACAGAGCAGCTGATTGGCAATACGGGAATATTTTATGGACTATAACTTTATTTTGTTTCAAAGTGAATGTCTCATCTTCCTCCATGAGTTCTCTCCTCTTATTTTCTTCCATTTTCTTTTCTTTTTTTTTTTGGTGTGTGTTTTTTTGGTTTGTTTTAATTTTCAGAGTTCTTTTGGGGAATTTATTTAAATCTCATTTACTTAAATTAAAATTTCTGACTTCACAAGATAATTTGAAGATAAGAGTCAACAGTTTGTATGAAAAGAAAAAATCTTGTCCTTGACATAAAACGCTTCTCTGGGAGATTTTATATGTGGGTTTCAAAGAGTTTAAAATGACTGAAAATGTTTTGGTGTGCTGACTTTCACTTTACTGAAGTGACTTCCTTGAAACAAATATGGCTTCAGTCTAACCAAATAGTTCATTAGTCTAGGAATCTAATTAGCTTCCTGCACAACACAGAAAAAAAGATACCAAGGGGAGGTTGAAAGTGTTAAAATGTGTATGTTATTTACTGGCCAGGCCTGATTGTTCCTTTTTGAAGTCAGTGTTTGAATTTAATTTTTTTTTGCTACATGAAATAGAGTTGAATATGAAATGCAGCCCTTCTAAATTATTAACATTAAGTATTTACACTGAAGCAGACCAGCATGAAAAGGAAAAATTAGACTGTGAGTATTGATGGATTGGGAGCACCTTCTTGCCCCATTGAAATCCCCAAACAAACCCCAAACCAAAACACTGCTTGCAAAATCAATTGTTAAAAGCCTTGGGAATTGGACCCATCCATGCAAAGCGAGGAGGATGAGGAGCCAGGACTGGAAGCCTTGGAGATTCCAAATGTTTCATGTGCTAGAGTCCTCAGCCTGCCAGCAGAGTGAGGAGACCAAGCATCAGGAACTTAAACCAGACAAATTCATATTGCAAGTAAAACATAAATGTTTCACAGAGGTTAACCCAGCTCTGGAACAATTCACAGTAGGTATTGTTGGATTCTCAAGCTCCACCAATACTTTAGTAAAAAAAAATCACTTTTCTCTTTCCCCCAGAAAGATATTTTCCAGTTGAGATACGGAGTAACTCAAACACAACCAGTGACTTTGATTATGCAGAAAAACAGATCTTGTGTTCAGTCATTTTTGCCCTGAAGTCTGACTTGTTTTGACAGACCTTGGACCGTGTTTCCCTGCCAGCTGTTACCTATTAGAGCTGGAATTGTTATTTGTCTCCTGCTGAGATTGGTTGCTTTGCACCAAAACTGTGTCTTCCATGAACCATTTCTGGAAATCCCTTCTGGAGTTTATCGTGCACTCAGTGCAATTTGGGACTTCAGGCCAGCAAGGAGAAAATGTCCAATCTCTGAAATTTGGGACACCTGGTTTTTGAAGAGTCTCCCAGAAGCAATAATTTCAGGAAGAGAAGACCAATCATTGCTGGGCTCATCCAGAATGTGACACTTAAATCAGACAAGCCTGAAATGTCAATTTTATGTAGATAAACGTGTCCACACAAACACTGTTACTATAACCTAATGCTGGGACTAAACCAAATTGTCAGAGTCTGAGCTTCTGACCAAGCAGATGCTTCTCATTTTATATTTTCTAGCTCTAAATTAATTCATCTCCCACCTACATCAGCATGTTTGGCTATGGTCTCTCTGCACTTTGCCTCTAGACTGATGTGTTGAATGATGGCAGTCTGGGTGTTGATGAGATCATGGAATCATGGAATGGCTTGGGCTGGAAGGGACCTTAAGGATCGTCCAGTGCCACCCCTGCCGTGGGTAGGGACACCTTCCACTGTCCCAGAAGCTGGAAGGGACCTTAAGGATCATCCAGTGCCACCCCTGCCGTGGGTAGGGACACCTTCCACTGTCCCAGAGTGCTCAAAGCCCATCCAACCTGGCCCTGGACACTGCCAGGGGTCCAACCAAATATTCCCACAAATTCAGAGAAGATCCAGAGAAGATCCATAACTCCTCACCTTGTTCTGGGATCAGAGAGCTGCTCCTCTGATCCCTCACCAACAATGGGGTTTTGCTCCATAACCACACATTCCACAGGAAGCAGATTTTGGTTAAGCACCCTGGGCCACCTTGAACATGCCCCTGCCAGAGTTCAGCTCCAACTCCCTTTATGAGGAGCCTCCTGAAATCCATCCCCCTCTCGCTCCAATTCTGGACACAGTGGGTGCACCATTGGCAGAGCTAACGATGGAGAATTTCCATCTGATCTGGGGAGGCAAACAGTGATCCTGGCTGGTCCATATTCCTCATGGATAATGAGCTCCTCACCTGGAGAGGCACTGGAACAAACCCATCCCAGATCCACAGGCAGAGCAGGTGCTGCTTTTCAGCCTCCTCTGTGATTCAAGGAGAGCTTCACCCCAGGCTGGTGGGGTCTGGGAGCTCTGGGCTCAGCAAAGCTGCACCACCAACTGCACCAAGGGGTGGGAACCCCAGCAGGAAGAGCTGACTCAGGGCCCTGCAGCACTGCAGGCAAAGATGCTGATTTGGCTCCCAGGGATAAGCGACAATCTCTTCTCATCAGTGCAAACTCACTCTTTTATGGGACAGCTTCTGCTTTTTACTAGAAATGTGTTTGGAAGGGAGGAGTGACTGTGCCTGGAAATTGAGATACTGAACAGTAAAATCTTTATTCCAGATGTTTCACTTTTTAACTTGCATTTTTATTTCAAAACTTGTGAGTTTCATCTTTCCAAGTCCTTAAGGATGTGCTGAAATGGAGGAAAAATGTGCAAGTCTGTAAAAGAACAAGCCATGGAAAATATCTAAACTTTCCATTTAAAATTTTTAAATTGTATTTATTTTTGGAGTACTGGAAAGTTCTGTTCTTGATTCAGTGATTTTCTATGCAAAAATTTCCAGTGATTTTTCTCCTCTATTTACTGCATTAAGTTGGTATATTTGTTGAAGCAGAGAAAGATAAAGGTGCTTTTTCTCAGTCAGTATGTGAAGGGCTGTATTTTGTGGAATCCCAGACTGGTTTGGGTTGGAAAGGCCCTTAAATCCCACCCAGTGCCATCCCTGCCATGGCAGGGACACCTCCCACTGTCCCAGGCTGCTCCAGCCCCAGTGTCCAACCTGGCCTTGGACACTGCCAGGGATCCAGGGGCAGCCCCAGCTGCTCTGGGCACCCTGTGCCAGGGCCTGCCCACCCTGCCAGGGAGCAATTCCCAATTCCCAATATCCCATCCAGCCCTGCCCTGCTTCAAGCAAAGGTCCTTCACTCTTGTCCTGACACAACATGCTCTTGTGAAAAGTTCCTCTTCAGAGATATAGGAAATATTTCTGTTCCTATAAACTCATTCTGACATTGTTCAACTTTTTAGCATTTATATTGTGCATTTTTCCTGCTTGTACCAGTCACCAGGAGGAATTTCTTCATGGAAAGGGTGGCCAGGCATTGGAACTGCCCAGGGAGGGGAGGAGTCCTAACGCCTGGAGGTGTCCAGGGAAGGTCTGGACGTGGCACTCAGTGCTCTGGGCTGGGGACAAGCTGGAGATTGGTGACAGGCTGGATTCAATGACCCTGGAGGGCTTTTCTTTAATGATTCTACAATTCTCTATTATTTTGTATTTCATTGTTTGTCAATAATAGACCTCAATGGATGCTGCTATCAATGAATATCCAATAACTCTCTTTAAAAAGTGTCTAATGCTTTAGAGAAGTGCAGCAGTTCCTAAGTACTGATTGAAAATCTGGTATTTTCCACGTCCAAATATCCTGTTTATACTGGAGAGTGTTTGATTACAGCAAGCTGCAGACATTTTCATCTAGAAAGAGATGAGAAATTTCAATCAGTGCTGAACAGCAGAGGAACTTAATGATGTGAAAAAATCCCTAAAAGCCAGACTACATTAACTCTTATATGATAACACATTATCTGTGCTAGAGGGAGCAGAGTGTTCATGAAATAATGGGGAAATAATAAAACTAAGATACACTGGGCCAGAATTCCTTTTCTGAAACCAGGGAATATTTTTAGAAAGCTAGTATCTCACAGAATTCCTGTTTAATGAAGTATTATATCACGGAAATGAATTGTCAGATGTTAATTTCTGCTGAAATAGGAATTCTGAACTTAGGAAGGCACTTTTCAGGTTCTCCAGCCCAGTTTTCTAAGGAAATGAGGCTGCTGCACAGGTTTCTGTCTGCGTTTGAACCCATGGGTCAAGTTCAAGGGAATTTGGGGAGGAATTAGAGGTGTCAAAGGTCGGACAGGTCCTGTGGATTTTGGGAAAATCAGAAGCTATATGAGCCATGCAAGAGATCCCATAAATCAGAATGGATCAGACCCTGTGAGGCCCCAGGTGTCCACAGGTATGAAGGTCACTGCAGGAGCACTGGGTTAGCCCACGAACACAGCAGCAATTCCTGAATCCATGGGAATTCCTGGAAGCCAGGCCTGAATTCCTGGCTGCACACCCTGCAGGCTGGAGGCATTGATGTGGATGACACCAACCCCTCAGGGAAGGATCTGCACCCCTGCAGTGGGACAGGGGGACAGGAGCTGCAGTCCCTGCCCTGGGGACACGGCAGGTGCTGGGACAGACCCACATATGTGAAGCTCCTTGGTGCCTCATCCTTCCCAAAAGCAATTTTTGCATTCAGCCACTGGAGAAGCTCCTCATGCCCCAGCAGGGCTCCGAGGGTCATTTCCTGTGAATATCTCGGGCATCTGTGAGCAGGACTGATGCTAATTGCGAGTGACAGCAGCGTCTTCTAGCCCAGGGCATCGTCAGCAGGGCCGAGTGCTCAGAGCTGACAGCCCGGCTCCCTGAGCAGGCTCCGAGCTGTCACTGCCACTCCTGAGCTGCTCCAGGGACAGCAGCAGCAGCTCGGGGAGGGACGGTGCGTTGTGAGGTGTGCAGGGCGTGAGGGAGGGATGGGGGGGCTTGTCAGCCCACACCAGGCTGGGGAGCTGGCCCAGGACACGGAGCCGACTCACCTGGAGCCAGGGATGATGGTTAAGGGTTGGGATGCTGCCTGGAAGTGCTGCTGAAGAAACAGTCCTGTCCTGCTCCAGCTGGGATAGGGGTCACTTACTGCTGGTAGCTCCTGCAGGGCTGAGCTTTGGGATTGCTGTGGGAACAGGGCTGAGCTTTGGGATCACTGTGGGAACAGGGCTGAGCTTTGGGATCGCTGTGGGAACAATGCTGAGCTTTGGGATCACTGTGGGAATGGGGCTGAGCTTTAGGATCACTGGGAACAGGGCTGAGCTTTGGGATCACTGTGAGAATGGGGCTGAGCTTTGGGATCACTGTGGGAACAGGGCTGGCAACACACGGAGCTATTGTATTTGCTGGGAAATGGCCCACAAAGGCAGGAATTATGCATGTGACTCCATGTTCTCAGAAGGCAAACTTATTATTTTATGACACTATATTATATTAAAGAATACTATACTATACTAAAGAATACAGAAAATATACTTACTCAATGCTAAAAAGATAATAATGAAAACTCATGACTCTTTCCAGAGTCCTGACACAGCTTGGCACTGATTGGCCTATGAGTCAAAACAACTCACAGCAGAACCCAGTGAAACAATCACCTGTGGGTGAACAATCTCCAACCACATTCCACATGAGCACAACACAGGAGAAGCAAATAAGAATTGTTTTTCTTTTTGCTGAAGCTTCTCAGCTTCCCAGGAGAAATATCCTGGGTGAAGGGATTTTTTCAGAGAATGTGAATGCCACACAGGGCTGAGCTGTGGCTGAGCAGGGCTCACTCTGAAGCAAGGAGGTTTCAGTGTCCTTGCTCTGCTGGAGAGAAGCTGCACAAGAAGCCAGGAGGGAGCAGGTCCAGGACAGCTGAAGTGGCCAGAGGGATATTCCAGACTGGGAAACATCGTGGACAGATTATTAACTGTACCCATTTGTATACAAGGGGCCATCTCGTGTGTTTGGGAGAGGAAACAGGGAAGATGCATCCCTGTGAAGGAAGGTGTGGACTTTACATCCTGGCTGGAGAAGGGGCCTGGGTGCTTTGACCCCAGAATGGTGCAGGTTGGAAGGGAACTCAAAGACCACCCAGTGCCACCCCTGCCATGGCAGGGACACCTCCCACTGTCCCAGGCTGCTCCAGCCCCAGTGTCCAGCCTGGCCTTGGGCACTGCCAGGGATCCAGGGGCAGCCCCAGCTGCTCTGGGCACCCTGTGCCAGGGCCTGCCCACCCTCACAGGGAACAATTCCTAATTCCCAATCAGGGGTTGCTTTCCTTCTGTAGAACATTTCCACAATAAAAGGGCTGGATATGAAACTGAGCTTGTTCCCCTAAGCTTAGGATCACCCCTGGGAAGGCTCAGAAGGATGTGAACTTCTCCCAGAGCTGGGATGGTGCCTAGAGGATTACACAAATGTCCAAAGAGCCGTGAGCAGGCTATGGGGAGGCAGAGACCTCTCTCGAGTGTGCCCTAACAAAGGGAGCAGCTGCTCCCTGCTTGTTTCAGTGCCTCTTTTCCCAACACTGAAACAACAGTGTTTGTATTGAGATATTGAATAAGAAATAGCTTTAATTTTCCATGGACTAAGGGGGATTTCAGCGCTGTGCAGTCAGTGCAGCTCAGGGGGAGAGCTGAGCTGTCAGAGTGGGGGTCTGACACGGGGCCCCAGTGCAGACAGCCCTGATGCATGGATCCCTCCTAACTGGGATTCACGCAGCAGCAGCATTTGAGGGAAGCACCTCGACCTCTCTTCCTTTGGTATTCAGAGTTCCTACACCCAGCACAGAGGTAAAACAGCCCAGGGTAGTGCAAAGCCCCAGGAATAAAACAGGAGAGAGTGTGAAGCTCTGAGCTGGAAGCTCTGCAGAGGTCCAGGGAAATCTGCTGGGATCAGTTTTCACATTTTTTAGATAGCTGGAAGCTTTTTATTTGGCTTTAGAGAACCACCTCTTTTGTGTTCCTGTTCAGAGGGAGCACTGGGCTCCCCAGGAATTGCTCAGTTCCTGGTTTAATGCAGAATTTAAAGTCAGATCTAAAAGAGCTGCCAAGACCTGAGTGAGACAGGTGCTCTCCCCCACCTCCCTGGAGCAAGGTCCAACATCCCACCTTGAACCAAAGAGCAGGAAAGCTCTTGTGGATCCAGCAATGGCCCGAGGTGTCTGGGGAATTCATCTGTACTGAGAATATTGACACTTAAACGCCTCAGATTTACCTGTCTCACTGAGAGCTGGGCTGGAACTGGTTAATTAGCCCTTGGCTAAACGCTTTGAGATTCTCAGATGAAAGGCAGCCTGGAGGTCCAAAGGATGAAGAGCGTTTATTACCAGCTGAGAGAGACATGAAGAGCTGCAGAGTGTTGAAAGGAGTCCTGCCAATTAATTTACACTTAAAGTAAAGAAGTGCTGGGGTTGTTTTGCTGAAAGTTTTGTTTTTCAGAAAATTGAAAAATAAGAAGTCAAACCAAAATCAAAAGGAAAAAGGAAAAGGTCGAGACTCGTTGGATAATGTGATGCCTTTCCAGGTTCAGTTGTGCTGATGAAAGCTTTAACACTTGAAAATTCTGTGATTCTCTGATTCTCAACAATGATGCACAGGAAATATGTAAAGGCTCATTTATTGCTGTGAAACACAGGTAAAATAAAGCTGCTAAGAAAGTGAGGATGCTGTGGTGAACCAGTCTGTCCACAGGGAAGGAAAAATGGTTTGGCTGCTTTCTCCTCTGAGCTGAAGTATGAGATAGAACCAGAGCACCTCACCCAGGAATAAATGAGTGGCATTTGGAAAATATGTTAATGAGGTGCTAATTAAAGGTGGGGAAGGAGGAGGGAGGGGCAGAGCAGAGGCAGGATTTGCCCTGCAGAGCTGCCCCAGCCCTGGGATCCAGCACAGGAGGGACCTGGAGCTGCTGCAGAGAGCCCAGAGGAGGCTCCAGGATGATGCCAGGGATGGAGCAGCTCTGCTGGGAGAGCTGGGGGTGCTCACCTGGACAGGAGACCAGAAGTGACCCCATTGTGGCCTTGCAGGGCCTGAGGGAGCCACAGGAAACATGGAGAGAGAGGATTTCCAGGGGATGGAGGGACGGGGCACAGGGAATGGCTCCCACTGCCAGAGGGCAGGGATGGATGGGAGATTGGGAATGAGGAATTGTTCCCTGGCAGGGTGGGCAGGCCCTGGCACAGGGTGCCCAGAGCAGCTGGGGCTGCTCCTGGATCCCTGGCAGTGCCCAAGGCCACCTCTCCTGAATGAGAGATGATTTTATGGCCTCCTTTTGAATTCTGGAAAAAATTCAAATTAAACCCCCTGGCTCCAGAGCTGCTGCTGGCACAGCTGGGGAGGGATGTGGATCTGCTCTGGAAGTTCCATCATCAGCTCCTTATTTTAGGATCATGTTTGTAGTTCTCTGTAACACAACTGTGGTACCCCACAAAGGGGCTGGAGGAGACTTCTCCCCTCTTCCAGCAGCTCCTGGGCACCAGTTCTGGGAGCAGCAGAAGTGCCTTGCCTAGTCCAGAGCCTCAGGAGAAATAACCCCTGGGTGTCTCCAGGGCAGGGCAGCAAGGGCAGAGGTGGTGTGGTGGACAGAGGGGGCAAAAAACAGAGATGAGAGAGACCCTGAGCGGTCCAGGTGGAGATCAAGGGATCTGTGAGCACTTGAACACCATGATTTGGACTCTGAAATTAAAAAATATAGCCCAAACTTGGGATAATTATCCAGAGCTCTGCTGGCAGTCCTCACCAAGGTCCAGAGAGACAAGGAACTGATCTGTGCTCAGATCAAAGCTCCTCTTTTGGAAATACAGGAGTTGAGTCATTCCTTGCTCTCCACAGAGATCACAGAGCTCTTGTTTGCCATTCTTGCAGTGCAAAGTCCACAAAAATCTACAAGTATAATAAAATTATGTGTGTGGGGAGAGGAGGGAAGAAATGTAAATTTGTGTTTTGATGATTTATCTTGGAAAACAACAACAAAAAAATCTCATCTGAAAACTCTGGAAAATGAGACCTGTTGATTCCACCCAGACTGTGCCTTTGTTTGGATGCTTTTAAGAAAGTGAATGATATTTGTCAGTAAATATCCACTCCAGCAACATGGGGAATATGGCTTTTTCCTGTAATCCCAGAATAGTTTGGGTTGGAAGAGACTTTAAAGCTCTTCCAGTTAAACCCTCTGGTCTGCAGGACACCTTTCACCAGCCTGGGGTGTTCAGAGCCCCTTCCCAAGGTTTTGTATCCTCTGGTCCCACCCTCCTTCTAAAGCTGAGTGACTCATGGATGTTCTCAAATAGCTTTTGGTGTATTTTGGGACAGGAAAAGGAGATGGTCCCAAGGCAGTCATTTTCATGGATTTTTACTTCTTTTTTTCTGTTTGACCCTAGCTTCAGTAAATCCTTTCTTTCTGAGAAAACCACAGGATATAAAGAAGGGTTTGTTGTTTCTTTATGCATTAACTTAACTTTGGTGGATTTTTCAGGACAGGTTTGACCTTTGCCTGCTGCTGGTACCAACTGGAACATGTGAAGAGCTCAAAGGATGGGCTGGGACAAGGGGGAAAGCTGGAAAATAGGCAAGGATACCTTAAGATAAAGCAGCAAACAGATGGGGGAAACAGTTTTAAAATGAGCAATGCAGAGCCCATCCCATTGCCCAGAACCATCCAAGGGAAGCATCCTCTCTTCTCTGGGACTCAGAGGGGCAGGAAAATGTCTGGAAACTCTCCAAGTCCTTTCATGCTGAATTCAGATGTTCAGACTTTCACCTCAGCTGATAATCCCAGCACAGGACTCTCCTGTGATGATGGAATTCTGCTCTGAGAGATCCCTGCCCCAGCTCCCTTGTGCCCAGGGAAAGATCTGAGTTACAGTTCTGCTCCCAGGAACCTCTTCCTGAACCACCTCTCTCCTCTGCAGGGCAGCTGGCTGGGGCTGGGCTATAGCTGATGTGATGGTCAGTGACATTTTCCAGCTGGTTTCCCAGGAAAGTCTGCAAAGTATCTACACATCAGCTCTGACCTGGAGTCTGATAGTGATCAGTCCTTGAAAAAATGAAATTAAAATGTTCTTGGTCTGGGGCTTTCTTGTAAACCAGGAAGTCAGGGAAGGAAAAACACTTCTGACTCTCTAGGAGCAAAGTGAGTGAGACAGGATGGATGCAGGGAATGGCTGCTTTGATGGCACTGTAGGAGGGGAGAAATCATTCCCCATGCTAAGGCCTAATTCTGATCTGTATTTTAGACAGTCTCTGATGCTCTTGGTGCAATTCCTATGTCAGGTGTGGTTTTCAAAGCAGAGGGGCTCCCACTGGAGCAGTGTTTTGGCTTTGGACAGCTCAGCACAGTTCTGTGGGCTGGCCTTAGTCAGACACAATATCTAAACAAATAATGAGCAATATCTGCTCTCCTCTCCCTCAGCTGCCTGGCAGAGGAGGGTTCAGCTGCAGATACAGCTCATTTGTCAATAATGCCACAAGCCCCAGTGTCCCCTGTGCGGGAATCATTAAAATCAGAGGGGGTTGGGAAAGCTGTAAAAGGCAGGCCTCAGAGCCAGCAGAACTGTGATTGGAGCTAAGCAGTGGCCATAAGGTTTGTCAGCAGAAAAGTTATGTGAGAAGTAGAAAAGTAAGACAAATGGAACAATGGTCTGTGTATAAACGCTAGTCCTTAAGGAGAATAACTCCTTAAGCTGCAGAAAAGTATATCTAGCGAGATGTTAGGAAGCTCTAAGCTTAATAATGGTGCTCTGTGCATTGTGTTTTAAGGCTTACAGGTATTGTATTTGAAATAAGCAAGCATTGTTTTAACCAAATGTACATGTGCCTACAGTGATTGGATGGAACTACTGTCAATGTGCTTTTGCTTTGTGTGATTGGTCACAAAACTTTTAAAGTGAGTTGTAACGTTAAGTTCTTAGTCTGCTGCGTAGAATGTGAGCTGCTGGCATCTTCCTATTGTCATAACCACATATCTTGGTTTGGAAAGCCAAGTGTCTGCTAAGGAAGGCAGGAGCCTCCCCTGAAATGGAAAAATGTAACACCCCCTCCAAATTGCTATAGATTTTAAATTAAGGGGCTCTCCAGCAAAAATATGGGAGCAGGAATAACAGTTCTTAACTAGGGAAGAAAATAAAAAGATAAAATAAACAATGCAGTAAACCAACCCAACACTGACAGAGTCAGAACACAGCCTGACACCCTGTGGGTCAGGGTGCTGGTAGCAGTCCCATTGGAATTGTGGCTGCAGCCCTCCTGCAGTGTCAGGTGTGGCTCTGCTGGAGCAGGGATCCTGGAGAAAGGTGGAGTCTGCCTCTGAAGAGCCAGTGGAAGAGGCAGCTGCTGTTCCTCTGGGAAATCCAGTGGAGAAGCTGTGCTGGTGTTCCAGAACCTCCAGATTGTATCCAGGTAGGAATGCTTGGCTCCTCCCCTGGGCTCACATCTCCCCGTGGATGCTGTAGTGCTTATCAGTCATGCAGTGACATTCCATAGCCTGTTATCAGCAGATGTCCCCCCAGAGGGAGGAGTGGCTGTGGAAGAGATAAGGAAAACTGCCCACTGAACAGCAGACAGCTGCCACACAGATGGCAAATGGAACATATCTTGCCTTGCAGTCTGGGACACTGTGTAATGAGGCTGATGCTGCAACATTAACAACTCGAGAAGTGTTCCCCAGCAGTCCCGTCCTGTTGGTGATTTGTACATAGACCCCGGCCAGTGATACCCCTGCAGTGCTCCCAGGGACTGGTTCTGTGGATCACCTTCAGCACTTCAACAAACGCTCCTGCTTTGCACTGAGGGAAACAAAGACAGGGCAGGACTTGCTAAGTATGGCAGGAATTGTGATGTCCTTCAATGAAATGAAAAGTGTTTAGAATTAATCATGGAATCCCATGGGTTGGGTTGGAAGGGACCCTAAAGATCATCTCATTCCATCCCCTTGCCATGGGCAGAGACATCTTCTACTAGACCAGGGTGCTCCAAGCCCCATCCAACCTGACCTTGGACACTCCCAAGGGGAAGCCACAACCTCATTGCAGCCTTTAAGTTCAAATGCCTCTTCTACTCCACCACTCTTACTTTTTTTGAGCACTCCTACATATAAAGGATGCAAGGCTGCTCCACCTGTGTCCTTCCCTGAACCTTACCAGTCTATTTTAGACCCAGATTAAGTTGTGGGCCCTCTGAGGCAGAAATAAAGAACCTGCCATGGCTGCAGAGCTCCCAGCAGCTCTGGCAATAATTGTTAATCATGAGTAGCTTTGTAATTTGCCAACCCTTCTGCAGAAATACCACAGACTCCTTGTGTGGGATGTGTGTGCACCAGGGTCCCAGAGGCCATCTGAGACTCTCAGACAGTTTCATGTACTCAGTCAATTTTATACACTCAGCCAACTTTATACACTTAGCCAATTTTCCAGAGTTTCCCCTTAGTTCTGGAAAAGCCTACTCAGGCAGGTAATGCCTTGCCCTCTCCTGCATACAAGCTTTGTCTCCCTAAGGATTTTCTCCATCCCAGTACCCTTTCTACCCTTTTCTGAAATTCTCCTCTGGACTGGCTCTTGCCTCTGTTACCTCAGAGGTGCAGACAGAGCAGCTGTGGAGCTCCTCTAAGCTTTTCCTGCTGGCACTGTGAGAGGTTTCCTCCTCCTCAGGCACCTGTAAATCCCCTGTGCTGGAGGAGCAGCTCCTGCCCTTTGCACCCAGCATTCAGGTTCTTGTGAGCTCAGGTCCTCTGCTGCTGGATCATCTCCAGACAGCTCCATCCTGACCTTTCTGGGCATTCCTGGACAGCTGGACATGTGAAGTGACCCCAGCAGATGTTGTGGATGTTAGATTTGGGGTGACTTAATTGTGACCTTCCAGGACCTGAAGGAGTTACAAGAAACATAGAGGGATGTTGGACAAGGGTCTGGGGTGACAGGACCCAGGGAATGGCTCCCACTGCCACAGGGCAGGGATGGATGGGATATTTAGAAGGAATTGTTCCCGGGCAGGGTGGGCAGGCCCTGGCACAGGGTGCCCAGAGCAGCTGGGGCTGCCCCTGCATCCCTGGCAGTGCCCAAGGCCAGGCTGGACACTGGGGCTGGAGCAGCCTGGGACAGTGGGAGGTGTCCCTGCCATGGCAGGGGTGGCACTGGGTGGGATTTAAGGTCCTTCTCAACCCAATCCACTCTGGAACTCTGTTTATGGAGCAGAAGGGACAGCGAGTGTCACACATGGAACATGCAGGGAAATGTGGAATTGGTTCTTAACCCTCTTAACCCATTTAGCAAACTCCTCACAAATTGTGGTGAAGAAGTCATGGATATGGAGCAAGTAAAGAAAATCTTTGGAGCAGGTTAATATTTTATGGACAAATGTGGCCACATTTTATGGACAATGTAGTGTGGTCCAGCTGCTGCTGCCCCCCAACCCTGGAGCAGTGCTGGAACTGCTGCACCCACAATGGCACCAAAGGGCTCTTGGAGCTCCTGGGCTGAAGCAGGATTTGCCAACATGATTTTTTTATTGACTTAAAGGCCTGGAAAAGTGCTTTAGAGAATATTAGTTGTTTTCTAATTTGGTTTCTTTTTGGTGGCTCCTGTTTTCTTCTCTCCAACTTCACTAAGCAAATCCACAGGTTTGTTTCCCCAAGGCTTTATTTAAAACATTCTCAATCCAAAGGCAAAAGTAAAAATATTTTCTCTGTAGATACATTTTGTATTTTTGCTTTTTTAATGAAAAAACTTTATGATTAAATCTGTTGAGTGGTGAATCTGAGCTGTCGACCTGGGATTTGGGTTACAAGAGGTGAGTTGATTATGGACTGGCAGTATCTTCTCAGGCACTTCCACTTAATCTATATTTTCAATTAAAGTGGTGACTATCTTAATATCTGATGTGGTTGAGGATTTAGGACTTTATGGCAGTGATACTCAGCTAGAAAACCTGGGGCAGCTAGAACCATGGACTTACAGAATCGTGGAATGGTTTGGGTTGGAGAGACATTAAAGTCCACCCAGTGGCACCCCTGCCATGGCAGGGACACCTTCCACTATCCCAGGCTGCTTCACACCCCATCCAGCCTGGCCTTGGGCACTGCCAGGCTGATTTTCAGTCCAGCAGCTCCTGTAATCTCCTCCCTTTGAATTTATTCTTCTGCCTCCTGCCTTTCCCCTGCTTTACAAACATCCTGTGCTGAGCTGTGACAGAGCTGGGCAGGTTTAACCCCAGAGTCCAGGCAGGTGCTGCCACAGGCCAAAACAAAGGGGAACAAAGCAGATCCTGCTTTTCCATCCTGTCTGGGCTGCAGAATGTGGAATAGCACAGCACCTTCATGCTCCATCTCATAGCACTGATCCGCCCCTGAGGCAGATATGGAATATCTATCTAATATAGTAATAATTAATAGATCTATTATAACATAGCATGGAAGGCTTTGGGAGAGCTCATTGTGGCCTTCCAGTACCTAAGGGAGGCTGCTGAAAAAGTGGTAGTGACAGGACAGGGGACAATGGGCTCCCTCTGCCAGAGGGCAGGGTTTGGTGTGATATTGTGAAGAAATTGTTCCCTGAGACAGCAGGGAGGCCCTGGCATGGGGTGTCCAGAGCAGCTGTGGCTGCTCCATCAGAGCCCTGAGCACCCTCCTGCAAATCTCTGCAGAAACCAACTCTGCCTTTAAAGCAAAGCTCTCCCTGTGTGTATTCCATGGTCCTCCTGGCCTGTTGAAAACCCCATGCTGGGCTGCAGAACAGGGAATTTTCAACATCAAACCTCCCTCTGTCCAGTCTGAAAGCTCCCTAAGTTGTAAAATTGTGAAGAAGAATTCTGATGCTTTGAAGTGCATGACATCAGATTGTTCTGCTTCTGTTTTCTGTGGATCCAGAGTCTGTTGTCCAGATGGTGGATCCACCCTCCATATTCAGCAGTGAGAGCCTATTCTTCTTACAGGGAAATTGTGCTAATTAAAAAATAGCATTTTACTGAAAATAGAATAAAAATATTTGGAAGTTTTGGAGCATTTTGAAAGCAAATAAAGATACTGGAAAGGAGGACAACAGTTCTGCCTCCCAAAGAAAGCAGGGGTTTTTTGCCTTAATTCCTTAAGAAAGTTGGGGTAAAATTTATGGAGGAGATGGAGTATGAGGTTTTCCTTTTTAGGGACAACACTGTCTAAGCTGCAGAACCTGCATAGTATTCAGTGGTAAGAGTGGGAGAAATTGCACTCAGTGTCTGGGGACTGTTCCAGCTCAGGGCAGAGGTGAAGTCCATGTGAGTAAGGAAGGGAGGGAGAAACAAAGCCCTGTCCCTTCCTGCAGAGAAAGGGAAGCTCCTGCCCTCACTTCTCCCATCGAAGTGGGGGGACACTGGCACAGGTTGTGGCTGCCCCTGGATCCCTGGAAATGTCCACAGCCAGGTTGGACAGGGCTTGGAGCATCCTAGGATAGTGGAAGGTGTCCCTGCCATGGCAGGGGTGGGTTCTTGAAGTCCCTTCCAACCCAAACCACTCTGGGATTCTGTAATTCCACGATCTCTTGTTGTTATGCTGTGAGCTGATCTGGTTCGTCGTGCTGGGAATGGTGCCAGCTCTGTGGCAAGACTGGAGCCAGGAAAAAGAGGGAACGGGCAGGAAAAGGCCCCAGGCCCAGCAGAGTCCCTGTCTCTGTGAAGGCTGAAAAGCATCCAAGGCTGTCAGATGGAAATTCCTCTTGCTGATGTTTCTCCAGGTTTTCCCAGTGGAAAACCAGTCAGAAATGGTGACCTGAAATCAAGTCAGGGACTCACTTGTCACCAGTCCTGTACTCCGGAGGATCATAAAACTGCAAAGAAGGCCAGAAAAATATGGGAGAGATAAAGTTCTTTCCCTGTGGAACTGAATTCATTCTACCAAGCAGGATTTGTGCTTTTGGGAGAGGTTTCTTTTTTTTTTCCCCGGCATCTGATTGGGGTCTTTTATTTTTCTCTCTTTTTTTCCACTGAATTCCTTCAAACACTTCCTTGATTTTCACCAGTGTCATGTGGAGCCCAGCTCCTGGATCAGAGGAAGCATTAAATTGGTGTTTGCAGATAAAATCAGCAAATTGCACAAGTCAACAGCAACTGCCCCTGACATGGACATGTCCCCTTAATAATGAATCATTGCCAAGCATCAAATGTTGAAGGAGAGAATCTCCTGAATGAACCAGCTCCTAAATCTTTCCATTCACACTGAAGGAAGAGGCCAATGCCATTTTCCAATGAATATTCCTGGTCACAGGGAAACAGGCTGTTAACAGGCAACATCCAAAGGAATAAAAGCAGGTAAATGAAGGATTTAAGCTTCAAGGCTAAGTCTACAGTCCAAGGAAGGACTGAAAGATATATGCATAAATATAAATAAATACAAATACAAAACAAAATATAACTGGAATTAAAATTATTTAAGTACTGAGAAAGATCAGGGTGTTACCACAACAAAGCAGCCAATTAAGTCCATGGAAAGGCTTCTCAGTGTGTTATTGCCCTGGAAAAGCCATGGAGGAATAGCAAGTAGGGAAATGTGAACTCTTTTCCTCACAAATTTTGGTCCTATTCACACTCAAAAATTCCCTTGGAGTGCTCAGGCCTTGGTGGGTTGGCTGTGGATGGATTCCAGGTGCTCCCAAAGCTGCTCTGTCCCTGCCCTTCCCAAGTGGACAGGGAAGAGGAAATGGGATGAAAGGCTCTGGGTCGGGATAAGGACAAGGAGAGATCAGCCAACCATTCCTGCCTTGAGTGAAACAGACCCAGCTTGGGGAATTGAGTTTAATTTACTGGCCAATAAATCAGAGTAACATCATTAGAAATCAAACAAAATCTTAGAACCCCTTGTGTGGTGCTCCCAGGAACTAGCTGGGCCTTCCAAAGGAAGAGCCTATTTCCCCATGTGTTTGTTGCCATTAAAAGACATTTTCTGGCAGAGGGGGAGTGATGGTTTTGTTCTCAGTTCTTGGCGCCTCCCTGATGAACTTCTGCCCTGAAAGTGAATGAAATCAGTATTTTATTCCCTGTCTACGAGGCGCTGCTGCTTTGGAGTCTGGAGTGTAATGAACTTGCTGTTTATTACAATTAACAAATAAATCCCTGCATCTTTAAATTAGATAGTAAATCTCTCCGTGCAATTCAATACTGCAGTAATGATGTTTTCCTTCCCAGAAGAGATTCTTCAGTGATAGGAGCCAGGCAACTTCCCTTCCAAATAATGCAACCCCGAGGACATTCCCTGTGACACATTTGGCCTTTCTGTCAGTGGCTTCCTTCCCTCAGAACCATCTGAGATGTGGTTTGAGCGCAGCTCTGCCAGCTGGTGAATGATAGCAGCTTGTGCTGCAGAGAAAACGGCTGTCTGGAGCTTCCCCCAGGATGTGGCCTTGGGAACGGGGTGGTTTATTGGGGTTATGGTGCTGCTCCACTGATGATGGTGCTGGCTGAACCGGAAGGTCTCTTCCAACAGTGATGGTTCTGTGACCTAAAGGATTGAACTTGAGCTCCACACCTGGAGCTGCTCGAGGATCCTCCCCCTCTCCTTTCAGACTCAGGTGCTTCTGCTTGGAGGAATTCCATGTTCTTCTCCATCCGTTGTTTGTCCTTCTGTTTTCCCCAACACCAACGTCACCTCTGTCTCCTCTGGTGATGTTTGACAAAACATTCACTCAAGGCTCTGTTTGCTTCAGGTTGGTGCCACTTGAAGCTCCCAGTAATCAAAACTGCTGCTAATTAGGTGCAGTGCAATTAAATCACTGCCTTTGAGCGAATCAAAGACACAATCCCAATTAACAATAATAATTCAAAACAATTAAGCAGCTACTGCTGGACTTATTTTCATCCAGCTTGCACTAAATGAGCCTTCTGTCCAGCAGGCCTTTAGCTCCCAGGTAAACAAAGTAACAACAAGTCTATAAAGGGAAAAATCAATAAAAGATCATTTGCAGCTTGTAATAGGTTTGCAAATCTGAGAATGAAGAGTAGATTGCATTTAATAAAGCTTCAATAAATTGTGTGTTTACGAGGTGGAATTTGAAACAACCAAGATTGAGGTTTCCAGAGCAGTCTATAGGGATGGAGATTAGGAACAGCTGAATGTTTAAAGCACGGAGCCCTCTCTGGCTCTCACTCTCTCTCTCTCCTTGTGTTATTTTTTGGCAGAAATTCCCAATGGAATAATTTCAGGAGAAGTTACAGTTTTGCTTTTGAATTTACAGAACCTTTCAAGTGCACAAGCTTTCCTGGTTCATTGTAAGATCAGAATTTTTCTGGTGATGAAACAGAGACAGAATTGGCCCAGGAGGGTGCAGGTCTTATTTCCCCTGTCTGGAATTCTGCTTCACCCCCAGCACTTCCAGCTGAGGAAGACCTTTTAGGATGTGCCAGCTTTGCTCTGAACCAAAGACAATTCTTCCTCTTTACTCACCAAGCCTTTACTCACCCCAGAATCAGCTGAGCAAGGCTTGGTAGGAGAGGCAGGACCAATCTGCACGTCCTTGTATTTCTATTCTTCTAGATTTAGATTTGTGATATGAATGTTGGAACAGCTGGAGGCACCAGCCTTGTCCCTGGGGTTGGGTCGTTCTGGCTGAACATGTTAATTAAAGCATCTTTCCCAGAAACTGGCTAAAGACAGCGGATTTTGGTCATTGCAAACAACTGCCTTTGCTATTTGCAAGAATAAATTCAGAGGAAAACCTCCCCTGGGACCTATTCCAAGGACTAAGGAAGCCTGGAGAGTTCCTATGTCCGAGGAAGTACTGGAAGTTTTCCTTTGGCTGGGGAATTTGTTTGGCTGTGAAAGGTCACAGTTGTTAAACTTTAAGTCCTTTCCCTTCTGTTTTATGCAGAAGCCCTTTAAGATTTAATGGAGGAGTCACTGGAGCGTGGCAGGTGAAGGTGTGAGGGCCATGGCAGAGCCCTGTGTCCTCCACCGTCCTTCCCACACAATTCCTCCCAGCTGGAAACAGCAGAAATCCCTCTGACTCTTCAGGGAATGTCTCAGCTGGGAAAGATGTTTGTGCTTTGCTGGAGACATCACAAAACCTGGAATTAACCACTTCCCTTGGTCTCTGCTGACAACCATGGAATGGTTTGCCTGGAAGGGACTTTAAACCCATCCAGTGCCACCCCTGCCATGGCAGGGACACCTTCCACTCTCCCAGACTGCTCCAAGCCCCGTCCAGCCTGGCCTGGGACATTTCCAGGGATGTGGAGTCCACAACCCATCTGGGGAAAAGCCATCTTTCCAGTTTTTATATATGTTTATTAATTTGGTCTTCTTTCACCCTGAAAGTTTCTGACTTTCATCTCAATTCAGCGAGTCTTTCATTTCCAGCCAAGACATTTTATGGCCCCAGCATTGTGTCTCTGTGTGAGTGATCCCACGTAAGTTCTGTTGGATCTCTTTTCCATGGCTAGAGCAGCCTGACAGAGGCAGCACTTGGCTGGAGGAATCTTCTGCCCAGCTCCCTGCCTGCTTTGGTTTCCTTTTTGGTACCTGCCTGTGACTTCTTTACTGCTGTTGGTGCAGAGGTGTTCCAGGGCTGCTTGGGGGCCTGCAGGCTGTGACCTGGCAGTTGGACAATCCCATCCCAGCAGCTGGAGCTGTGCCTGGAGTGTGCGTGATCCTTGAGAAATGCTGGCATTGTAATGTGGACTCTGGACCTGACCTGAGGTTCCATGATCCTGAGGGGGGTCATTGTGGCCAGCCCTGGCGTGTGCCGAGCCCTGAGCACGCCCTGGCACTGCTGTGGCCCTGCCTGGGTTATCAGGCTCTGTGGCACTGGGGGCCAGGTCCCTGTGCCACTGCCACAGGAGCTGCTCCTGGTGCTCTGCTCCCACTCCAGGTGAAACTGCACCTGCTCCCCAAGAAGTCCTTGCAGTGCAATTGCTCCCTAATGAATATCCTGATTAATCTGAGAGCCTATGCTAATGGCAGCAGTGCGAAGGCATCTGGAATCCCAGAGGCTCTGCTATTCCCCTCCAACATGTACCACTTGATATTAAGGAAGATTTTGCTAAGAGAGGGAAGCATGAATAATGTATTGCTGGATAATGGTAAACAGTGATTATTATTCCTCCTTTCCCTTGGATGTACCAGCATTGTGTTAAAGACAGGCTTTGTTCAGAGGAAAAGGATAATTGGAAACAGGGAGGTGATGCAGTGTCTGGCAAATTACAGTCATGTGAGCGTGGCAGATGGTGCCACCGTGTCTGACAATTGCTGCAACACCAAATTACTTCCTCGAGTCAAGAAGGCCAATTTTTGCTGGATTTGTCTGTGTTTACAAAGGATAAACAAACCTGTTTGCATGGAAATGTGGGAGGAAGCCTGGAGAGAGCCCTCCCAGCTCTGTCTGAAGAGCTGAGGGAGCTTTTAAGGTACAGAGCTCCGGAGCCACCTCTGTTATCCCCAGGCAGCTGCAGAGATCTGCTGCTAATCCACACAAAAGCTCTGACTCCCGGTGGGACCAGTGCTGGGCTGAGCTGGGGCTGGTGGAGCAGCGGCAAGAGCTGCTGCAGGAGCACAAAAATTCTTGCCTGTGAGGCACAGCCAGGCCCGAGGCAGAGCCAAAATGAATTTATCCAAGTCCAGCAGTGCCAGGACAAGGTCACTGCTGTGAGCACAGCTGGTGGAGCAGAGGTGTCCAACAGCTGGTCAGAAGGAAGGCTGTTGTTAGTCAGAAGTCCCTGGGGGATTTGTGGATGGTGTGCACTGCTTTGACTTTCCACTGACTGGAAGTGCCCACAGCTGAGGTGAGATTGGCACCTACATAAAAGATTTATCCTCACTTCTAATTAATGCACAGCCAGAAATCTGCTCCTTAAAGGTTTTGTGTTGCAGGGCCTCACCTGCACAGAGGGAATTGTGTCCTCACTCATTTACTCCTACCCAGACTTAGGATATACTTAATTGGGTCAAGGATTCCTCTCACTGCAGCTGAACTCTTTATTATCACAGTGGTGGGAACAGCTGGGCTTCTCAAGGAACATCACATCAGCTTGATGGTTTGGCTTGATGATCTTAAACGTCTTTTCCAGTCTTAACAATTCCCTGATTCCATGATTCTGTGATCACCCAGATGCAGTTCCTGAGCAGGGCTGGGAGCTGAGTCTGAGGCAGCATTTGCTGCTCTGCCTGAACTCCTGCGTGGTGTCACTGAAACATTGAATTATCCAGCCCCATGAGCCCAGGGTGAATCATCACCAGAATGCTGCTGTCCCCCTGATAATGTCACACCAAGCAGTGCTCAGCAGCGATGGTGGCACAGTTCAGTGCTCAGCCCTCAGCCTCCACAGCCCTGGCACAGCCGGGCTCCTGGCTGTGCCCTCGGGCACAGGCTGGGGGTACAAGGCAAGCTGTGACCTGCAGTGGTTTCATCACTGTCCTGTTCTGCACCCTGGGCATGCCCAGTCTCGGTGTGGCCCTGCCTGTGGAACAGCTTTGCAGCCATCTGGGCACCCAGGGCTGGCCCAGCCCTGTCCTGCCAGGCCACCCCCAGCTCCTCAAGGAAAGGTTTCAGCTCCGTGTCCTGCTCCACCTGCCCACAGCCCTGTCCCTGGCCAGGGGCCAGCCCTGCTCCTGCTGTGACAGCTGGAATTGCTCCCTAGCCCAGTTCTATCAAAATGATCTGGATTAGCTTAAAACATTGCTAATGGTAGGGTTTTGTTTGTTGAATTTTTTAAAGCTGTTCTGACAGAACCAGGTTAGACAGCAAGGATCTGATCAGTGGTGCCAGCTGATGGCAGAGCTGGGAAGCTCCTACCCCACCTCAGCTGAACCCAGAGCAGCTTCTGTGGCGACAGCCCAGAATCTTTTATCTGTCTGCAGCTCTGGTGGCAACTGGGACCTGTTTGGAGCCAGTGTGGCCCAGAGGTGGCAGCTGTGACACCCTGCAGGATCCTGCTGGGAACTGCCTTGGCAGGGGAAGCAGGTGCTGCAGTGGAGGATGCAGGAAGTGCACTCTGGAGAATTCAGGCCAGATTTGGGCTGGGGTTGGAGCTCTGGCATGGTCACAACCTGTTTCACTTTGCTCAGGCAGGATTTGGCTCCTGTTTGTCCTCTTGGGCCAGGCAGGATGTCCCTGCCCCTGTCCCTGTCCTGCCCACAGATAGAATAATGGGAGAAGGGGAAGGGACATGAGCCAGCTTTGTGAAGTGCCAGCCCAGGAGGCCAAACACCCTGGGCTGCACCCAAAGGGAGTGGGAGCAGATTGAGGGATGGGATTGTCCCCCTGTGGAGGGGACATGGGACCCCAGCACAGAGCTCGCTCCAGGGCTGGGACCCTCAGCACAGGCAGGACCTGGAGCTGCTGGGATGGGCCCAGAGGAGCTACGGAGCTGCTCCAGGGCTACAGCCCCTCTGAGCCAGGCTGGGAGAGCTGGGGGGGCTCACCCAGAGCTGCTCCAGGACTGGAGCCCCCCTGAGCCAGGCTGGGAGAGCTGGGGGTGCTCACCTGGAGAGGAGAAGCTCCAGGGAGAGCTCAGAGCCCCTGGCAGGGCCTGAAGGGGCTCCAGGAGAGCTGCAGAGGGACTGGGGACAAGGCATGGAGGGACAGGACACAGGGAATGGCTCCCACTGCCAGAGGGCAGGGCTGGATGGGAGATTGGGAATGAGGAATTGTTCCCTGGCAGGGTGGGCAGGCCCTGGCACAGGGTGCCCAGAGCAGCTGGGGCTGCCCCTGGATCCCTGGCAGTGCCCAAGGCCAGGCTGGACACTGGGGCTGGAGCAGCCTGGGACAGTGGGAGGTGTCCCTGCCATGGCAGGGGTGGCACTGGGTGGGTTTCAGGTCCCTTCCTACCCAAACCAGTCTGAGATTCCATTTTCTGATTCTATACTTGGTGCCATGAAGGTGTGCAGAGGCTTTAAGGCTGGAAGGATTCTCCTGGAGGACATTCCAAAGGCTGGGCTGAGGTGCCTTTTTCAGCTGTGTTTTTCTGCTCAGGAAATCAGCCTGGCAGGAGAGAGGCCCTCACAAGGCAGGGGCTGGGTATAGGAGAAAACGTCCCTTGGAAGAGCTGAATTCCTCCTGAAAGGTCATGGAATGAGTGTTTTACTCTTGAGAGGAGCTGGTGAAATCCCACTGCAATGGAGTGGGAACAGGAGGAAATCTGGGTATATGTGGAGGGAAATTCTGGTCCATTAAATACTCAAGGGAACTTCAGAAAAAGAAATCCCCACCCTCCAGGATGTCTCTTATTGAACAATTTGATCTTCAAGGCACCCAAACTACAGAGTTATGATCCAAAGCAGACTTTAGTTACTGAATTCCTACTTTTAGGCATGTTGTAAGTACCTTCAGTTATTGTATTCCCAGCCTCAAGCACACAGGGGTTGAATTCTCACCAAGAAATTTTAGAGCTCTGAAAGACCTGGTTCAAGAATTTTAAAGATGAGAAACATGGGGCACATTTTGTTGTTGAACTTTTCCTCCCTGATTTTTAAGTTGCAGGGAGCTCTGGCAGTGCATTAGAGCTCAGCATGAGTTTGCACTGAGGTTGGAGCTCAGGAATCCTCCAGGATTTCTGTCTCCAGGGCTGGAAAGCTTCAGTTTGGATGCACCAAGTCATGGACTAAGCCCTGGTTTCCCAGTGTCCAGCCTTTTCCTGGTCCACCATACCAGAGGTTTACATTGAAATTTCCCAGCTCCAAGGAATCTCTGAAGTTTCTCCCCACCCCCCCATTTGTTTGTTTGTTTGTTTGTTGTTGCAACATTTCTTAGGGAATTTTATCCCCCCTGCCCCTTTGATCTGGGGGATGGGGTGGATTTGGTGTTTTGGGGAACGTGGCAGGGCTGTGATGGTGGGACAATAAATAAATAATGGCACCAAGCTGTATCCCCTGACCTGGGGAGCTCTCTGAAATCCTTTATAAGGAAGCTGAGCCAAGTCCAAGACCAAGCAGAGAGAAACCAGCTCCTCTGGCTCATTTAATCACATTCATCATCCAAGTGCAGCTCCCAAAGCTCTGATGCAGTTTCCAGAGCACAAGGAACACAGTATCAAACAGCTCAAAAGGGAGAGAAAAAAGGGGCATGGTGCAAAATGCAGAGCAACAAAGTCAAATCTCCATTCTGGAACTGTTCAGCTGCATTTTGGAGATTACTTTGAAGCTGGTGAATCTGAAATTCCTCATTAGTAGCCAATGGCTGATACAGGAGCTGCACTTCTAATCTGGGTATAAGGAGATCATTCCAACCCTGACCTCCCTCTCTCCACTTGATACAACATTTGCTTCAATCAAAGAGGTAATTAAACTCCTGAGATGAGAAATCCCCACAGTTCATGTCCTGAATATGGTGCAGCAAAAGTTCCTCAGTAATGAAACGGCACAACCTGCAGTTACTGCTGGAGCCAGACAATGCCTGAGGCAAAAAGACACGGAATAACTTCTGTCAAGGATGCTCTGCTTGCCCTGAAGTGCCCTCAGGAGCCCAGGCAGGTACAGCCTCAGCATTCCAACCAGAGCTCTGTGAAATGGAGCTGAATAATGGCGAGGGAACCATGGACATGGGTGATCCAAGATACTGGGACTGCAGCGAGGGGAAACTGGAGCAGCTCCTTCCCCTCAAAGGGGTTCAAGTGCAGATCAAAGCCAGAGCTGGCCCCGCTCCAGGTGAGGACAGAGAAGCCAGGAGGAAAACTGTCAATAGTGGGGCTTTCCTTTAGAAGCTCCATTTTGTTGAAATAAAAGCTGTTCAGGAGAACTCATCAATAGAGATGTGTGGTTGAGTAATCCTGTCTTTCGTCTGATCCCAAGGACATGGCTGGGATGGAATCAATGCAGTGAGCAGAGAAGTGCCAGCAACACCCAAAGCAAGTGTGTGATGACTCCACCAGGAAGAAAAAAAAATGCTGTGTTTGAGATCAAAGCAGGGCTTACAGGACTGGCATTTGCTGCCCAGATGGAAGCCTGGTTTCTGATGAGTTTGAAGAGTGGCTTGAGAGAGGAAAGTCTGCTTCCCTGTCTGGGAAGCCCAGGAATTTAAACAGAAGTCAAGGCAAACGGAGGCTGCTGAGCACTGCTGGACCATAAATCCTTCCCTGGACTTTCTAGAAAGATTTTTGTTCCTGGAACAGATTCTGTTCCTCACCTGAAAGGAAAGAGGCAGTGAAATATCCACCATAAAGCACCTCTGGAATGCCTGTGCCAGTCTGCAGAGAGTGCTGCTGGAATATACAACAATTCCAGGGGTAAACACAGGCTGCTCCGACCCCATCCAGCCTGGCCTTGGGCACTGCCAGGGATCCAGGGGCAGCCCCAGCTGCTCGGGGCACCCTGTGCCAGGGCCTGCCCACCCTGCCAGGGAGGAATTCCAAATTCCTTCTTTCTGCCTGGTCTTGCTCCCACCAATAAATCCCAGGAATTTTCTGAGATTCCCAGTACGGCTCTCCCTGGAGTTCTCACCTCACAAACTCTGTCTTGCTACAGGTAAAGAAAATTGTTTTTAAGTGGATATGTCCAACATATTCCTCATTTGATGTGATTTTTTTGAGCACCCAGGCAGGAATGAGCAGCTGGGTCCCCAACCTAGTGCCACTCCACATTCCAGAGCAGTTTTCTCTTGCACTCAGGTTTGCAGCATCAGGAAACGTCACTGGCTGTGTCTGGGGCTGCTGGGACTGTGAGACTCCTGTCACAGCTCACTTTTCCTTGGCTAATTATGCCTTGAACCACCAGGAGCAATGGGAGCTCTTTGCAAACCATCTGTTGATCAACTTCTGCCTGAAGCAGAGAAATTGGGTGCCCTGGTAATTACACTCCTCCCTCCTGTCAGTGCACATGCTCTGCCTGAGTGCTGGAAATGCCTCATCCTTTCTGAGGCTGCACAGATCTGTTCCTTGTTTCCTTCTCCTTCACCCCAAGGCAAAGAATTTGATGCTGCCTCTGGAGGTCTCCCAGGATTTCCTGGCTGTTTAATCAGGGTCATGGCTCAGATCACAAGGTTGTAGTTTGTGCTGTTTTTGGTTAACAGGACGTTTGTCTTTCCCCAGGCAATCAGGATCTAAAAGGGACGGGCTGGGAAAGCTCTGAGCTCCTTCAATAAATTCAATTGCTCTGTATCTGAAAATCGGCAGAGTTGCACATTCCCTATTTCCACTCTTCCTCCTCCCCCAGGCAGTGCCAGGTGTGGGAGAGACCTTGAGGTGGTGCCATGTTCTGTGTCTTCTTCCTTTCACCTGGATCAGGAAAGGATTTATACACAAAGCACCCGTGGTTCCCATCAGCACAGGGGGATCTTAAAGCATCCCTACGAATAGTGACAGGGCACAGGGAATGGCTCCCAGTGCCAGAGGGCAGGGATGGATGGGAGATTGGGAATGAGGAATTGTTCCCTGTGAGGGTGGGCAGGCCCTGGCACAGGGTGCCCAGAGCAGCTGGGGCTGCCCCTGGATCCCTGGCAGTGCCCAAGGCCAGGCTGGACACTGGGGCTGGAGCAGCCTGGGGCAGTGGGAGGTGTCCCTGCCATGGCAGGGGTGGCACTGGGTGGGTTTAAGGTCCCTCCCACCCAAAGCATTCCGTGTTTCTATGATCCCATACCTCTATGAACACTTTGCCCAGGGCACGGGCAGGGACAACCTCCACTATCCCAGGCTGCTCCAAGCCCCAATCAAGCTGGCCTTGGACACTTCCAGGGATCCAGGGGCAGCCACAGCTTCCCACCTCAGTCTCCCAAAACCAAACTTCCCAGTTTTGGGACAAAGCAGGACAGCTCTAGCCCCGGAGGTGTTGAATTCATTAATCTGCCTGCAGCAGAGCCTTTGCTTTCCTCACTGCCCTGAGTACTTGGCCAGGCTCCTCAGGCATTTCTGGTGGATTTGGGGCTGCTCTCTATGGGGTTTTTGCAATGGATGGGGACTCCAGAGTTATTCAAAAGATGCAATCTGCCACAAACCAGCAAAGTTGTTCAAAGCACTTGTACAAACCCCAAGAATTACTCCTAAAGCAAACTGAAGCCTGCATTAGGAATCTGCATGTCTGATGGGCTGGGATCTCCAAGGATGGCTTTGGTTGCCTTTGATACATGAAGTGCTTAGCTTATGCACAGGACATCATCAGAGGCAAGTTCAGGAAAGGGGTTTCTTTGGGAAGTAAAATCCTCGGTTTCACCAGGTTTCATCAATTTTCATGCAGTTCCTTTTCTAATTCCAAGCTGAAGCAAGCAGCAATTCTGACCTCACAAAGAGAGAACACGAGGAAGGGCTGTTCTTACAGTGCAGGCCCCACCAAGGCAAATGGAAAATTAAATGGGATTAATTTAACCAGATTATATCCTTGTAGCAAATACTCCTGGCCCAGAATCACATTACATCTGCCTCAAATTAATTGCCTGTCAGCTGAGCTGGTGGCTGTGAGCAGCACTCACCTGCAGCAGAGATGAGGTAGTCAATGCAATTTAATCCCTTTTCATTGCAAATGAAGCTAAATTGCTCCATCTCGCCTTCCTTGAGCTGGAGCAGAGGTTCAGGACTGCTAAAGGAGCAGATTAACATCAGACTTCCCTGAAGGGCTGAAGTGGCCTTGATTTGCTTTATCTTAATTTGCTTTAGATAAACTCAGTCACTTCAAGAAGTTCATTGTAAGGAATCGTCGGGAGGGTTTTGGTGAAGACAAGCCTGTGGTGGATTTAATTTCCTTTTCTTTTCTCTCTGCAAACTTCTTTTCTTTTTTTTCTGCTCTGGACCAACAAAGAGCTGCCTCTGCAGAAGGTGGGAGCAGAACCAACACAAGCTCACTTCAAAGCCTCTCCTAATTTGTTTCCCCAGCTTCACTCCTGACATCAGTCGAGCTCCAGGAGCTGTTTACATTTAGCTCCAATAACTTCAGATAATGTACTATTAACTGCTGAACTAATGATCCCAGACCTAGCATTTCCATCAGGACCTTGCCCCATTGAGCTGACACTTCTCAGATCATTTTCTCTCTCATTAAAGTAATTAAAGACAACGTTTGCAAAGACCTTCAGGCAACCAGAGAGAGCTGATAATAAGCAAAGCACATCCACCGTTGTGGTTCTTTTGATCTGGAGTTTAATTGCTGGAAGTAGGCAGGATCTGTGTTTTTTGTGTGTGAGGGTGCCTGGCTCCAAGGGACAGTGAGGGGCACCTGGGCCTGTCCCCTCCTGGTGGCACTTCTGGCTGACAGGTAATGAATGTTCCCATTTCCCCAGACCTGCACTGGCCCAGAGCTTCCGAGTGGTTTTAATTCACTGCAGGGTTCCATGGAGAAGAGGCAGAAACACGAGAGGGGATGGAGATTCTTTTGTGTGTTTGTGCTGCAGAGGATTCAGGGCTGTGCAGTGATGAGGGGAGGAGCTTTAGGAAACTCAAGCCCAGTCTAAATTTGACCTTTCCCACACGACACCATTTGTGAAGAGTATTTCTGAGGAGTTTTGCCATTCCATTCCCCATAGACAATAACACCACGTTACTGTCAAACATGTGCTGGATCTGCTTCATTTCTTCTAAGGAAGAATTTCTTCCTGGAAAGGGTGCTCAGGCCTTGGCAGGGGCTGCCCAGGGAGAGGTGGAGTCCCCATCCCTGGAGGCATCCAAGGAACAGCTGGACATGGCACTCAGGGCTCTGGGCTGGGGACAAGGTGGGGGTCAGGAGGGGGGTGGGCTCGATGGCCTTGGAGGGTTTTCCATCCTCAGTAATTCTTGGATTCTATGATTCAGTCTCCCATAAAGATAAAAATAATTTTTGAGGACTACAGTTGCAGTTGTTGGGCAGTGGTCTCATGACTTCCACGGGTGATCTGGCTCCTGGTGTCCTTTCATGCCCTTGTCCCACCTGTCCCTGCAGCCCCTGGCCCAGGAGGAGCCTTCTCAGGAGCACCTGAGCTGAGATCAGGGCTCATTCCTGTGAACGGCATGTTCATCTTTCCCTGGACCAGTTCTGGGGGTGCCCAGTGAGGGTCCCATGGGTCAGTTCAGCTGGGTCAGGACTGGGGGTGACCTGGTGGGGTGGATCTGCTCAGATTTGGGGCTGTTTCTGGCAAGGGAGGGAGAAGCAGTCTGGAAGCAAGGGGAGAAAGGGAAGAAGAGGCTGCTGTTGGAGGCTGTTGGATCAGCTCATCCCATCTGCTGGAGCCAGAGCTTTCAAAGCCTTTCAGTGCTGCAATGCTCCAATTTCCCCACTGGTCTGAGAAACTGGGCTTGTACTGCTGCTCGTGGAGCTCTTCTCTCTGCTCTCTCCCGTGCTGCCTTCCCTGTGGAATTGTCAGCACAGCCTCACTTTTCATTTCCAGCACCTCAGCCCTGGCTTGGGGAATTGATGCAGGGTGTGCTAGGGAGATGTAAAATCAGCTGATGTCTCTGGGCAGGTCTGAGCGATTTTACCATGGGTTAGAGAAATGGGGAAGGGGCTGCAACCCCAGGAGAGGCTGAGGGAGCTGGGAAGGGGCTCCGCCTGGAGAAAAGGAGGCTCAGAGGGCCCTTGTGGCTCTGCACAGCTCCTGACAGGAGGGGACAGCCGGGGGGTCGGGCTGTGCTCCAGGGAACAGGGACAGGAGCAGAGGGAACGGCCTCAGGCTGGGCCAGGACAGGCTCAGGGTGTATACTGGGAAAATTTGTTCATGGAAGAGGTTGCAAAGCATTGGAATGCCCAGGGCTGGGGTGGGACCCCCATCCCTGGAACTGTTCAGAAGACCTATGGATGTGACACCTGGGGATATGAGTCAGTGGTGGTGGAGATGGCTGGACTCCATGGAGTCCAGTCTTAGAGATATTTTCCCAACTTAATGATCCCATGATTCTGTGATTCTAAGAGCCAGGACAAAGCCAGAGGAAGCAGCAGCATGAAGGACACTTGGAAATCATGTATAAACCTTGCAAGAGTTTTTGTGTGGGTTCTTAACTGGCACGGACAGGGATTATGAAACTTGGTGTTATTTCCTTGACTCAGACCTTGGGAATTGTCCAGGTTTTGACAGGAGCAGTGTCCTTTGGTCTGTCTTCAGTTGATCACCTTTCTGCTGACCCCAAAGCCCAGGAGAAGCTCAGGTAATTATTTTCAATTGTTTTTTGGGAAGAGCTGATTAAAAGCGACTGAGGCCCTAATGAAAGCTGACCAGCTTTCCAAACTCAAGATGAAAACCCTTTGGCTTCATTCCCCTGGGCTGGAGAGGGAGTGTTGGAATTCAAGACAGGGGAAGAGAGAGGAACAATTAACAAAATTTCTCCAGAGGGGCAATTATAAAAATAAAGCAGCTTTATAGTAGAAATTCAGTTTTGTGGATCAGTTCCCTAAGCAGAACATGGTGCAGTTCATTCTCTTGTGCTGTAAATTAGTACCATTTTAGGATTTTGAAGAATAGATCATCTCCTTTTGCTGTTACTCTAAAAGCAGCTACTGCAGTCAAAGCACTGTTCCAAGGCTGTTCTCAGTAGATGCTGCCAATTTATCCTGGAAGAATACAAGTGACAGCTCTGCAGCTTCATGACAAAAGTTTAATTCAGCTTTACACAGCCCTGATTTCAATTTACACAGAGAAATCCTGCTCCAGTCACTCGGTGTTTCTTATCAGGGCTGATTCCAGATTGGCTGAATAACTTGTTGTGAATCCCCTGCAGCTGCCTTGAGTCGTGGCTCAGGGATGAGCCGCTCCCTCCCATCAAACCACAACCAGCTTTGTGACATTTCTGATAAACATCTCCCCATGTTCTGAAGGCTCAGCTTCTGTGCACTTGGCTTTTTCTGCACCCATGTGGAAAAGAAACAGCTCCAGATCCTGCATAGAAAGGGAAACAGAGAAAATGGGATGTGAACCCACCTGGCTTCAGGAATTTGAGGAAAAATAAAATGTTATGAATGAAGTCCCTATATGTCTAATTTAATAAACCACAAGATTAAAAATTTATCAGCAATTCTAATTGAGCAGCAATTTTATATAAAATAATACAATAAAATATAATCAAACAGATACAAAAAGAAATTTGGCAGTGGTTTGGATAAAGCATAAGCAAAACCCATTGGGGTATGATTGGGGTACAGGGGGGTTTCTCACCCTGCCTCCCGCACAAAAAGCACAGGAATCCAAACACAGCCCATATACTGTATGCTAATACATATCCATCAGTATTTTCCTGTAAATCTCCTCCTATTTTTGATTCTTGAAATCTATGTCATTATACTGCACAGTGCATGCTCTGCTTGTTTCTAAGGAGTCTTCTTGGCTTTTGGTGGTCGCTTCCGACGAAGGCTTCTCCTCATCGTCACTGTCCTTTGAACAACCTGTGGACAATGGTTGCACATGCACCTCAAGTCTTGTGTTAGAGAAACAAGCATTATATTAAAAAAAAAAGTCTTATTATTTCATAGACACCTGGAATCATCCCAATTTTGTCCATGTCAAGGCTGATTCTCTAATTATCCCAATACCTATTATTTTTTTGGGATTTTACTTATCTCAAACTCCAGCCTGCATCCTATTTTCTCGTGAACATCTGTAAACATGTGTTGTGACACTAATTACATATCCTTTTCCTCTATTACTTTTTAACAAACATTTTCTAAAATATCAATATAGTTAAAATTGGTAGCATGAATCATATTAATTTATCACAAAAATGAAAATACTTCAGGCTTGAATATTTAGCCTGATGTGAATCAGGGAATTGTGGGTTGGGAGGGACCTAAAGCCCACCCAGCGCTATTGGTATTACCAATATTGTGAACGGGATGTGCCGTGGCTTGCCTGGCTCCTGTGTCTGAACCAAATAGTGGCAAATGTGGTGTTTCACCCCAGAGGCACTATTGGCTAGCTGGATGTTGCAGCTGGGCACATGAAAACAAGTCCAGGCACGCTGGAGCTCCAGTGGGGATGGGATAGAGCTTCCCCCTGTGGAGGGTCTGCTCCTCAGATCCTCTGACGGGGAAGCTTTAAGGTGATGGTGAAGGAAGGAGTCAGTTCTGATGGAGGGTTTCAATCCAGAGCTTTTATTCTGGCCTGCAGGCCTCTGAATCCATCCAACAGAACTCCCCAACAGTGTGGTAGCCTGTCCTTTTAAACCAGGGAAGGGAAGGAGGGAAAGGAGAGGGGGACCACCAACCAGGTACAGGAGAGGAGGTTTCAAGGGACAAAGGACACCTGGGTGGCCCAATGCCCCCAGGGGTGGAGGGCATCTTTGGAATCTGCTCAACGCCCTTCTGGAATTCCAGGATTGACAAACAGTACTTGGCAGGGGTCAGGGTGGGGAAGGGAGAGTGATTGACACACCTGGGGAAGGAATCCTCAGGGAGAAACCCGGGGTACCTGAGGCAAACCATGACATCACACCACAACACAGTGCCACCCCTGCCATGGCAGGGACACTTCCCCTGTCCCAGGCTGCTCCAAGCCCCAGTGTCCAGTCTGCCCTTGGACTCTTCCAGGGATCTAGGGGCAGCCCCAGCTGCTCTGGGCACCTGTGATAGTTTTGCATGAGAGGTGCTCATGAAAGTGATGCAAAGCTTCCAGCCGCTAAAATCTGCACATGCCTCTGTGAAAAACACACCAAAAGATGAAAGAACCTGGGAGCTTCCCCTTCCTTTTCCAGTGACCAGAGGGGGAACAGGGTCTGGGCCCCCCTTCCTGGGGCAGCCACCGGGCCCCCCATCATCTCCCAAACAGAAAGGGGGAAGTGCCGTGGAGCCCAGGCAAGGCCAGAACAGCGCAGCCAAAATTCCACTGCCAGTAAAATTCACCCACAACCACTGGGCAGGGGGAAAGAGAAACCATCAACCCCCCAGCCACAACTCCCACCACAAACTGCAAAGCCCGACCAGAGTCGAGTAACCATCTACAAGCCCTGAACAAAATATTACCTCTTTCACTACTTCAATCCTGCCTCAAGTAAAAAAAAGCTCTCTAAGTATTACTTAATGCTCCTAAAATGCTTTATATTTTCTACTTATTTTCAGTACTTCAATCCTGCCTCAAGTAAAAAAAAAAAAAAAAAATTAAAAAAAAAATAGCAATATAAAAGAACAACTTAAAAATACCAAAGTCAGTGAAAAAGAAGTCAAGTCCCAAATAAGAAGAGTAAAGTGATACCTTTAATTTTAGACTAAAATCCTCTTGTAAAGATATAGAAAAAAACTCTTTTCCCTACAACACATAAAAATATAGGAAAATAAAAGTGTTCAGATTGTAAACATCAAACAAAAGCCTCCATACTAAAATAAGCAAATATTAAAATAGCTGTAATCCTATAAGAATTTTCAACTGAGAAAGAAAGAAAGAAAGAGAATAATAATGAATCTATACCTCCCACAAAAAAGGAAAAAAAACTCTATTCCCAAAAATAAAAATAATTTTAGAGATAAGTAATAAAAACCTTTGCCTTTAAACAACTCATCTTTAATACAATACCCTGTAAGTTAACATAACCCATAAACACAACTATTATTAAAAAAAAAAAAAAAAAAAAAAAAAAAAAAAAAAAAAAAGAAAGATTTCACAATCACAAATTTCCTTGAACAACTTTCATAAAAATTAGAAACCACACAGCCTGTGCCAGGAGCTCCCCGGTGAACCCTCCCTTTGCTGCTGGTGCTGTGTTGGGTTCTTTTACCTGCCCTGAAAGCAGCACTTGGAAACCAGGACCTGAGGGCACAGCAGCAACCCCAGGGCAGCTCCTGCTGTCCCGCAGGGAAGTGGAGCTCATGCTGGGGAACTTTCAGAACAACAGATGTTTGTTCCAGTACAACAGGTGTGTGTCCCATAACAAAAGGTGTTTGTCCCTTTCTTGTTCTGCTTGCTCCAGAGAATCCCCTCCCAGCTCCACAGAATCCCTTCCCTGGACGAGGCTTGGCAGGGGTGGCACTGGATGGCCTTTGAGGTCCCTCCAAACCCAAAGTGTTCCATGATTCTGTGACTCAGAATTGGGGTTCCGTGCTCCCCGTGTGCCAGAATGGGACAATTGCTGATGTGTTCAGTGCTCCAGTTCACACCAGTGGATTGGTGACCCCTGTGGGAGTTCCCTGCTGCAGCAGGAGTTGGGGATATTTGAGACACTTTGTGCCACACGTTGACACTCAATTTGCACTCACTGGAGTTTCAGTTATCAGTCTCCAAACCCTCCAGGCCTGAAATTGTGTTTGTGTTTGTTCCCATCCCAGCTCTTCTGAGCAATTCCTGTCAGTTGTGAGAAGGAGACCTGGAGCAAATACATCATTAAATAGCTGGAGAGGAAAGGGCAGCCACAGTGACCTCAGTGCTGGCATTTATCAACTTCCAACCTTCTCCTTTGGAATATTAATGGTTCCTTAACATACAGTTTAGAGTGGAATTACCTCTGTATACTGAATGCTTTGCAGAACACACCATAAATATTCCATGGAACAGAATGGATTCATAGAGTGCAATATTTATCTCTGCAGGGGCAAATCTTACCCAGGGATCACTGAGTGGTAACAGTCTCCAGGGTTTTTCACAGCCTCTCACTCTTAGCCTTTATGTGACGATTTTATTTTGGAAGGGTATTTTGCACTTTCTGTATCCAGAAAGAAAATGATGAACAGCTTGGCTCCTGTGGGACTGGAGGGAGGATGTAAGTGGTGGATTACAGGTTGTAAGGAAGCTGTGGGTGACTGCAAGCAGTTTTTAACTGAGCAAAGTCAGGCTCTCCTTAAAGGAAGGATAAATCTTGTTCATTGGAACAGAACATAATTGTTCCATCGAACTGATGCTGCAGAGCTTTAAACAGCTTGGGGGGAAGGAGAGGTTTCTATCCAGCCACACATTCCCACCAGAATTTGGCAGGGGAGGGGGAAAGCCAGCAGAGATGGAGATCTGCGAGGGAGGAGAACTGCTGAGCTTCCTGCAGCTTGAGGTACAAACAAACAAACAAACAAACAAACAAACAAAAAAAGCTTTTAAAAGATTTTGGTGCTCTGTTCTGTTTTGATGAGCAGCCAGGAAAAATAAGGAGAGGCTGTCCCAACCCTTCCTAAGGAAGATGTGTTACTTCTTGGGGAGAGCTTGGCCAGCACTGGGTGCAGTGTCTGGGTAAAAGAACGAGGCCAGAGTTGTGGTGTGCAGAGACTGCAGAGCTGCTGTTTGTCACCTCGGGGGCTCTCTGGGGCAGGGATTTGCCTGTTCAGGGCTTGCTGCACTTCCTTCAGCCCCTCATAAACCAGCCTCTCTCTTGTGATGATGTTACCAGTGCTGAGCTCTCAACATGGATGCTAAGCTCAATTAATTTGTTAAGTGCTTTGCTCTTTGGATGAAAACTGAATTTTAAGTATTGCTCTGTCAAATTCTATCTTCTCAGTCCTGCAGCTGAGGATATCCAGATGAATTTCAGGCTGATGGATTCCCAGCATGTCTCTCCATAGTGTTCCGTGTGGATTAGCTTTACAGCCTCTTAATTCCAGCACTCCATGTGCTCCTTATGCAGAGTAACTGCAAAGCTGTGCAGACTGAGAGGGGATTCCTTGGGTAAATGCTGGCCTTAATTAAAGTGCCTGAGTTTCCTTTGGTTTATGCAGACATTTGAAAGTGACAGAGGATCAGAGTGGGAGGGGAAGAAGTCAAGGGGGTGTGGTGTGAGGGGCTGGCTTCGGGTCCTCCCTGTGGTGCTGCTTGGTCTCAACAAGTCACTCCCTGGGCCTGAAGTGCTCCCCACACTGAGGGGAACATCCTAGTCCTTGTTCAAGTGATGAAAAACATTGAATAAACACCCTGGGTTTGCTATTAACAGGGAATTAATTCTTTCTGCCATTACTTTACAAATAGGAGTGATTCTGCTGGTTTTGTTGAGGACCTGGGGGCTGGGATTGCCCCAGGGCTCACAGACAGAGCTGCACATGGATCACCCATTCCCTGTGTCAGCTCCTGGTGTTTCACATGGTTCTGGTGACCTTACTATGGGATGTCTAAGACTGAGGCCTCTTCTAATGGCAATGAAGAGAAACAGAATCGTGGAATCATGGAATGGTTGGAGTTGGGAGGGGCCTTAAATCCTCTCCAGTGCCACCCCAGCCATGGGCAGGGACAACTTCCACTATCCCAGGGTGCTCCAGGCCCTGTGGTAGTGGCCTTGGACATTTCCAGGGATCCAGGGGCAGCCACGGATGCTCTGGGCACCCTGTGCCAGGGCCTGTCCACCCTCTCAGGAAGAATTTCTCCCCAGTGCCCATCCATCCCTGCCCTCTTATGCTGCAGCCATCAGGTTGCTGAGCATTGTCACAGTTCTCAAAAAACAAATCTATTCAGATTTCTTCCTTGTTGTGGAAACCTTCCTCCCCCACTGGCTAGAAGAAATATCCAGGAAAGTCTGCCCAGAGATTGAGCAACGGAGCCCTGGTGGGGAATGCAGAACAATCCATGGTCTCTGATGGGCTCTCAAAGAGTGGGAATGTCTGTCAGCATGAGGTGACAGCTCCCACACCCTCTGCCCTGTAGGTACCAGCTCTGTCCCACACACACCACAAATCCATGCACAGCTCCCACTGGGATCTGCTCCCAGCCTTGGGAAGGAACGGGAATCACTCTGCAGCTCCCCTGAGCTGAGCTGCTCCCTGGGCAGTTTCCCTTCTCTGACTCAGGATCTCTGTGGATGCAGAAAAGTGGGATCAGCCCTGGCCTGAGGGCAGCAAGGAGCCATCTCCTGACATCTTCCGTATCCTCTCCCAACCCCAGCAGCAATTCATAACCACGGCTCTAATTTGCTCACTGCTCAACGTCTGCACTGATATCAGAAACTGTGTGTGAAAAATCTCCTTTGGGACTCGGCTGCTTTGAGCCTTTGAAGAGATGCAAACAATGGAAATCAGGACCAAGAGATGGAGATATCAGAATGACAATGCAGTTATTAAAGGCCTGAATCCTGCCAGGGTCTGTTCTCTGGATAGAAATTAAGATGATCACAGGAACACTAAATTAAATAGAATAGTAATGAATGAAACCTCACAAAAGGCAGACATTTATTCCTGCACCTCTATGAAGAAAGGAAGAATTCTGAGAGTGGATAATCAGCCATCCTTATTTCTGTATTGTTTCCTCCACACCATTCCCCTGTTCCACCTTCAGCATTCTTCAGCTGAGTCTGCCCAGGGAAAACAGGATAAATACTGTCTTTGGGACAGCAAAGGCTGCCAGAGCAGTGCTGAGGGCTGGAACAGGTGCCCTGGGTGACCCAGGGACATGAGGTGTGAAGGGTGCAAAGGGAGGCAGCACTTCTGGGCACAATGACAGACATGGGCTCAGTTCTCTGCAGCAGAAACCTCTCCCAGCAAAGTGTCTCTCCCATTCCCACTGGAAAGAGGTGTGACAGCTCCAGCAGCTCGGGGTTCACACTCTGAGTTATTCATTTGACACCTACTTTTGCCTGACAAGCTGTACATGTAGGGCTTTGTGGTTCCCTGTTTCCATAGGGCTGGATCAGCAGCTTCCTCCTGGACGGACAGGCTTGAACAGGATTTACTGATTTGTGTTGCGAAAATGTCAAAATGAGCAGAAAATATTTATTATTAAGTGCCAAAATATTTACTTGGCTTTAGAAGAAATAAAGGCAGTGCCTGATCAGAACAGGTCAGCAGGATAATGGAAGAGGAGAGAGCAGATCCCAGGAATTCAAACAAGGACCTCAGGGAATGGCTGGAGCTGGGCCAGGGAGGGTCAGGCTGGATCTCAGGGAAAGGTTCTTCCCCAGAGGTGCTGGCACTGCTCAGGCTCCCAGGGAATGGTCCCGGCCCTGAGGCTGCCAGAGCTCCAGGAGTGTTTGGACAGCACTACCAAGGATGGCCAGGGTGGGATTGTTGGGGGGTCTGGGCAGGGCCAGAGGTGGGACTGGATGAGCCAGGGGTCCCTTGCAGCTCAGGATATTCTGTGATTCCCTGAGTGGAGGAGATGTTGCAATTCATGGAAATTGTTTAGGTTCATAATTAAACCATAAAGGGACAAGAAAATCTCTATTTTTCATGCCTCTGTGTTCAAGAGCAGAACTTGAGTAGGAAAGGAACTCCTCTGGTAACTCTGCTTTCCAGGGGCCCATTAGAGACACAGCCAGGTGCTCCTCTGCACTCACTTCAATGGATCTCAAATGCAGGGAGTTAATTTCCCATCCTCTGTGCAGGGGGACACATTGAAGGAGCAGGTCAATAGGAGCAGGTGGGAATGGGACACAAAGGACATTTTCCATTGTGTGTAACTGGGATAAAACAGCTCTGGGAACTGCTCAGGCACTGATCCCGCTGTCAGGTTCTGTTCAAAGGAGTGCAACAGTGGCTGGATCTTCCCTGGAACTGATGCCTCTCTCCAGCAGGGCTGTTTGCTCCCTTTGAGAGGAAGGGCTGGGCTGCTGCTGTGGATGCTGGGGCCTGCAGAGCTCCCAGCAAAGAGGGAACAGCTCCTGGGACAGGTGAGAGAGGAGGTGCCCGGGGCAGGCAGCGTGGGGAGGCAGCCCAGCGGCTCCTGGGCACGTTCAGCAGCACCCCAGGCCTCAGAGCCTCCTGGGATGGAGGATGAGCTCCAGCAGCACAAAAAAGGGGGGAAATGTTCAGGGAAGCTTTTGAAATGTCACATATGGTGAGGCTGATTTCTAAATGAAATCACAGCCAGCTCTGATCTTTAAACTTTGTATCTGAGGCTCTGTTTCTTCCTTTTTACCTTTGTCGTGTCAAGCAGTTCTTTTGACAGCATCATCTCCACATTAACTTTGTTACCTGGTGTTTGCTTTGTTATCTGATGTTTGAAGTGAATTTCCCATTATATTATTTGGGAATAGCTCTCAGGAGTTCAGACTATTTAAAGCTACAAAGCTTCCATGAGAACTGAATTTTTCAGCTCAAATCTGAGTCAGTCACTGAGTTCTTACTGCAAATATCCTCTCCTGTAATGCTGTATGGAGGGAGAAATTAAATCACTTAAACTCATGGCACTGAGAGTTTATTCCTCATCCTAAATTGGCCTTGGCATATTGGGGGGATGGGGGATGTGCAGTTCTGAACGTGAGATTGTCATCTTAATTATTGTTTTCAAGTACAAATACAAAAAAAAAAAGCAGAGATTGCAGTTGTTTTCTTTGGTTCAATGGAGCAAAAGCAACAAATGCTCGATTCTGATTTCTATCGCTGGAAATTTAATTCTGAAGGTCAGAAGATGAGTAAATAGTGGAGATGAAAAGATTCTTTTCTAGTTAAAAATCTTTGAATTATAAATAGTAATTCACTGACAAGAAAACAACAGAGGAGGAGGTTAAAGGATAAGGGGAAAAAACAGATTCTGAAAATTTCTTCACTGATAAGTTCATGCACATTTGCCATGTTTTAATCCCAGTGTTTTACTTCCTACTCTTTTTTTAGACTCTGCCTTTAGCTAGAGGAAGTGAAAGATGGGCAGAAGATAAAGTGTAAAAATGTACAAAATGTAAATTCTGTATTTTATGGAAATGGTAGGAGGAGAAAAAGTCTATCCAAACTTTCTATTTATAAACCAGAGCTGCTTATCAAAGATCCTTCCAGCTGCTTCCTGGCAGCCAGAATTCTCCCACAAATCTCCAGTGGGAGGAGAGAAGGAGCTGTGAGAGCTCTGCTCTGTCCCAGGGCAGTTCAGCCCTTCACTGCCCCGGTGGTTCTGTGCCCGGGCTGTGGATCCACCTGGGATCCCCCTGGGATGTGCACAGCCAGTCCCGGGGGCTGGCAGGGGCTCCCCGGGGCTCCAGGGCACAGACTGCCTCCAGTCCAGCCCCACTGCCCTGCAGGATTAGCAGGAACTGCCGGGGGAATGTCCCAGGCTTGGCCTTTCCCCTCTGCAGTCCTGGCAGTCCCAGCAGGACACACAGACCTGCCTCTGGTGCAGGAATTTCTGCTGGAATTCTGCTCCCCTTCCCGACTCCTGGATTAGGCTTTGCAAGAGCCACAACTTGGAATAAACGTGGACAGGGATTGCCCAGACAGGGCGTGGAGTCTCCCTCCCTGGGGACATTCCAGGAGCATCTGGACACAGTCCATGGGCTCTGGGGTGCCCTGCTGGAGCAGGAGCTGGGACCAGAGGAGCCACTGTGCTCCCTGCCAGCCTGACCCATCCTGGGATGCAGTGACACCCCACAATAAAATTCCCCCATTGTTTAATGGGCAAATGCTCCCTCTGCTCTCCTGGGGAAGAATGTTCACAGGAGTTCTGGGGGTATGAGCCTTCCCCTTGGCACAGGAACTCGGGCCTGACATTCCCTCCTATTCAGTGTTGGATATTGGGAAGGAATTGTTCCCTGTGAGGGTGGGCAGGCCCTGGCACAGGGTGCCCAGAGCAGCTGGAGCTGCCCCTGGATCCCTGGCAGTGCCCAAGGCCAGGCTGGACAGGGCTTGGAGCAGCCTGGGACAGTGGAAAGTGTCCCTGCCATGGGTGGGGCGGCACTGGATGGGATTTAAGCACCCCCCAAGTCTGTGTTCCTGTGATTTTTGGTTGATTTTCACCAGCAGTTTACTCCTCCTCACTTTGCTGGTCTTATTTTATTGCTTCCAGGATGGATAATTCCCTGCCCATCCTTCTGGCCCCAGGAGATCAGACCCATCCTAATTATTGTGCTCTGCCAGCTGATGATGGCACAGAGAATCAGGGAACCATTGAGGCTGGAAAAGACCTTTAAGGTCATTAAGTCCAACCATGAACCACCATGGTCACCACTGACCCCTGTCCCCAGGTGCCACATCCACGTGGTTTTGCCACATCCACTGTCCTGGACAGCCTCTTCCAGGGGCTTTGCAACCTTTCCCATGAAAATATTTCCCTGTTATCTAATCTGGGACTCTGCTGTTGCAACTTGAGGCCATTAAATACAAAAGGCCATATAATAAAATGAATACAGCAGAACCACAAGGCAGGGAAATCTTCCTGTGCCTCAGGGCCCTGGGAATGCTCTTCCATCCCATGTGCAGAGGTATTTTGTGCTGGAATCTGGCTAGGATCCAGGGGTAGGAGTAAGGTTATCCCTCGTGGCATGGACAGGAGATCCATGGCTCAGTGCCACCTCCTGAACAGGTCACTGCCTTGCCAGCCACAGCAGCAGGAGCCACAGGCAACATCCAGTGTCACATGCAGAGGGAAGAAGGGATCACTTCCAGTCACATCACTCCTTTCCCTCTGTTCCCTGAGTTCTGGCCCGGTGCTGCTCCACTCCCAGCTCTTCCTCAGGAAATTTAGCAGAACGTGTAATGGTGTAACAAATGGAATGTTTACATGGTTAATTGAAAGCACTTTTCCCTGGAGGCTAATTACAGTGTGAGCCATTAAATCACAATTAAGATTTGTTTGAATATCCAAACAATTATGAATCTCCTTCCTGGAAAAAGGAGAAGTGCAGCACTCCTGGCTGGGCCAGACACATACCTGGATTTGTTTTTGCAGGAGTGCTGAGCCTTTTTCCCACTGGTGACCTGTCCAGCAAACGAAACTCCTCCAGCCTGGCTGACCCCTGAACCCTCTGAGGAACCCAATTTACTGCCTGGTACATCTCACACCTTCCTAAATCCTGGGGTAAGGGCACCAGCAGGAACTACAGATTCTATTGTTTGCTGGAACCAGCTGGTGCTTCCAAGTCTCAGCCTTTAAGGAAACCATTTCTGACATCCAGAGGATTTTGATGCTCTCGGGGCTCATGACCTTGTGTCACTCTTTGTGTGGCTGGGCACTGGAGAGGGAATTCTGCCCCTGAGCCCGTGGCACTGCAGCTTGGGTGTGTTTCATTTGTGGAGTTAAACAGTGGCTTGACATAAAAGTGCACTGAAAAAGAGGAGTTGGGCTTTGAGGTCCCGTCCAACCCAAACCATTCTGTGCCCAAATGCCATTTCCCTTCCCATGTGTGGGGGATGTGCTCTAAGCAAAAGGCAGGGGGCAGATTGCCCACCCTGAGCTGAGAGTGTGTCCCTGAGTTTCTGAGGGAATCTCTGAGAGGATTCACCCATCAGACCATTCCCAGGAGCCAGGCCAAGGTGAGACACACCAAACACCCTGCTGGCCTGGGGGGACTTCTCCTGGAGCTTTCTAGAAAGGATAGCTACAGACCAGCAAGTTTGGGAAGCTTTATTTCAACTGCAACTTTCCCTTCTATTTGTGCTCGGAGCTGACAACTGTAATTGTCCCTCCTTTTCCTTCTGTGAGGGGATAATTTGGTGGTTGGTAGAGAAGGCTACAAGTGACATGTGAAGAGTTAAAGAGCCAAGGTGAGGCTGTTGTGAGGAATTTTGCAGCAGCTGATGGTGCTGGGCTTCAGTGCAGAGAAATGCTGTGAGGATGTGCTGCACCTGTAGATATTGATATTATTATTCTAAAGAAAAGCTCTAAGTCTGATGAGGAGGGGCTGAGGGAGCTGGGGAGGGGCTCAGCCTGGAGCAAAGGAGGCTCAGGGGCCCTTGTGGCTCTGCACAGCTCCTGACAGGAGGGGACAGCCGGGGGGGTCGGGCTGTGCTCCAGGGAACAGGGACAGGAGCAGAGGGAACGGCCTCAGGCTGGGCCAGGGCAGGCTCAGGGGGGGGTGTTGGGGAAAATTCCTTCATCCCCATTCCTGCTGTGGAGGCTGGTCCATAGTGGGGTCAGCAGGAGCTGCTCTGCAGCACTGGAAGGTTCTGGGGAAGTTCCTCAGACCCATCTCCCTGGTGCTGCATTTTGGCAGCTCAGGGCAAGAACCATTTGTGGCTTTGGGGGACAGAGAAAGCAAATCCTGTGTGTGAACTCAGCTGAATTTCCTGAATGTGTTTTCAGTGAGTGTGGAATTGGGTTTTAATTTTAATTTTCCCTGAGTAGCTCACAACTCTGCTCTAGCACTGTCATTGCTGTCATCCAGGTAATTACAGACCCATCACGGAAAAACAGCATCCCAAATCCAGTTTAATATTAATCTGTGTCAAATTTCCAGTGAGAGCAGGGAATATTGATGTCATTATCCCCTAGCAGCAATACAGAGCTGGAAATGTACAGGCAGGTGTTGTCTTTAGAGGAAAAAAAATGTAACCAGCTCTATAAAATGTCCAGTCTTGCACATCAGGATGAATTTCTTCCTGGAAAGGGTGGTCAGTCCTTGAAAGGGGCTGCCGAGGGAGGTTTGGAATCCCGGCCCCTGGAGATGTCCAAGGAAGTACTGGATGTGACACGCAGTGCTCTGGGATGGGACACAGCTTGGAATCCGTGGTCTGGGAGGGCTTTTCCAACCTTAAAGATTGTGGGACTCTGGGATACTGCTGCCACTGCTATTTTTAAGGATTTTTTTCTGAGCCTGCTGCCTGCTGGCTGTCCCATTACCTTTGTCACATTTTCCTTTCACTGACAGAGGTTCAGGTTGGAGAATGAAATTTAGACGAATGAACTAAACTTTGAGGGAGATACTTTAAATGCTGGGGTTTGAAGGAAATAATTTCTAGTTCATCTCTGAGCAAAAGGAAGGAGCTGGAGTGGAAGTTGTGGAAATTGGCCTGTTTCGTGCTCCCAAAGCCTTCTGCCTTACCTGAGTCCCACCCCCTTTGGCCAAGGGTGATTTTGGGGTGTGGGCTCAGCTGAATGCAGCTCCACTGCCCGTCATCCATCCATCCATCCATCCATCCATCCATCCATCCATCCATCCATCCATCCATCCATCCTCCATCCAAACTGATTCCTACAAAATGAGATTTTGATGTGTGGAAACCCTGACCAAGCCCAGACAGACAAGCTAAAGCAGCTTTCATTTTCCTGCCAGGGAACAATCCAGGAAATTCCTTTGTGTGGATTGAGAATCAGTCTGGACCCAAATGGCCTCATGCTGCAGGGGAGTTGCTGGGGTTGGATTTTGTGCCTCCTAATATTTTTTTCTAAACCCCACATTTTGGACAAATTTCTCTGCCAAAAGCAATTTCCCACCCTAGCCTGTGTCTGTGAGGGTCCATGCTGCACTTTAGGCACCAGAAAGCCTCATGATGAATTAAACAAACCCGAGTGCTTCTGCTGCTGGGTTTGGCAAGGGAAGAGCAGAAGCCACCAGAGCCAACAGGCACAGCACGATCAGGGATTCTCATTCCAAGCTTTCAGGATTTTCTGCATTTTAAAGCACTAAAATACCACTGTTCTTCCCACAGGAGGGGGATTTTGCTTGCCAGTTCACAGTTGCTTTTGTGACAGTTTGCTCAGACTCTCCCGGTTCCTGGTGGAAGAACACAGCAATGCTGAGATGGTTCTGCAGTCGTGGAAAATTGGGATTGCACTGAGATTTTGGGGAGAGGGGAGTGAGACAAGGACAATTACCACTGCCCAGCAGAAGGTGTGACTGCACCAGAAGAAGGATTAAAGAATCCTGAAATTCCAGAATGGTTTTTGTTGGAAGGGACACTAAAGCCCATCCATTTCCACCCCTGCCATGGGCAGGGACACTTCCCACTGTCCCAGGTTGCTCCAAGCCCCAATATCCAACCTGGCCTTGGGCACTGCCAGGGATCCAGGGACAGCCCCAGCTGCTCTGCACAACCTAATCTTCCAGCTTACCTCCCCTTCTGTCACTGACGTTCATCTTCCTAAGACCCTCTTTACAGACAAAATCCTTTATAAATGTGGGAAGAAGCAGGAGACAGCAAAGGGAAAGTTCTTCACTGACCACTTATTGTATAGAAGATGTCTGAAATTGTCCACAGGAAAAAAGTGGTCATTTTTCTCCATTTGCACTGGGAAGTCTGAATGTCAAATTCTCTTCTGTTTGCCGCCACCCATGGCATAATGGGATAATGGGATAATGCAGCTGCAAGCAAAGAGCAGTGGGAATCACTCCTTGTGCCACTGTCCAGGATGATTTCCAGGATTTGCCCAGGGGACCAAAGCTGCAGTGTTTTGGGACTCTGATTGCCTTTGGCTGGATTGAGAATTCTGCCTCAGTTTGTAAAATCCAGCTCAATAACAGCAGTCTGATGACCTCAACAATGCTGGGAGCATTTTTTCTGCCTTTATTTGTTCACAGAGGACCTTTCTTTGTTCTTCAAAATTATTAAAATTCAATTATTATGCAGTCACAACGTGTTCAGTGTTGTTCTTGTATTGGAGCCTTGACTTCATCAATATTCACCACTTCTCAGACTGCTGCATTTGTTGATTAGGTAGCAATAATTGGAGATTTGAAGATGTCTGATGAGAGAATATTTATTAACATCACAGAATCCCAGAGTGGTTTGGTTTGAAAGGGACCTTAAGGACCAGATCCATGGGCAGAGACACCTTCCCCTGGAGTGGAAGGGCAGACCCACCTCCATAAGGACTTAAAGGATAATAAAAATAGGTTAAAATAAGTTCCCACTGTGTTGTACCTTTTTGATTAGGAAGGACCCTTCCCACTCTGGCTGTTGAAAATGAGCTGATGTGCCCAGGATGCCAATGGGAGCTGGATCTTCCCACCTTTCCCTACCATGAAATTATTTTGCTACAAGCTAATAACTTTTATGCCCCTCTCCATGGGATCCCTTATGGGATCCTTAGGGAGCCCATAAATGTTTCAGGTTCCAAGGTCCCAGGTCATTTCCTGCACTGAAATCTGGTCACAGGCTGTACTTCTGCCATTCCCTGCCAGGAAAAGCTCAGCAATCTGCCAGAAATCTCCAGAGGTCTCAGTTATTGCACCCAGTGCAGGTCTGGGGGTTTCCTCCCCTCCCCAGCCCCACATCTGGGTGTGCTCAGCCCCCCTGGGATCCCTGCCTGGTTCTGGGATTTACCTTTCTGTACTAAACCCTCCAAGGTAAAGGAATGGGAAAATGACCTTGAAAATCAGGTTACTCCCTCTGGAAGGACACAGCCCCTCCACACGCTGACCCCTGTGCTGCCTTGGAACCAGCATTCCTTGGAACCAGCACTCCTGCTTCATGTTCCTATTGATCCCATGAATAAATGATTGGCTCCTCGTGATGGGGAAGTGGTAACTGGAGTTTCCTTAAGGGCACAAATGCCAAGCTAAATATTTCAAGCCCCCATAAATAATTGAAGCCTCTGTTTGGCAGAAGGAGATTGGGGCTGTAATTCCCTTTCTCAGTGAATGATCTCCGGCCTCCTCGGTGGAGGGAACTCACCTGGGAAGCACAAATAATTCAGCAGTTGTGCTGCTGGGTTGATTCCTGTACCCAAGGCAGGTTGTGTTACTTCTGCAGGTGCAGAGGCAGAGCAGTTTCACATTTCCCTGACGCAGGGCTGGGTTCCAAGCAGGGAGCTCCTTGCTGAGCTTCAGGCAAATCCCTCAGGCTCTGCCATCCAGGAGTTGTGATTCTTTGTGGATTTAGTGAAAGATGATGAAACTGGGGCCTTTAAGGGTCACATCTTCATGGCAGCAAAAGTTTCTTAAAAATTCGTTAATAATCTTTGTCAAAATTAAAGGAATATCAAGAAGGGAGAGGTTATCACTGCAGGGTTTGGGAGTCCTGGGAAGACTTGGGAGAAGATGGAGGCTGGGAAGACACAGGAGAGAGTAAACTCATTTTTCCACCAGCAAAGGCTGATTTTGTCTGTGAGTTAGGGATTAATACAATGGTAGTGTTCAAGAGAAGGCAGGAGAGGAGGAGGATAAACTGAGTCCCAGGTTTAAAGGTACAGCCCATATAGGCCTGGCTTCCATAAGCCAGGAGTGGGTAGGGAGCTCTCTCCTCCTGCTCTTACCCCAGGTAGCTCTGGGAGGAGGAGCAGCATTTTTGTGGAGACCAGCACTGAAGAGTGTTCCCAGCCCAGCTGAATCCAGCACCTCCTCTGAGCCAGTAATCCCCTGGTTCCAAATTCCAGGCTCTGGACTGGTGCTGTTCTTTTACTTTGCTAATTAGGTGGGTTTATTAAAGCAGCTGGGGTTGTTTCTGCCTCCTCAGCATTTTCTCACTGGACACTGGCTTCTCAGTAGCTCACAAAAATCTCCAGAAACTTTTTGTGTCATAAACTGTGGGATTTTCTTTGAAGTCTTGTGAAGAGTTTTCCTCAGGTGGTTTGCTAAGGAGCCTTGCAGAGGTATAGTCCCAGCAGAGGATAAATACCCTCATTATGTTGCCACTTGGCAGCACTTTGCTCAAGAGAGGGAAATATTTTATGCTGTACTGTAACAGGGAGAAACCTGTGACCCTGCTGAGCTCCTTGCCTTGAACTTGTACAAATCCTGCACAGGGAAAAGGAGAATTGTATTGATGCAGGACACTCCCCAGTCAGGGAATAACGTGCAATGACTCCAGTGATTTCAGAAGGCTGAACAGTTGCTTTATTAAGCTATACTATCTTACACCAAACTATACTAAAGAAAAACCCGCGACCCTTTTCAGATGGTCACAACACAGCTTTGACCTAATTAGTCAATCAGTCAAAACAGCCATCAGAGTCCAATTAACAAATCCCTTCTTCGGTAAACAATCTCCATGACACATTCCACATGTGCCAAACAACAGATGCAGCAAGTGAAGATAACAATTGTTTTCTCTTCTTTCTCTGAGCTTTCTCACTGCCTTCCCCAGGAGAAATCCTGGGAAGGTTGTGCCTGCTGCTCTCTGTGAAGAGAGCTGTGGCCACAGAATTGGGCTGTTTGGGTAAACCAGGGCAGGAAAGCTACGGCAGCTGCTGTGGCAGAGGTCAGGAGGGTTTGGCTCTCAAAGCTCTTCACTGTGTAAGACACTTCTGCCTGAGGCTGGTTTGTTTGGGATGTAGGAGACAGGAGCAGTCTGGGGCCTGGGAGTGCCCCTGGAAGCGTTAAGGAAGTCGAGCTGTATATTCCAAGCTCCCTAAGTCAATATTTACAGTGAGCTCCTCTGGTGCAGGCTTTGGCTAATGCAAGAAATATCTGCTCCAGATATTCCAGGTCCAAGGCTGGGATTTGGTGCTGCTGGAGCAGTGCCTTGCTGCCCAGCACAGCTCCGAGGTGCAGCTCTTTCAGGGTTTGTCACTCCTGGATTCTCTGAACCTGTTCAGCTGAGTGGGATTTGTTTCCCAGCCGGATGTTCTCTGTGTTTCCCACGCTGGAATCACCAGGTGCTGCTCCCTTGGCTCTGCCTGCCCTTGTTCCTGTGCTGTTGCTGGGGTTTGGTTCCTGCAGAGCCGAGGTTCTTTGTGGCTCTGATTGCCTGATGGGCTGTTTGCTGGCTTTGATAGGAGGCTCCACAATTTGCTTTTCATTAAACACCTTGGGATGCCTTCTGGCCTTGTATTTTTTATGAGGATTTCACAGCTCATGTTTGCCCAATGTTTGGGATGAATGCTCATTAAGCTTATCCTGATTCTCAGGCAGCTCAGCAAGACACCTCCAGCACGTGCCTGCTTTGCAGCACATGAGTAATTCCAGTGGTTCCAAGGGAATTTCCCACTCAGATCTCTAAAGATAGACACAACCTCTTGTAATGTGCGCAGCTTGGGGCTTTGTTCTTCACAGGACAGCTCTACAATAACAAATTGCAGTGTTGGCATTGTCTGGGGAGTGGTTTCTTCCTATGCTGTTGGGGATTGGGCAGGTTCAAGCCCTGAGAAATCACATTTGCCTACCACTCATGGCACATCCAGGACTATTTTAAAAGATAAACTGCTGGAATATGTCTTTTTATTTGCTTAGGGCTTGTGTTTCCATCAAAATGACAAATATAAAACCAAAGCATTTAAAGTGAAGTAAGGAAGACTTTATTTAACTTTATTTAACTTCTCCTCTCTGGCAGCCAGGATATTAAAAAATCCCCAAACTGCAATTCTCAATAGAGACAAGGTGCAGGTACCATCTCCAGAGGAGTTTAGGAATTGTCAGGGAAACCTTGCATTGTCAAAAAATCAACTTTCCCCCAAAGCATCCCCATTTTAGTGAAAGATTTTCCATTCAGAGAAGTGTTTATATTGGGAAATGTTTATCTACATCCAAACTGTGTTTTAGATAAGGTATTTAGGTACAGGTATTGCCAAACTCGGCAAACATTCAGATTGCTGAATCTCAGAATAAGGGGTTTAGATGGGATATTGGGAAGGGATTCCTGGCTGGGAGGGTGGACAGGCCCTGGCACAGGGTGCCCAGAGCAGCTGTGGCTGTCCCTGGAAGTGTCCAAGGGGCTTGGAGAAGCCTGGGACAGTGGGAAGTGTCCCTGCCCATGGCAGGGGTGGCACTGGGTGGGATTTAGGTCCCTTCTAACCCAAACTAGTTTCTTTTAATGGTGAAAGACATTCACTGAGCCCAAAATGGGTGTAGAAAATAAACACCAGAAATGCAGGAATTTAACAACTCTTTTGCTGGTGCCTCCCCAATGAGTTCCTTTCTTGCTGACACAAATCTACTCCAGTCAGTGGCAGGAGTTGCCTGAAGCTCGTTCCTGGAGCAGTCAGTGCCCTGGTCAGGGGCTGTGGGTTGGCTCTGGGTTTGTGCAGAGGGTGATCATTTAACCAAATACTTTAAAGGAGAATTGAACCTTCCTGGTTTTAGGGGGCTTGGTGGCTTTTTAGTTATTTCAATTTCTGTAGCTAGATATTGAAGTTTTTACCCTCTTGTGTGATTTCTAAAGGCTGGTGGGTTTTATCTTTGCTGTAGAGGGGGGAAAAAGGAATTTTGGGGGGCTTGGTGGCTTTTTATTTATTTCAACTTCTATAGGTAGATATTGATTTATTTTTTTACCCTCTTGTGTGATTTCTAAAGGCTGGTTGGTTTTATCTTTGCTGTAGAGGGGGAAAAAAGGAGAGCAAACATGTGAATTGCAAACACAAAGTGATTTCTCTGATGGAGCTGTAAAGACAAACAAAAGGAAAGCTGTGGGTACTGTCACTGAACTGACATCAACTCGTTATCAAGGGAAACACCCTTATCAGAGCATTGTTTAATACAAATCCTCTTGTCTTGGCCTTTGTAGGGATAGAGGAGTTAGAACAACCACACCAGAACAGCGGGAATAAAAAATCCCAAACCACCCCCAGGTGCTCGAGAAACAAAGGGTGGGGACTCTCAGCATGGTTGAGATGTTTCCACTGATTGCACACAAAACTTGGTTTGGGGAAGTGCCCAAACTGTCCCTGGTGCTGATGCCACAACATCTGTGGGGTCTGGGGATGTCTGTGGGGTCCTGGCACTGGGGCCTTGCCAGGGATCCTCCCAGCACAATTCATCTGCCCCACTCCCATTCCCAAATGAAACAAAACCTCCTGGGAAGGGATCAGAAGAAGGCTCCATAGCAGGAATTGTGCTTGGAGCTAATGAGACAGTGATTGTGGTTAATTAAACACCAACTGATTGCAATCCCTGCACATTTACTGGAGGCAGTGGCAACTGCTGAGCTGCAGCCTGGAATCATCAACTGGACCCAGGACCAGTCTCAAAATTCTGATTATTTATTTGGTTTAATTTTATTGTATTTAGATTTAAGCTGATAAGAATGTGGTGCTTTCCCTCTGGCACTGTATTGTTCCTGGGATCATAGGATCATGGAATATCAAGAGTTCTTGCTGTCCAGGCAGGCGGGGTGATGAAAAGAGGGCTCCAGGGAGCGCAGGGACCAGAGCAGGCAGGCAGGCATGGCACAGAGCTAGCATGGGCAGGGCTGCAGGTTGCCTCCTGCTAGTGAGGTTCTTGGTCTGTTTTTTCTGTTGATTGGTTGGTTTTTTGTGTTTTTGTTACTAATGAATTTTACACGGTCAAAATCTGCAGTAAGTACAAGTGTACATAACCAGATGGAACCCTCCAAAAAGGACACGTCTGTCCTGGCAGACCCATTCCTGTGCAGAGTGTTTGGGCTCAGCAGTGGTTTCAAGGGACATTGCAGAGGAAATCTGCCTGTGGTGTGAACAGGTGAACCATCTCCTTTCACTGGTGGCTGAGCTTAGGGAGGAAGATGGAAGACTAAGGAATGGGAGGAAAAGTGAAAGGGAAATAGATTGGTGGAGTTCAGCCCTTCCATCCTTGGGGGGGGCCCACCAAGAGTCAGAGAGTCCCATGCCTCCCACTGGCAGGCAATAGAAGGACACCTGGCAGATGAAGGGGAGTGGAAATGGGTGCCTGCTTAGGGAGGTAATAATAAAAATTTCTCCTGACCCCCATCCCCTAGCCAGGGGCCACTTCGGAATAGGTATGAGCCCCTGGATCTAGAGGGTCAGCCAGAGGACACAGAAGAAAATGATCTGCCCAGTGAGCCTCCCAATTACATTTTGTGTGTCAGACAGATCACTACCTCTGACACTAAAAAGGAAAGAAGGTGGTGGCAGTGGGTGACTCCCTTCTGAGGGGAGCAGAGGGCCCCAGATGTCGACCAGGCCCACCCCACAGAGAGGTCTGCTGCCTCTCTGGGGCCTGGGTACAGGATATCACTGAGGGATTTCCTGGGCTGAGATGTCGACCAAGCCCACCCCACAGAGAGGTCTGCTGCCTCTCTGGGGCCTGGGTACAGGATATCACTGAGGGATTTCCTGGGCTGATTCAGCCCTCTGATTATCACCCACTGCTGATACTCCAGGCTGGCAGTGATGAGATTGAGGAGTGTCAGGACAACTAAAAGGACTTTAGGGCACTGGGTCAAGTGGTCGATAGGACAGGGACATAGGTTGTGTTCTGCTCAGTCCCTTTGGTGGCTGAGAAAAGCATTGAAAGGAATAGGAGAGCCCAGGTTACTAACAAGTGGCTCAAGGGTTGATGTTAGCAACAGACTTTTGAGTTCTTTGGCAACTTTTACAGCACCTGGCCCACTGGAACCAGATGGGTTCCATCTCTCTGTTAAGGGCAAGAGGTTTTTAGCTTGTGAACTGGCAGAACTTGTTGAGAGGGCTTTATACTAGGTTTGAATGGGGAAGGGGATGCAGCTGGGCTCTCTGGAAGCAGGCCCAAGGGTGGTAAGCCTGAGTTAGGGGTGAAATCAGCAGCCCAGCTGAAGTGCATGGATACCAGTGCATGCAGCATGGGAGGCCATGGTGCAGCAGCAAAGCTGTGGTGTAATTGCTATCACAGAAATGTGCTCCATGGCTGGAGCGCTACACTGGATGGCTACAAGCTCTTCAGGAGAGACAGGAAAGGGAGAATGGGTGGAGGGGTGGCCCTTTATATTAGGGAGGCTTTGGACACCATAGGTATTGAAACTAATGATGATGGAGTTGAATGCCTGTGGGTGAGAACTGGGGGAAGCCGAACAAGGCTGACATCCTACTGGGAGTCTGTTATCGTCCACCCAACCTGGAAGAAGAGGTGGACAACTCATTCTATAAGCAGCTAGAGAATGTTTCTGGATCATCAGCCCTTGTTCTTGTAGGTGACTTCAGCTTGCCAGACATCTGCTGGGAACTCAATACAGCTGAAAAAAGGCAGTTCAGGAGGTTATCAGAGTGTGTGGGGGACAACTTTTTGTCACAGCTGGTGGGTGAGCCCACCAGGAGAGGGACTGTTAGATCTGCTGTTTGCAAATAGAGATAGGCTGGTGGGAGATGTGGCTGTTTGGGGCACAGTGATCATGAAATTACAGAATTCTCAATATTTGGTAAAATCAGGAGGAACATCAATTAGACTCTTACATTGGACTTGTGGAGGGCAGACTTTGGTCTGTTTAGAAGACTTATTCAGAGAGCTCCTTGGGAAATAGCCCTTAAAAGCAAAGGAGTTCAGGAAGGGTGGGCATGCTTCAAAACAGAGATCTTGAGGGCACAGGAGCAGACTGTCCCTGTGTGCCAAAAGATGAGTCCATGAAGTAAATGTCCAGCCTGGATGGGCAAGGAAGTTTTGAAGAAACTTAGGAATAAGAGGAGGATGCGTCATCTTTGGAAGGAGGGTCAGGTCTCTGAGGAAGTGTTTAAGGGGGTTGCTAGGGCATGTAGGAAAAAAAATTAAGGAAGCCAAAACTCAGTTCAAACTTAATTTGGCAACTTTTGTAAAGGATAATAAAAAATGTTTTCACAAATATATTCACGGTAAAAGGAAGGGTAAGATCAGCCTATGTTCTCTATTGGATGAGGGAGGGAGCTCAGTAACTGCAGATGAGGAGAAGGCAGAGGTCCTTAACACCTTCTTTGCCTCAGTCTTTAGTGGAAAGATGGCTTGTCCCCAGGACAACTGTCCTCTTGGGTTGGTTGATGGTGTCAGGGAGCAGAATGGGCCCCTCTTATCCAGGAGGAGGCAGTCAGAGAACTGCTGAGCTGCTTGGATGTTCATAAATCCATGGGACCAGATGGGATCCACCCCAGGGTGATGAGGGAGCTGGCAGATGAGCTAAAAGTGTTTTACTGAAAGAGTGATAAAGTTCTGGAATGGCTGCCTGGGGAGGTGGTGCAGTCACCATCCCTGGGTGAGTTTAACAAAGCCTGGATGTGGCACTGGGTGCCAGGGTTGAGTTGAGGTGTTGGGGCTGGGTTGGACTTGATGGTCTTGGAGGTCCCTTCCAGACTGGCGATTCTGTGAATTCTGTGACTTGGGATAGACCCGCAAGGCTCACCCAGTCCCACTCCTGGCCCTGCCCAGACCCCCCCAGTAATCCCACCCTGGCAGTGCTGTCTAAACCCTCCTGGAGCTCTGGCAGCCTTGGGGCCAGGACCATTCTCAGCAACACTGAAATGCTGGGATTTAGGAAGGCAGAGATCAGTGAGAATTTCTCAACAGAAACAGCTCCAGGCCCCCTAGCATTCCTCTAAAACTGAAATTCAGCTGTGGGATTGTTGGAGAGCTGGGAAGCTGTGGCTGTTTCTGTGGGTTGGGCATGGCTCTGTCCCTGTTCCCTGCTGTTTCCCTGGAAGGTTTTCCTCAGATCCCAGCAAGGAGGAGTCCTGAGGGGAATAAAGCAGTGGCAGGAATCCTGAGTGCTTCCCAGGGAGGAGAGCTGCTTGGGTCCTGTATTCCTCGTTCAGAGGAGTTCTCCAGGGGTTTCAGTACCTCCACCAGGGATTTTTAGTGCCTTTGTTCCTGTTCTGCTGCAGGGGTTTCCTTGCCTCTCCATCCCTGTAATACCCACCAGGAGCTCTCCATTGCTGGGTGTCCCTGTGTCCCCTCGGGGCTGTCCTGAGATCCAGCCCTGCCCTGCCCTGTGTGCCCTGGAGCTCCCTGGAGCAGGGAGGAGCAGCTTCCAGGCAGTGATGACTGAGGGGGAAGCTGGGAATTGTGGCTGTGGGTTAAAACTGAGCCTCTTTCTCCAGCCTTGCTCTCTCTTCGTTCCTGGGATGAAGATGCTTTGAGAAAGGTGACAGGTTATTTTCTTAGTAAAAAAATCTGTCCTGTAAGTTTTCTCTGTTTATCAGGCAGAGCCTGGGTCCCCTTCAGCAGCTGCAGCCTCAGGATTTTCCCAGTCCCAGCTCTAGGACAGATCCACCTTCTTTCCAAAGGTTACATGTGAAATATCCCCTATTGAATGAAGCCTTTGGATTCACTCAATGCTTTTCTGCCTCATTAAACCCAGACCACCGATTAAGGAACAGTGGCAGATAGGAAAAGGCAAAATGACTTGGAAGTAATTGGCCTCTCTGGAATCTGGGAGGAAGGAGCCACAATCCTGCCTGGCAGGGAAACATCCCTGGGCATCTGTGAGCCAGGGAACACCCAGCTGCTCCCAGCTCAGGGCTTTTCACTGCAGAAAATAGTCCAGAACAGCTCCTTGTCCGACCAAAAATGTTGCTATGTTACAGAGGGGGAATTTTGGAACGACTAAGTCCCTTTCTGAGGGAACATTGGCACATTTCTCCAGGCAGGGCCAGGATAACCATGGGAATATCCTGGGAAGATTCTCCCAGGATAACCATGGGACGTGTCCGTGCATGGTGGGGTCTGGGCTGTTTGCCCCCCACGTCTCAGCTCTGCTGGGCCTCACAAGGGAGGGGCTGGGACTGGACAAAACATTCCCTTGGAAGAGCTGAATTCTTCCTAAAGGAGAGGTAGGGCAGATTAGGGCCAGGGAAGCTGGAAAATGGCCTGGAAGTGTCATGAGAAGGAGAACAGGAGAAAATGTAAAATCTCAGATGCTTCAGGAAGAAAAGGAAAATTGAAAAGAAAAATAATTACAGGAATTTAGTGGTTCCTACATCTCATCAAACAACCTGGGAATCCCAGCCCCACGTGTGCAGAGATTCAGCCCTGAGACTGATTTTAGAGATCTTGGATCATGGAATGGGTTGGGTGGGAAGGGACCTTAAAGCCCACCCAGTGCCACCCCTGCCATGGCAGGGACACCTCCCACTGTCCCAGGCTGCTCCAGCCCCAGTGTCCAGCCTGGCCTTGGGCACTGCCAGGGATCCAGGGGCAGCCCCAGCTGCTCTGGGCACCCTGTGCCAGGGCCTGCCCACCCTCTGATTTGGGAGCTGAGGGGCCACTGGTTGGACTCTGGGCACTGGGATCCATCAGGGAACGTGTTCCTGTTGGAATGGCTCCTGTGGGGGCCCTGACCCCAGCGAGATCCAGTCCAAACCCCCTCCCAAAGCCCCAGGGTGGGTGCACACTGCTGGGACAGGAGAAAAGGGGGCCCTGGTCCTGCTGGAGCAGAGAAATGAACAGTCCCAAGGCTGAGAACACAAAAAGTGATGGATTTTCTGGATCAGAGAGGGAAGGCCGGTGGGAAGAGGCTGAAGAAACAGAGCAGTGATGTGAAGTGTAAGGAGTGCCTGAGCTGTGGGTACTGACAGCACAAATGAAAATGCTAGGGAGAGGAGAAGGAGCTGCTTCAGAGAGAGATGGAATCAATCCCTGCAGGAGGAGGAAGGTGCCTGGAACCACGTCCCTGCACTGGCTTTTGGATGGGGCTGGGTTTGGGCTGAGGAAAAACAAACAAACAAACAAACAAGCAACAAAAAAACCAAACAAACAAAACCCCCAAAAACATACACACACAAAACCAACAAAAACCAACAACAACGACAAAAAAACCAACAAACCTTTTGTTTGTCTATGTGAAAACCAAACATTTCACAAAAGTCTTTTAACACTGGAAATTCTGCTAAGAAAGGTCACAGCTACTTTTCCTGGCAACTGAAGGCAAAACATCTTTTGCTAGTTTTTTTTTTATTATTTTCTAAATTATTTTCTGTGAGAATTGTGACCAGCTCTGAGTCTCAGTGAGCAGGATGAGCACGGGCACCTCTGCACAGGATGGCCTTCATTGTGATAATGGACTGGGAGAGGAGAGCAGGATATTTGGAATTAAAGCTTCAGCCAGCCCAGAGATCCAGCTCAGCTGTTCCCTGTCAAACTGAGACTCAGGTGTGAGGAGCATTAAGGGTTCCTGTGCACTTGGACTGGGGAACTCCTCCTAAATCAGAGCAGGATAAAAGAAAGCAAATCCAAATAAAACCCTGTGTGGGTTTATTGGCATCTCCTGGGATGTGGAGTGGCACAGGTGGGAAGGGAAGGTGGCAGGGACCCCAGGAAAGCATCTGCTCCCTCCTGCTGATGGCTCAGCACTGCATTCCCACCAGGCTGCTCAGGGCTGGACCCTGGGATCAGCTCTAAAGCAAGGGAGGCTGGGATCACTGCAGGGCCAGGGCTGCTCCCTTCCAGCCACAAGATCCTGCAAAGGAACAGAGGGTTCTTCATGCTGGGGGCTCTTTGAGTCCCCCTAGAAAACATCTCCTGGCAATTTTACTGAGGCAAATAATAATAAAAATGCTGGAGGTTAAAGCCACATCATTTAAAAAAAAAATTTAAGAGGAGCGTGTGTGTGATCCAGACCAGGCTGGACAGGCAGAACAAACCAGCAGGAAAAGGAGCTGTTAAAAAAGAAAATCTCAGCCGATTGGGTGATCCTCTGGAGCACAATAAAGCTGGAGAAGATTCCCTTGTCCAACAGAGGGAGATTCCTGCAAAGACTCACAAAAGCTTGTTCAGCTTTAGCTGCCAAAGACTGAGTTTGTGGCAGGTGAAGGTAAATGAGGACCAGGTCTGTGAGAGCTGCAACCTGCCAGCTGTGCCTGGACACCTTCCTGGGGCAGCAGGGAGCTGATCCAGCCTGTGCTCAGAGCCCAGGCCCTGCTCCAGCCAGTCACACTTTGGACAGTGGGGGCACATCACCCTCTGAGCACCTCTGCAATTCCCTCCCAGATCAGTTCCATTTACACGGCAAAACATTCCCCAACCAGCAGCAAGGAAAGCTCTTCCTGAGATCAGAAAAATCACAACAGCAACTCTCAGTCCTTAGACAGCACTTTGGAGCCTTTCCAAGCCTCAGCTAATGAACCAGATGTGCTGCTGCTCCTCCTGCCCCATTCCCAGCAGAAAATGCTCCAGGATTAGAAATCTGCTGACACGTTGGTGCTCAGGGTGCCCAAGGCACAGGGCTGGTGGCTCCAGAGCTCTCCTGCTTTTATGGTGCTGACAGGGGTGAAAAAAGGATCCCCATGTCAGCAGAGATGATCATGCCATGAGCAGGGCTCACCCTTCCCTTCCCTTCCCTTCCCTTCCCAGCAGCAATGGGCAGGCTTTGGCTGTGTCCCTGTTGTCCTGGTGGCTTTGGGGCAGTTCTCCTGTCACTGTGACAGGACACACCGAGGGCTGGCAGCAGCTCTGGAGATCCTCCCTGCCTTTTGGGATGCTGTGGGTGTTGTCCCATTGCCTCTGAGGCTCTGCCTTGCCTTGAAAGTCTCATCCCATCCTCTTCCCCTCTCGTTCCCAGCCTCTCCCAAGGAGAACTCCCCAGCTGCAATGCAAAATGAGAAGCACCAAACGTCTTTATTGCTGGATCAATCCCGGGGATTTGGGAGGGCAGGATGCTGCCTCCAGAGCTTCCCCCAAACCAGAGGCTGATGCCCTCCAAAATCCTGGGGCACAGCCCAGGGGAGAGAATGAGAAGGCAGAGCTGACTTGTAAATCCCTCTTTAATCCCATTACCTGGAGTGGTTTGAGGCTGGAAGGACTGTGGGTTCAGAGCACGATGAAAAGCCAGGATACAGAAGGGGAAAGGGCATTGTCTGGACACTGCTCAAGGGAGACAACCATTGGATTTGCTCCTTCCCCTTTGTTCCATTTTTCACTCCTCCAATTGCTGTAGCAGAGAAACAGCAATGCCAGGGCAGTGCCCTGCACCTCTCACAGCTCTGGGCTGCTTCTGGGACAGATGAAGGGGAAAAAATACCCAAAAAGGAGAAAAACCACCTCTAGAAACCCTGCAGTGCTGATTCCAGGCTCCTTCCAGGAACTGAAGTTCCCTGGACTCACTGCAGAATTTACCTGTGTGGGAAGAAGCCTCCTCTGGCTGGGCTGGTCTCACCTGAGGGCTCCTCCTCCTCTGCTGGGATGCTCCCAGGGTGTGCTTTGGTGTCAGTGGATAATGCACAGCAAGGATTCCTGCTCAGGGTCATCGCTGTAAACTGTTCCCAGGCTTGGCTGAGGTTGTGCTCTTTGAATTGGTGCAGGACAAGGGGTGAAGGAAAAGAAGGAATGACATTTTCTGCGGGGAGGGAGGCAGTTTTCCAGCTGCTGTGGTGGGATGGCTGTGCACAGAAGCTCTGATTGGTGTGGTCAGGGAAGAGTTCAGCAATTCCTCTGTCCAGCGTTCCTTTGGCAGCAGCTCAAGGGAACCGGGTCTGGATTGGTGGAGTCAAGGATTGTATGGAGACCTTGCCAAGGAGCTGCACCTTCACCTGCAGCCCGCTGACCACTGACCCGCTGACTGCTGACCCACTGACCATTGACCACTGACCGCTGACCCACTGACCGCTGACCCCACTGACCATTGACCACTGACCACTGACCCACTGACCCCGCTGACCATTGACCACTGACCGCTGGCCCCACTGACCACTGACCCTGCTGACCGCTGACCACTGACCGCGGGCCCCACTGACCATTGACCCACTGACCACTGACCCACTGACCCCACTGACCATTGACCCACTGACCACTGACTCTACTGACCACTGATCTCCACTGACTGCTGACCGCTGACCCACTGACCCCACTGACCATTGACCCACTGACCACTGACCCACTGACCCCACTGACCATTGACCCACTGACCACTGACTCTACTGACCACTGATCCCACTGACCACTGACTACTGACTGCTGACCCACTGATCATTGACCACTGACCCACTGACCACTGACCCAGCTGACCGATGGCCCCACTGACCATTGACCCACTGACCACTGACCCACTGACCCCACTGACCATTGACCCACTGACCACTGACCATTGACCCCACTGACCGCTGAACCACTGACCATTGACCCACTGACCCCACTGACCCACTGACTCTACTGACCATTGATCCCACTCACCCCACTGACCATTGACCCACTGACTCCACTGACTGCTGACCCACTGACCCCACTGACCACTGACCCACTCACTGCTGACCCCACTGACCACTGATCCCACTGACCCCACTGACCCCACTGACTGCTGACCCACTGACCATTGACCCACTGACCACTCACCCCACTGCCCCCACTGACCACTGACTCTACTGACCACTGATCCCACTGACCACTGACTACTGACTGCTGACCCACTGATCATTGACCACTGACCCACTGACCACTGACCCAGCTGACCGATGGCCCCACTGACCATTGACCCACTGACCACTGACCATTGACCCCACTGACCGCTGAACCACTGACCATTGACCCACTGACCCCACTGACCCACTGACTCTACTGACCATTGATCCCACTCACCCCACTGACCATTGACCCACTGACTCCACTGACTGCTGACCCACTGACCCCACTGACCACTGACCCCACTGACCCCACTGACCCCTCACCCCACTGACCACTGTCCCCACTGCCCTACTCTGGGCTCAGCCCCTGCCCCAAAGCAGAGGTAAATTTTAGTGTCTGTTTTAGTGCAGGTAAAATAGTGCAGATAAAACCATTAGTGCAGAACACAAAGATCAGATTTTTAGGGGTCCTTGCAGTGACCCATGGGGACAGGGAACAGTGACCAAGAGATTGACTCCAAAATGTCAAATAAAAATGAGACTGAGCCATTTGCAAACCTGACAACTGAGGTATTCATGAACTGCAGTTTTTCATTATTTCAGTTCAAAAGAGCTTTTCACTCTAAAATTTATTCCATCCTAATTAGGCAATAATAAGCTTTAAAAAAATAAACAAAAACACATTTTCAAGGGAATTCAGGTTTTGTTGAGACTGAAAAGGATTTTTTTTGTTTCCAGTTTTCAAAAACAAATCAAAAAAAAATCTAAAAACATCAAAATAATGATTCTCACATTGCACAGAAAAAACACACCAGGTTTTTCCTCTCTCTGTATCTCCATTTTTAATCCAGTTAATGGAGTAAAATTCCCACTGTTCACAGTGGGAATCTGCACAAGGTGCAGACCGAGAATTTAGATGGAGAGAAGCCTTTGGAAAGCACAGAGAGCACAGGTGGCCATGGGGACAGAGCTGCACCCAGGATATGTCACCTTGGGTTCCTCTGCTCCCTGGCCTGGAAATCCTCAAAACCCATGGATTTTTCCCGGAGGGTGGGGTTTAGTGGTGACCCTGGTGCGGGTGCTGGGCTGCTGGCTGGACTTGAGGATCTCGCCCCAGCCCTGGCAGTGCCCAAGGCCAGGTTGGGCATTGGGGCTGGAGCAGCCTGGGACAGTGGAAGGTGTCCCTGCCATGCCAGGGGTGGCACTGGATGGGCCTTGAGGTCTCTGGCAACACAAACCCATCCTGGGACTGTGTGATTTTAAAGGTCTTTTCCATCCTGAACAGTTCCCTGCTGGCCCAGCTGCTCCTCTCTGGGTATGGTCCAGGCTGTGGGCTCTTTTCCAGCCACTGCAGTTTCCTCTGCCCTGTGCCCCAGACAGAGGCAGCCCCAGGGCAGTGCCTGGTGTTTTCCATGCTCTGCTGCTCCCTGCTGCTCCCGGATCTCCCTGGCAGGGGAGATGAGCTGGCAGAACTGCCTGGCACAGCTGGTGCCCAGGGCTGGGTGCACCGAGGTGGAAGTGCAGCAGAATTCCTGGGATCCAGGAGCTGCAGCACTGGGAGGCTCCAGGCAGGGCGCAGAACCTGAACCTGCTGTGACAGAGACTGCAAAGCTGGGCTTGTTCCAGAGCAGAGGGACTGGGGGTCAAATGTCAACCAAGCTCCTGCCCTGTGGGAACAGCTGGCTGGAGCTGATGGTGCCCAGTGTGGGACTGTGCCACTCCTGGCAGCTGCAAATGCCAGGGGCCTTTTGAGGTGGGGGGGTCTGTGCAGGGACAGCTGAGCTTGAGTTCAGCTGCCTCCTAACACAAAAATGAGAATTTTGGTTCTCTGGAGCCCTGCAGCTGAGCCCAGGGGGTTCCCTGAGCTTGGATTTTGCCCTTATTGATCCCAGCTGGGTTTATTTTATAGAAAGGCTTTGATCAGGACACAGTTTGCAGCATTTGCTGTGCCCTGAGTCCTGGCTTGCTGCAAGAGCTACATGAGCTGCCAGAGTTCCTAATTCTTTTTCCACTACATGGATTCATTCTTCTGCTTGTTTTAAGGTTTGAAAGGAAGGTTTCTATTGTGGCCACAGCTCTCTTCACAGAGAGCAGCAGGCACAATTTTTCCTAAGGATTTTTCCTGGGTAAGGCAGTGAGAAGCACAGAGAGAAGAGAAAACAATATTTATCTGTATTCACTGCTCCTGTTGTTTGGCACATGTGGAATATGTTTTGGAGATTGTTTACCCAAAGTGATTTGTTAATTGCACACTGGTGAAGGTTGTTTGGATTCCTTGGCCAATTGGGTCAAAGCTGTGTCCTGGCTGTCTCAGACAGTCACGGGATTTTCTTTAGTATTCCTTAGTATAGCATCTCTTCAGTATGCAATTTAGTGTAGTATTAGTTAATATAGTATAGCTTAATAAAGCAATTGTTCAGTCTCCTGAATCATGGAGTCAGAGCACATTATTCCCATGTTGGGGGCTCCCTGAGTCAATATTCTCCAACTAAATGCACTCAGCGGTACCCATCAGCTGTCTTGGTACTGGGCATTTCTTGGGAAATCCCCCCCCAGAATTTGGGATTTGCTACTTAGGGACTCAAACACCCCAACCCAAGAGCTTCCAAACAATTGCAAATGAAGCAATTTGTTGCTCCTGTAGCCCTCTGAGTCTGAGAGAGATCTGGGAAAGAAAACTGAGTAAAAAGTCACTTCTAGCAAAATTCAGGGTTACATTCTTCCTTGCTGAGACGAAGAAGTGACATCAGAATTGTGACATCAGAGGAGTGAATTCTGTGTGGGACCCACCTGTCCCTGCCAGGCCCTGCCCCAGGGCTCCTCTCACTCTTCAGGGTGGAATTCCCCACTTTCCCTGTGGAACAGCAGCTTTTCCTGTCAGGTTTGCTCCTGATCACTCCCCCGCAGAGCCTTCAATGCTGCAGATAAATATTCCAGGTGCCCCTGCAGGACACCTTCTCCCCCTCCCCCCTCCTCCAGGACCAGTCATTGCATGGCTTCATTGTAAAGTACATAAATTTCATTTAATTTGTTTGGAAATTATTCACATCCATACAAAAAATATCCTTCAGTGTAGCTATTTCCCTCTTTAGATTTATCCTTCTCCTTTGGAAGTAAATTGAAACAGCTTTACGACTCCATCCCATAGCATGGAAATAATTTTATTGGCATTATATGACCTTGTAATTCACCATCTGAAGGTGTTTGATGGCACAAAAGCTGTGTCCCAAAGTTTTCCAGAGCCTGGAAATGCATGAGTGTCTGACTTTGCTTGTTTTCATCATTAGTTTTCAGTTGGGGAACTCAAGAATTCAGTTTTAATATTTTGTTCTCCCACCACAGTGAGAACACTGGATTTTATCATGGAATCAGCTGATATTTGCCTGTCTGGGGAAGTTCTTTCTATGGAACATCTAAACCTGGATTGTTGGGGTTTTTTTACTGGAAATTAATTTATTCTAAAGGTCAGCATCTCCCAAGGAATATAAATGAAATAATCCAGTGGACTCAGGTATTTTGCATCTTCTGAAAGTAGGAGAAATCTGATAGAAAATGTTTGACCCAAAATACTGAAAATGCTCTCCTGATAACCTGAATAAATTTTAATTCCCAGTTTAAAAGTTGACATTAATCTTTGCTTTTCTTCAACACCCAGTGCTGACCAAATATTCCTGTCTTCTATGCAAACCCTTCGATGTCTTCCTTACCCATTAAATCTGAATTTTCCTTCAGAAAAGAGAACACGATGTGCCTGTTCCACTTCTGGCTTTGAGCTGGTTTTAAGCTCCAGAAGAGAGCTGGGCCTGGGTAGGTCATTCTCTACTCCTGATGTGAGAACTGGCAATGGGAATAAATCCATTCCTGGGATGGAACAACACCACGAGGAGCAAATTCCTCAGTAGCTGAACTAAAAGATGAGGTTACAGATTGCAGGGGTGGATTGGAGCAGTTTGGGCTAACACTGCCCACATCCATGTGGATTCTGCATGTGGGCAGTGCCCAAGGCTGGGCTGGATGGGGCTTGGAGCAGCCTGCGACAGTGGGACTGGAGGGGCTTTCAGCTCCCTTCCAACACAAACCATTCCAGGATTCCATGATGCCATGACAGTATTTAAACTCGTTACTGGGCATTGCACATAAAATCCCCAAGCCAGTTTGGGCACAGCAGGGTGTTTGTGGGACAGGAGGCTCCTCCCTGCCGCTGTGGAGAGGGGCTCGGGAGGGAAAGGCCGGGCTTTGGTCTGGGGGCCAGGGCACCTGTGCAGGGCAGGGATTCCTCTGGCAGCTGGGGACACCTGGAAAACAAACCTCGGGATGCTCCGGCAGCTGCCCCAGCAGGGGAGGCTCCCTGCAGCGCTGCCCTTCACAGGAGGCCCCTGGGCCACGCTGGTCACCAACCCCGGCCCCAGCCGGCGGGCCCAGCTGTTCCCATCTCCTCCCCCCAGTCGCATCATGCTGCTCTTGTTGCTGCCAGACTTACCTTTTCCTCCTCAGAAATATTTGCTGGAAGCGCAGAAGGGAAGTCCTGAACAGAGAGTGGAAACAGCATTTATTTGAAATATTTGGGTTAGCTTGAAAAACGAATGTGCGGTGACCCTTCCATGACCCCGGAGTGTGGAGCTGCAGCAGGACCGTGCAGCATTCATGGAAGTGGCAGCAGCTCCAGTCCTCAGTCTGGGAGCAGAAACCCTCAATTAATGTTCCTGCCCTTAGGCCCCAGAGCCATCCTCACCCTCCTGCTCTCCCCCACCCCTGACAGATTGCACAGGATGGTGAGGAGGGGAGGAACGGGATCTTTAGCTGCATAAACAGAAGGAAAAGAGGAGACATTGGATGGAAGAATGAGTTCCCAGAAATGGGAGCGCAGGAGGAAGCTGGATTCTCTCCCACAGAGCTCTTTGTGCCTCTTCGTTGTGCCTCGAGCACTTGCTCTGATGGGCTCGACTGACTGAGTTTTTGAAATGTTCCCACTGGCACAACAGAAGCTCCTAAGGAGGGATATCTTTGGGAGCCTGAGGGTTGGGTCATTCCCTGAGCTCAGAGCTCAGCTAGGACAGGAATTCCATCCCGTGGAGGCGGAGCTGGAGGACACTGAGGTGAGGGTGAGCATGGCTGGGAGAGGAGGAAGAACAGCGGGAAATGGTCACTGCCAATGACCTCAGAAGCAGGAGGTGAGATGTCGCTGGAAGCAGATCCAGGGAGAAAGAAACTACGGGGAGGGCTTGGCATTGTTGCTTGGATAGCAGCTGTGAACTCAAACCATCCCAATCTCCAGGGAGAATGGAAGCTTCCAGAACAGGCACATTGACAAAATGGAACCTCCCCATTTTACTGTGTCTGCAGAAAAGGGAAATGGGTTAGAGGGGAAGAGCTGAACTCCAGGAACAGCCAGTGTGTGCAGGGACCTGCTCAGAACAGGCAGCACCAAATAACACCCAGCAAGGGAGGCAATTCCTGGGAAAAATGGGATCAAGAGCACCAGGAAAGGCCATGGAAAACCCTTCCCAGATCAGCCTCAGATGCTGTCTGAGAGGAAGAGCTGGTGTGACTCCCACAGCAGCAGAGCCCAGCCCAAGGAGGGGTCAGAGAGAATAAATTTGGGTCAAACCAGAGCTCCTAGGGAAATCCATCCAGGGAGTGGGAGGAGGAGGAAGAGGAGGGAGTTCATAGGAGATAGGAGATGGGAACATCTGGAAGTGAGTGAGAACACGTGGAAATGCCTGGGAACACCTGGGCAGTGACAGCAGTTAAGGCAGTTACTGGTTATACTTTAACCCAACCTCAAGTCATAGGGCAGAGTCTTCCAACACCTCGGGGCAGAGATTCCCAACACCAGGAGAGGAACACCTGGAAATGCCTGGGAACACCTGGCAATGACAGAAGTTAAGGCAATTACTGGTTATACTATAATCCAACCTTAAGTCATAGGACAGAGTCTTCCAACACCTCGGGGCAGAGATTCCCAACACCAGGAGAAGCTGTGGCAGAGGAGCAGCACCCCTGGGCAGGGGTCAGTGCCCTGGATTGCTGGTTGCAACTGCAGAAGTGCCAGATCAGCCAGCAACAGTCCAGCCTCACGCACTGATTCCCTGCTTCCAGCCTCTGCATCCTGGAGTTGATGGGAATCAACCTGGTCTGTGTGGAAAAGTTCAGTTTCCAGCACTTCCTTGCATAAATCCTTCCGACTCTCCTTAGATGCAATTCCTGCTGTATATCAGGGCCTAATGAATCAAGAGATTTTCATGGAATTGTAGAATCCCAGAATGGTTTGGGGGGAAGGGACCTCAGAAACCATCCTGTCCCACCCCTGCCATGGCAGGCACACCTCCCCCTAGCCCAGCTTGCTCCAAGCCCTGTCCAACTGGCCTTGGACACTGCCAGGGATGGGGCAGCAGGATCATCTCTAGTTTTTCTGTGTTCTTCAAAGGAAAAATTCCCTTTTCCTGCCCCTGCTCCCTGGACAATCTGCAGTTGCAGTAGGATTCACTTTGGACACCAGTGAGACCTTTCCATGCTCTGAACTGTGGTCCCTGGGATGATCCTGACGAGTTTTCTCCTCATTAGCGCAGCAAATTGCTTTGCCCCAGTGCCTTTTGCAGACACAGCAGCTGCTCCGGTGCAGCTCAGGGCTGTCAGGAGCTGGGAACTCACTTTGCTCTGGAGACACCCAGAGCCTCTGGAAACTGCTCCTGAGCCTTGCTTCCATCTATTTTTGCACAAGTTAAGGCAGTCTATTGTTTGCATAGTGGAGCAATTATATTAATAATACTGCAGAGCTGGGCTTTATTTTCCTATTGATTTTAGTGACTTGGATCCAACAGGAATTTCAGTGTCTGGATGAGTAAAAAAGGCAAAATGTTTATAGGAGAGCATAAACCTCATTTCATGCACTCCATTTTACAAGTAGCTCAAAATGGTTTTTTAATAAGCATTTAAAGTGATGTATTCCCATCAATAGAAGTTGTCATGTCTCATCTGAGAAAAAGTGATTTTAAATGGCTCTTGTATTTAACTATTTATTTATTATTAGTCAATTATTTACAGAGGTCTGTTATGGGGAGGTTTGGTGTGTGAGAGCCTGCCCAGTGCTCCTGAGGGGGGTGGAGGGGCTGGGGCAGTGCTGGGGCAGGAGCTGCTGGAGGAGGATTCTGCATTCAGCTCATGCTTTTCCTTCCATGGAATCATGGGGTCACTGGGGTTGCAGAAGACCTCCAAAGTCATCAGGTTCAACCTTTGACCAAATCCCTCCATTCCCATTAAACCATATCATCCACAGGCTTTTTGAACACCTCCAGGGATGGGAACTCCACCCCTGCCCTGGGCAGCCCCTGCCAAGGCCTGACCCCCCTTTCCATGGGGAAATTCCTGCAGAATCCACCCTGAGCTGCCCTGGCCCAGCCTGAGGCCGTTCCCTCTGCTCCTGTCCCTGTTCCCTGGAGCACAGCCCGACCCCCCGGCTGTCCCCTCCTGGCAGGAGCTGTGCAGAGCCACAAGGGCCCCCTGAGCCTCCTTTGCTCCAGGCTGAGCCCCTTCCCAGCTCCCTCAGCCCCTCCTGGGGCTCCAGCCCCTTCCCAGCTCCATTCCCTGCCCTGGACACGCTCCAGCCCCTCCAGGTCCTTCCTCAGTCCTCCCAACCCTGACCTCAGAATTCAAGGTGGGGCAAAGCAAACAAGGTTTTGATTGGGGTGAAATCCATGGATTGTGGGCCTGGCCGGGCTGTGCTGCTATCAGATTTCCTTTTTCCAGAAAGACCTAACAACAATGACACTTCCCAAACCTGCATCAGGCTCTTTCTCTGGTCGGCCCAGAGCAGGTTCACGTCCCTGGATTTAATTCAGACCATTAGGTGGCTGCTGCCATCAATTTAAACCCGGGTCTGGAAGGGATCTCCAGAGGTTTTTTAAACTCATCTGGTTTGCTCCCAATTCAGATTTATGGCAGCAGTTAAGGATATTAATTGATATTTAGTCTTTTAAAAGATCTTAAAATCGAGACTGAATGGCCGACTGCATCCTCAGGCAGGGATGGTTTTCACAGCAGTTCCCTCCTGACCTGCTGAGGACAAATCCCTGAGGAATCCAAACAGGAGGAGCTGGAGCAGGGATTGACTTTCCAGCCCTGTCTCCAGTGGGAAGGGGAAAGATTGTTTCGTTGCAATCTCTCTGTGTTTTGTAGTCACAAAAGAAGCACAATAAACCTGGGGGAGCCTGGGGAGGATGGAAAGCTCCTCTGGCAGGGACTTCTGGCTGCTCCCAGTGCTCCCCCTCTCAGCACTCTGCTGTGCTTCCAGCACTTGCTCTGATGGGCTCGATGGATTGATTTTTTTGAAATGACACAGGAGGAATATCTTTGGGAGCCTGAGGGTTGGGTCAGCTCAACCCTGAGCTCAAAGCTCGGTTGGATGGGGAATTACATCCAGGGGGAATCAGGGGGAAGGCAGGGGCTGAGCTGAACATCCCCGGGACCAGGGCAGGTCCTCAGCGCCATCCCAGCAGCAGGATGCCTCCAGCAGCTCTCCTGCTCTGTAATTCCACACCCCACGCTGCCAGCAGGGAATAGACGGGGAATAGCGGAGTTCTTAACCTGGAGCGCGTTGGCTGAGGTGTTCTCGCCATCAGCTCCTCTCCCACCTCCCTGTCTTGCCAGGAATCCTTGGAATTCCAATTTCGGAGTTCTGCTGAGGCTCGCTGAGTGAATTGCACCCTCTAGGGTTGGAGAGGAGCTGCAAGACGGGATTTGTGCGGCTGCTGCAGGGACGGAAGGAAAGCAGATGAGAGGAACCTGCCTGGCAAAAGTGCTGGAAATGGAACAGCTGGAGTTCAGGGCAGTTCTCTGGAGCTTCAGGGCAAAGGAGCTCCGAGTGCTGGGGCAAACTGGGAGTCAGTGCCGTGGGTACCTGGGCACACCCTGGTCCCTGAAATAACTGAACTGAGGGAGTGTTTGTGTGCAGCATTCACCTGTCCTGCCCCTGCAGCCTCTCCTGAAGGATTTCCACCCCTCAGCATTCCCTGTCCTACCCCTGCAGCCTCTCCTGAAGGATTTCCATCCCTCAGCATTCCCTGCCCTGCCCCTGCAGCCTCTCCTGAAGGATTTCCACCCCTCAGCATTCCCTTGGGAGCACCACCCCAGCCTTGGGTCCCACAGGGTTTGGTGCAAGCCTGGGTCCCTTCTGGCCCTGCCCCCTCGTTCCCTTTCCCTCACACAGTGCAGAGGAGCAGGCAGTGGATCTGCAGGGGCTGCCTGGGGGCTCAGTGCTGTGTTTGAGCGGGGATTAATTCCCCACTGGAGCAGCTCCTGGCTGGCTGGCAGGAGGCTCCAAGCCCCAGGCAGGGTTGATGGGACCTGACTGAATGGAGGTGGCAGGGAGCAGCTCCCACTGGGACACATCCCAGCCATCCCCAGCAGCAGCCAGAGGGAAATGGGAGCCGAGGGCACCAAAGGCACCGAGGTGAAAGGGCTGAACTGCCTGGGAGAGGGGTCAGACACAGAGAGACAGATCATGGAATATTCTGAGTTGGAAAGGACCCACAGGGATCATCCCAACCCCTGTTCCTGCCCAGGATCCCAACAATCCCACCCTGGGCACCCCTGGCAGTGCTGTCCAAACCCTCCTGGAGCTCTGGCAGCCTCAGGGCCCGGACCATTCCCTGGTGAGCCTGGGCAGTGCCAGCACCTCAGGGGAAGAACCTTTCCCTGAGATTCAGCCTGAGTCTCCCTGGCCCAGCTCCAGCCATTCCCTCAGGAACTCCTGCCATGGGAATTCCCAGGCTAGTCTCTGCAGAGGGCACTTGATCAGAAGGTCCCCAGAATAATCCCCAAACCTGGGAAGCAGCTGGGAAAAGGAAATAGAGCCAGATAAAAGGGCAGGTTTATGCTTGGATGCACCAGGAGGGTCATTCCTTCAAATCCAGGAGATCTCACTCCTGCAGCTCCTTATCAAAATGCCACAGAAAAGCAAGGAAAGGACAGCTCCTCAGAGAGCTCTGGAAGGCAGCTTGAAAGCATCCCCTGGGATGTTCCCAGCTTGGAGAGGGATGGATGGGTGATGGATGGATGGATGGATGGATGGATGGATGGATGGATGGATGGATGGATGGATGGATGGAGAAAGGGAGAGGAATGGAAAGCACACTAATGCCTTTTTTCTGCTCAGCTGCTGAATACACTGGAGCAATGCTCCTTTAAAAAACTCCATACTCAGTTCCTGGGAAAACTGAGGAGCAGTTCAAAATTTGGTTCTTTCCTTCCAGCCTAGAATAAATTATTCCCTGGATTGAAAGATGACCCTCCCAGCCAAGTTTGTGAGCTCCAGGTTTAATGAGAGCACAAACCTCTGTCTCCTGCTGTGCAGAATTGCAGACCTGATTAACATCCAGCACTAATCAGAGGAGGCTGCAGGGAACTGGCTGGAACTGGAAGTTTTATGCCCTGGAAGTGTTCACAAAACAAGCAGATGTGGGATCTTGTGATGTGCTTTGGTGGGAATGGTGGGATTTGGTCAGAGGTTGGACTTGATGGTCCTAGAGGTCTTTCCCAACCTAAATGACACTGTGATTCCACAGACCCAGGAGCTGGATGGCAGTGCCCAACTGCCACAACCCCTGCGCTGCTCTGCAGCAGCATGAGAGGCACTGCCAGACTTGCATTTTAAGGATATTTATCTTTTTTCACCACTGTTCTCTGTGTTCTCTCCTTTGTGCCACCTGTGCAGCCAGTTGGCCAATTCCAGGTGCAGATGGCTGCAGGAGGGAGGCTGAGGCTGACTGAGTTCCTGCAGCTGCAGGAATCAGTGCTGAGGCAGGGGTGGAGTGCTTGGACGTGCTGCAGGTGTGGAAGAGCTCTGTACTGGCTCCCTGTGCCAGAGCAGAGGCTGAGCTCTCCCAGCTCACACACTGGGGAAGAAAGCTTCACTCCCAGCTTTCCCTGGCTGAGAACAGAACCAGAGGATCAGGCAGCAGAGAAAACCAGGCCTGGCAGTTTTCCAACAGAATATTCCACGCTGTAAATCTGATCTTTTCACACAATGACGAGATGTTCTGTTGTAAACCTGGGGTTTTGGGAGGAGAAATGGAAAAGATTAGTTCTGTGGGTTCAAAGTCAGCATTGTCCAGAGGGAGCACGGAGAAACAAAGGAACCCTTTCTGATCACTGGGAGTTGTTTCCTGGAGATCATGGAATCATGGAGTGGATTGGGTTGGAGAGACCTTAAAGCCCACCCAGTGCCACCCCTGCCATGGCAGGGACACCTTCCACTGTCCCAGGCTGCTCCAGCCCCAGTGTCCAACCTGGCCTTGGGCACTGCCAGGGATCCAGGGGCAGCCCCAGCTGCTCTGGGCACCCTGTGCCAGGAGCCATCCAGAGGCTCCAGTACCCAAACCTTCAGCACTGTCAGCTGTGCCTGTGCCAAGTGCTATTCACTGCTCTGTCACCTATTTTACACTAAAGCTGGGTTAATATTCTCCCTCCTGAGCTGCTGTCTCACATGAAATGGAGATGTGATTAAATTTCTGAGTGTCTGTTTGCTATACAATTTGAAAATTTGTGAATATTTTTCATGTGACCACTGCACAAACCCCAGTTACCCCTGGCTCAGTGCCTGGATTTTGCCACTTGTGTGCCCAATGCCCCTCACTCCTGCCCTGCTGGCTCCTGCCCATCAATAACTGGGGCCAAGGACAATGCCAGGAACGCAGGAGGGAAATGGCCAGAGCAGATTTGCAGCCTGTGGCTGCTGATTCATCCACTCCCTGTTTTCTACTGTAGATGAGAAACCCCCTCAGGATCCAAGGAGCAAGAACAGCTTTGCTTTCAATACATTGAATTTTTCTGGTGAAGAATCAAAACAAACAAACACAACTCCAAACCAAAACCCCACCACCTGCCCAAGGTGTAAAGGGCAGCAGTGAGGTGCAGGTGAGGTGAGTCAGAGCTGATTCATCCCAGGCTTACTCACCCCAAAACTCAGCTGCATTTTTAGTGCTGCACAGAGAAACAGAGATGCTAAGCAGACCTTTGAATATGTCACTGTATCTCCCATGGAAAGACTTCCATTAACTCTGTCACATCCTGGATCAGTGAACAATAACTCTGATGGATCTGGAGATTGGTGCTCCTGAGCTGCTACCCAAATAAGCAATTACTCACTTAATTAAGATTCAAGTCATGAAATTAAAAGCAAAACTTAGAAGTGTGTGTTTGTGAAGGTTGGAAATTCTGTTCAAAACTGATTTTGAATCACAGAAAGGAAGCAGGATAAAATAGGAGTAAAGTCACAGGTGGGGCTTGGGCTCTGCTCCCCGGGAACAAGGGACAGCCTCAAGCTGTGCCAGGAGAGGTTTGGGTTGGATTTAGGGAAAGTTTCTCCACATAAAGAGTTATCAGGCACTGGAAGAGGCTGCTCAGGGGCTCTGACTGAGAATGCCATTATTTTAGCTTTCATTTCTGGCTGCAAGTTGGATCAGTCCCCAAAATACCAACATTGCAGTGGTACTCAGGGAAGTGTTGATTTGGAAACAGCAACCTGAAAATCCCTGTCTGTTTTGAGCAAAACACAAACCTACTTTCAAAGCAATGTCAGCTTTTGACAGATTGAAATTTCAAAATGTTGATTCAGAAGCTTCAGTTTGGAGGCTCCTTAAAGGAATGCCCGTTTTGACAAGATCTGTGTTTTGTCATGTAAACTTGTCAGCAGATTCCCAGGGGATCTCCTGTTCTCCCCAGGGTGTTCCTGGCTGTGCAGCTCTCCATGCACAGCATCACTCACAGTACAAGCTCACAAAAGGATTTGGAAAAGCTCTGGCTCCCTGTTTGTCCTGTCCCGAGCCAGGATTTGGGATGTAGCCATGGAAAATCTGGGTTTGATGGGTTTGCAAGCAGGAAATCAAAGGGAAGATGGTATTGGGAGGCAAAAGCAGCAGCTGGAAGTTCCGTGTTCTGGCCCTGGATGGGTCCCTGTGGGAGCTGACCCCTGAGGGGGGAGTTGCTTCTGCCTCAGCTCCCAACTCCACCCCAGTCCGGACTGGTTTTGTTCTGCTCCATCTGCCTGGGATAGTGGAAGGTTCCCTGCCTGTGGTGGGGGTTGGAACTGGACAGTTTTAAGGTCCCTTCCAACCCAAAGCATTCCAGGATTCTGGGGCTGGATGCTTTGCTGACCTGGTGAAGTTTTCTGGAGATCTGGATCCTCCCTCATGGGGCATTTACAGTCTGAGCACCAAAGCTCCAGACTGCCCAGGGAGTGAAGTTGGGCTCAGTTTAGGGTTAAAACTGCTTTGGGATTGGAGTTTTCCACAGGATTTCCAGAAAAAATCAGTCACAGAATCATGGAATGGTTTGAGCTGGAAGGGATCCCAAAGCCCACCCAGTGCCACCCCTGCCATGGCAGGGACACCTCCCACTGCCCCAGGCTGCTCCAGCCCCAGTGTCCAGCCTGGCCTTGGGCACTGCCAGGGATGCAGGGGCAGCCCCAGCTGCTCTGGGCACCCTGTGCCAGGGCCTGCCCACCCTGCCAGGGAACAATTCCTCATTCCCAATATCCCACCCATCCCTGCCCTCCTTCAGCTTGGGGACATTCCCCACTGCCTTGTCCCTCCAGGCCTTTGCCCACATTCCCTCTCCAGCACCCTTGTAGGCCCCCAAATGCACCCACAGGCTTCCAAAATCTTTTTCACCCTTATATTTTACTTCCAATCTTTATTTCCTTTTATTTTTCACAAGTTTCTTGCTTTTCTCCCTGCAAATCCACCATAAATCCCAGGCATTTTCCTTTTCTGCCAGTTTCATCCCAGCACCTCGGCCAAGGATAATTTTCTGTTGCCACAAGATGAGGGTATTTTTCTCATGACCTTGCTCACCTGTGTTTAAGAGAGGTGCAGAAATGTTGCTCTCAGGTGAGACAGCACCACCTGGCATTTTCTCAGCAATCAACTCATGCTGATGTGTTTTACCCAAAACTCCCACTAGATGGTAGGAGGGGATTGGAAAGGGAATTCATTCCAAAATGGAAGGAAAATTCAGTCTAAACCTCCCCCCCACCAAACTCCAGCCTCTGAAATACTGGAATAACAGCCAAGGATGGCAGAACCAAGAGGTGGTGCTGGCAGTGAAGGGCAGGGCTGGTCCTGTGCCATGTTCACAAAGGTGTCACAGCGAGGGCCTTGGATGCACTCTAGGAATTCCCAGCTCAGAGGCTGGCTCAGTGTAAACAGGAGGTTTTCCCTCAGTTTCAACTCTCTTGGAAAATCAAACATCTGCTCTGTAAATTCTCCTGCACAGCCAGGCTGGCAGAGCTGGGGGTGCTCACCTGGAGAGGAGAAGCTCCAGGGAGAGCTCAGAGCCTCTTGCAGGGCCTGAAGGGGCTCCAGGAGAGCTGCAGAGGGACTGGGGACAAGGCATGGAGGGACAGGACAAGGGGTTAATCGCACTGGGGACAGATCCAGAAAAGAAGAAAAGAAAAAATAAGTAATCTGAGACAAGAGGAAGAGAAACTTCTCCCTCAGACTCGCCATGGCAAGGTGTGGGAGCATCAGTCAGCACCAGCTCCTCTCACTCATTCCTTGTCCCCTCAAAAAAGGAGGTGGAAACACATGAGGTGGGGCAGGGACAGTTTGAAGGAAAGCAAATGAAGAAGGGAAAAGGAGTGGGATTTTAAAATTAAGTGTTTGATTGTGAAATACTCAAGGAGCACAGAGAAACCTGAAGTGAGAGAATTCAATTTCTTGCTGGTGAACACATTGCCAGTGCTGGTGCCCAGGACAGGGAGAGCTCCTTGTGCCACATCCCCAACATGTCCTGTGTCACAGCCAGGGTCACACTCAGAGCATCTCCTGTGTCAGTGTCACACCCAGGGTCACACCCAAGGTCACACCCAGGGTTACACCCAGAGCATGTCCTGTGTCAGTGTCATAGCCAGGGTTACAGCCAGAGTCACGCCCGCAGCATATCCCCTGTCACACCCAGGGTCACACCCAGAGCATGTCCTGTGTTAGTGTCACACCCAGGGTCACACACAAGATGGCACCCAGGGTCATACCTGCAGCATGTCCCGTGTCAGTGTCACACCCAGGGTCACATCCAGGGTCACACCCGCAGCATGTCCGTGTCACACGCAGGGCCACACCCCAGAGCCGCACTGGCACCGATCATTTGTGGAGCCAGGAGTTTGTCCCATCCCTGCGGGGCCATCTGGGACTGAGCTGCTCCCAGGCCCACCGCGGCTCCTGCCGGCTCCTCCCTGCCTGTGGGGCTGCAGAGGCCCCGGCTGTTTGCCCCACGAGCAGGGCTGTGCTGGTCCCTCCCCATGGAGGGAGGCCATGGGTCACCTCCTCCTCCCTGCCCCTCTGCACAGCCCGGGGTGCAGTGCCAGGCTGGGCTCGGAAGGATGCCAGGAACGTGCTGTGCTCTTCCTGCCAGCACAGAGGTTTTGGTGGTGCTGACAGAGCCTTTCATTCCCTCACACCCTCCTCATCCTCCCTGAAGTCTCCTCTGGAGGAGGGAAAGCACCTGTTCACGGGAAAGTCAGGAAATTGCCTTGGGAAGCTGCACTCTGTCATACAGGGAACGGCTGGAGCTGGGCCAGGGAGGGTCAGGCTGAGACCAGGGAAAGGTTCTTCCCCAGAGGTGCTGGCACTGCCCAGGCTCCCCAGGGAATGGGCACAGCCCTGAAGCTGTCAGAGCTCCAGGAGGGGTTGGACAGCACTGCCTGGGATGCCGAGGGTGGGATTGTTGGCGGGTCTAGGCAGGAACAGAGGTTGGGATGACCCCTGTGGGTCCTTTCCAGCTCAGGATATTCTGTGATCCCAGACTGATGGGCGGTGTTAACAAAAATACATAAAAACAAAACTCCTTCACACCAATGCATCATTAAAAAACAAAAATCTTTTATTCAGATGGATGCACAAGGGGATATCTTCTCCAAAATATCCTGACTGCTGAGTACAGAGAAAGCTCCTGGTATAGATTATGTTTTACATACATATCCATTGATTTTCCTGGAATAAACATCCATATGATAATCATTTCCCCAAAATAATTTCCATATTTTCCCTCTGTGCAGGTGCTCTGCAGTCCTGGGGTCTCTTGTGGTCCCTGATGGTTGGTGACCGCAAAGTCACACCTGGCCCCTGGTGAACTGGTTAAACTGGGCACAGATGGGCTGGGGTTTGCTTTCCAGTTCTTTTCGTACAGAATGGGCATTGTAGGTTCCATGGGCCAGTGGTTTGAAGAGTGAACATTGTGTGAACGCACTGGAGCAAACAATTCCTCATCTGGCACCAGTGAGGCCATGAGTCCCCTCCCTGCAGGGTCAGAACCCTCCACAAGTGTGAGAATCCAGAAGCTTGGGAATTTTCTCCAGGAAAATGCCCACTCTGCTGGGCAGTTGACTCCTCTCTGCCCCAGCCCTCTGTTCCCAGGTAAATCAATCAGTGACTGCTCTCACAGAGAGGTCTCACTGCACCAAAACCCTCTGCAAACCTCCCCTCGTGTTCCTGAAGGGGAGAAGAGCTCTGCTCCCCAGGGCTGCAACGACTTCAGTCACCAAAGGTGCCTGGGGGGAAAAACCAATCAAGAGAATTTGTTCCGTGCTTCAGAGCAGGCCAGAGCTACACGGTGACAATCCTCCTCTGTCTGGTGGCTTTTCTGCCTGTCTGGGGTTGCCTCCCTTTGATCCTTTATTATGAACCGAGGATTTGGGAGATAGAGCTGGCTCTGCTTCCCTCAGAACCTGCCCAGGGAGGTCAGGGAGCCAGGATTAGACACGTTCCCTGCGGGAGCAGGCACAGCTTAAATCAAGGTTTTTCATGGCCCTTGACGTTCCTGTCGTGTTAAGGCACTGATGTCATTCTCTCACAAAAGAAAAGGAAAGGAAAAAGAAGGGAATGAAAAATCCATCTCCACCAGAGACACTCAGTGCCTGTCTCTATGTGAAAATTTATTCCAAGTAAGCTGATTTAAATATTAAATAAAGTGCTACAGGACTGTATTTCCAGGCTTGGATGATTGACAACGAACTCAAGACTATGTTTGGACAATTAATAATGCATCATTTAAATTTGGCTTTTGATCCCTAATTCCCTCTCTTCTCTCTCCTTTTTCTCCACAAAAGTAATGGAAAGTTGTAACAATTTTTGTTATTTTTGCGCATTTTGTTGTCACATTTCCTCACTGGTGGCAGCAGGACTCACCTTGAGGCTGCTTGGACTCAGGACAGGTAAAACACCTCCCAGGAGTCCTCAAACGTGCAAGGCCCAACTAAAACTGTCCTTGATTCCTGGAGAGAAGAAATCAGTGGGCACATTTTTCAGATTTATTTTCTCCAGATAAAAGGTGTTATTTACACCCCACTTTTATGAGGCTTCCCTGAGCCTAAAATTAATGGAAAAAGTTTCGATCAGTCCTTCACAGTTACAAGTTACAGTTTTATTGTTGTTATAAATCTTTTAACATGGAAAGGGTACTTGCTTTGTTGGTTTTCCACTCCATATCTTTTAATTCCAGCATTCAGGGGGACTCTTTCCTTCCCCACATTTCCAAATGCCAGTGGGGACAACGAGAAACACAAACCCTCCAAGGAGCCAGGAATCAGACTGGAGCTGAAAATGTGTTTTTAAAAATCTCCTGAGCACTGGGGATTTTCCAGAGGTGTCCTGACTGCTGGGCAGGTCAGATTCTGAGTGTTTATGTTTGGTTCTTAAAGCCAACCACAACAACTCCCAGCCATCATTTAGTCCCCATCTCCAGGTACTCATCTCGTTTTCCTCTGAATTCTCTGCGAGTGTTTTTGCTCCTCAGGATCAGTGATTGCCCTTTAGAGCCCAGAAGCAGCTTTCCCAGCTCTCTCCTCCTGCAATTTGTGATGCCAGCCGGGGAAGGAGCTGGGATCAATGAATCCATGAGATCCTGCTGGGAGCTGGGATGGGGCAGGAGCAGGGCAGTGCCCAGTGCCAGCCCTGCCAGGGGAGCTGCAGAGGGAAGTCCAGTGTGCCACTGTCACCGTCATCAGCAGCACAACCAAACACTCCCCAGGTGGAGAATTCTGGGCAGCAGGGAACAGGCAAATAAAGGTAGATCCCAGAGCAGGAGAGCCAACGTTATCCGTCGTTCCTGACACAAACATCCCTCTTCTCCGGGGTGGGAGCCCTGCCAGCAGCTCTGGGGCCTGGAACAGCTCCTGAGGATTGATGGGAACTGGGAGAAAAAATCATATCTGAGCAGAGAGTGCTGTGCCAGCCTGGAAGATGGTCTGGGAATGAGAGCAGGGGGATCTCTCTGCAGGAGGGCTTGACTGGAGACTCCAGGCCCTGAGCTGCCCCACAGCCTGGAGCTCAAGGGTGTGGCATTCACATCCTCTGAACAGAGAGATAATTTGCTTTCACAGGATTTTTCCTGGAGAAGCACAGAGAGAAGAAAGAGAAAACAATTCTTATCTCTACTTGCTGCTCCTGTTGTTTTTGCACATGTGGAATGTGTTATGGAGATTGTTTACCTGAAGTGATTTGTCAGTTGGATTCTGCTGAGGATTGTTTTGTTTCCTTGGCCAGTCACTCAAAGGCTGTGTCCTGGCTGTCTCCAGACAGTCACGAGTTTTCTTTAGTGTGTAATTTACTATAGTATAGCATTGTATTCTTTAGCATTCTTTGTAGTATAGCATCTCTTTAATATAGTATAGTATAATGTAATATAATATAGTTTTAATAAAGCAATTGTTCAGACTTCTGAATCAATGGAGTCAGATGCCAATCATTCCTCACGCTGGGGGCCCTGATTTTACTATACCTGGGGAGGGCTGAATCCACAGGCAAGGACTGACACCCTGCTCTTGCAGGGCTGGATGTGACCCCTCGGGATGCCCCAGGCATTCAAACCCCATGGACCAGCTGAGCCCCTTCCACTGAGCACAGCCGGGCAGGGACACGAGACAGGAGGAACAGGGCTGGCCTGGCAAGGCACAGAGGCACGAAAGGTTGGGATTTATCCCCACAATGGAGCTGTCTGTCCATGCCAAGGTCTGCATTCCCTGCACCACCCTGGAGAGTGGGGCCAAGCAGCCAGGAGGGGCTCAGCCCCAGCACAGCTGGGTTTGGGGCCTCCAGGACAGGAGGAAACTGGGGGAGTTGGGTCCTGCAGCTGGGGAATTGTCTGGGCTGGGAGGGTTTCTGTGAGTGGAAAAGGGAATTTGCCTCTTCCCTGTGACCCGCAGGGATTTGTGACAGTCCTGAGGGAGGGTGGCACTGAATGCAAGGGGAGGTGACAGTGGGGGATTCAGCCATCACTGATTGTCTGGATTTGTTTGAAAGCTGAAAGAAACAGGCACGACTTTGTTCTTCTCCTGGGATCAGGATTGAAATGTGTGAAGCAAATCAGGCTTTCGAGCTGCCTGTCTGTTCCAGACACTGCAGGTAATGAGCTCAGAAGGGAACATTGCCAGTTCTGGACCACCACACTGACGAGTGAAGGATCCCACTTGAACCAGCACTGAGGACACTCCCTGAACTTCATTTTGTCATGAGTAATTTGACATTTTTTCCCTAAGTAGATAAATAAACACATCAAATACATCACACATTTTAACAGAGATCATTATAGAATCAGAGAATTCCAGACTGGTCTGGGTTAGGAGGGACCTTAAAGCCCATCCAGTGCCACCCTGCCATGGCAGGAACACCTTCCACTGTCCCAGGTGAATTCATCTGTTGTTTAAACCTGGCTGTGCACCTATAGGCCTGCATTAAATTAAATGTAAGCAACAGTGAGGGAGGGTCATTTATCAGCATGACAAATTGAACTGAAACATTTCAGTCCAGCAGGCCCAAGCTGCATTTCACAAATGAAGTCAAACAATTCTGCTCTGGGATGATGGATCTGCCTGGGCTGTAAACAGAAAAGCTTCCAGCTTGGATGGCAGAGGGGTCTCTTCTCTCCTCCCAGTCTGTTCTGGAACTTGTGGAACATCTGGAACATGAGCCTGGAGAGTGCTCCAGGGAGAGCTCAGAGCCCCTGGCAGTGCCAGAGGGAGAGCTGGAAAGGGACTGGGGACAAGGCATGGAGGGACAGGACACAGGGAATGGCTCCCACTGCCAGAGGGCAGGGATGGATGGCAGATTGGGAATGAGGAATTGTTCCCTGGCAGGGTGGGCAGGCCCTGGCACAGGGTGCCCAGAGCAGCTGGGGCTGCCCCTGGATCCCTGGCAGTGCCCAAGGCCAGGCTGGACACTGGGGCTGGAGCAGCCTGGGACAGTGGGAGGTGTTCCTGCCATGGCAGGGGTGGCACTGGGTGGGCTTTAAGGTCCCTTCCAAGCCTGGGATTCCATAATTCTGTCTCTGTCACTATTTTACCTCTGTCTCCTGTTCCCACTGAGGATCCAATAAAACCTCAGCCCAAGATGCTGCCACAGTCTGGCACAAACATTCCCTGTCTTCCCATTTCCCCCAGTGCTCTGAGCAGAAGGGCCCCAGGACTTTCTCTCCCAGGCAATTCCAAGGCCTGGCAGGGCCAGCCCTGGAGGGCAGCAGCTGCTCACAGCCCTGAGCACAGGCTGGGGGGGGACACTGGAGCTGTGGCACCTCTCACTATCACCATGCCAATAAACCTTACAGAGTGTTCAACAGCCTTGTTCTTCCTGTCAGTTCTGCTCTCTCCCTCATCACTCCTGGACCATGGAGAGGCCAAAATATTAATGAGGACATTGATGAATCTGAGGCTGAATTCCTTTAATTTGTTCCTGGCTGAGTTCCTGCTTGCATCCACAACTCCACTCCAGTTAATTCAGAGAATTGATGGCTTCAGCCTTGTCAGGTGCTTTGTAAAATCTCTATTGGTGGCTCATTAATGCGAGATTTTCCCCTTTTGGAATTCTATCAGCTAAGGAGGATTTTTTTAATAGGGAAATATAAATATCTATGAGTAGAGGAAAGAACAGGAGCCCTCAGTGCCTCCCTCCAGCCTCTGCCACTGGTGGCCCAGCAGAGAAACCTCCTGCAAGCCCAGGGGGACTGAGGCAGTGTGACAGTGTCCTGCCAGCCCTGGGCACGTGGCTCTGTGTCACTCAGGGTGAGCAGGGGACATTTTTAGAGTCACTTCCCCTCCTTCAGAGGGCTTATCTGAACAAGCCTTGTTCCTTCAACCTCCCCTTCCTCCCATGCTCGGGGATCAGGTTGGATTTTGGGGAAATCCTTCCTGGAAAGGGCTCTCAGGGTCTGGCACAGCTGCCCAGGGTTGCATCCCCTCCCTGGAAGTGCTCAGAGAACAAGCAGAGGTGGCACTTTGTGCTGTTGTTTATCGGAATGGGGGAACTCAGTCAAAAGTTGGATTTGATGATCCTGGAGGTATTTTCCAGCCTGGGATTCCCCAGGCTGGGTTCATGCTGTCTCTGGTGTCCCACTCCAGGGAGGGGTGGCAGTGCCCAGGAAGGGCTGGGTGGCTCTGCTCAAACTGCTCCAGCTCCTTTCACACCACAGGCTCCTTTCCAAAGGAAACCTCAAAGGAAAAGGAGCTGGGCTTGGGCCAGCACTGCTGGGAGGAGCAGCTGCCTCCTCCCCAAGGGGGAAGGTGGAGAGACTGGAGAAAGGTCCCCAGGTCCTGTAGCTGAGGACAGATAATTGGCCAGAGTGTCCAGCTAGGGAGAAAAGGAAATCTCACATCCAAGGTCCCTCCTTGTGGCACCACCTTGCCTTGTCACTGGAAATGTTCCATTTTTCTCCGTAATTTATTTTTTTATAGGAGATGTGGCTGTGCTGAGGATTGGGGTTTTGAAAGGAAAGGAGAGGAGAAAGAAAACTATAAAAAATGTATGTGGGAAGCAGACTCTGTTTGTGAAGGTTTTCTTTAAACACTTCCAAACAAATATTTCCAGGCACACTGAAAAAGAAGTTGGGAAAAAATAGAACTGCTTGAAAAACAAAAGAGAGATTTTCCTGCATTATTTGAATCCAAAGCAGTCAGGAATCTCTGCTCCCACTGAACAGCTCTGGGGAGGCTCATTTTCATCCTCAGGTGCAACCCCTAGACTCTGTATTGGTGTTTTCCAGCGTCCTCCATGGAGAATCAAGGAATTGATCCCCCCTATCCAGACTCTGCTGAGGTGTCTCAGTGCTAGGGGCATTTTGGGGTCCTTATGACCAGAAAGGCCTGGAGGGGCTGGAGCGTGTCCAGGGCAGGGAATGGAGCTGTGAGGATGCCCAGGGCAGAGATGGAGTGCCAGTCTCTGGAAGGGCTCATAAAACATGTGCATGTGACACTTGGGGATGTGGGTTAGTGGTCAGCGTGGTGGTTCTGGTTCGTGCTTGGACTCCATGACCTTAAAGGTCCTCTCCAACCTGAACAATTCCATGGTTCTGTGATTCTGTGTAGAACCCCCCCACAAATTCTGTGTCTGTGTTTTCCAACCTGGTAAAATCCCCCTTCTCCAAGGGGAACAGGTCCTGTCACCCCTGGCTCCTGCCTGAGGCAGAGGGGTCTGGCTGCTGTCACCCACCAGTGCTGGGGACTTGTCCTTACTGGGCTGGCACAGGCTGAACCCAGCCAGGAACGGGCTCTAGCCTGTCCTGCTTATTCCATTGCCCAGAGGGAATCTGCCAGCCCAGCAATCCCTGCTCCATTCCAGGAGACTGGAGCTGCAGCAGTGCATCAGCTCAGGAAATCTGATGGAGACAGAGGAACCAACAGCAAGGAGAGGAAGAGAAACCCAAATCAGCTGATCCCAGCCTCCCTTCCCCCCCAGGAGCAGTGGGCAGGGAGCTGGGAAAGGCCTGGCTCTCAGCAGAAGTGTCTTTAGAGAGATTTCTCCTTGCTCCTGATGATTGGCTGGGTCACTAAAATGAGAAATTCTGGTTTGATTCCTGCCAAAACAAAAAGATCCTCCTTGATTTGGCTTTATTTATTTAATTATGCCCCTTCCTCTCTGCTCTTTAGAAATCCAGTGGATCACACAGGGATGGAGAATTTAATGGATGGACAAGGGACCAATTTCTTCATTAAGAAGATTGAAATTGAAATCCCTGTGACTGGGAGGGGAAAGGGAGGCAAAATTTCACTTCCTTCAAAATGTGAAGTGGGAAAAAATCTGGCTTTTCCTCCCAGCTGATTCCAACTCTGGAAATTGATGGGGAAAACCTCTTTGGGCTCTAACTGGGGTTTTTGTCAGGGCAGAAATCCCACAGAGCTGGGGCTGTCCCCAAACCTGCTCAGTCCCAGCAGCCTCTGGCTTTTGGTAGGACAACAGTGGGTCACACACTGGCACCTGCAAGGAGAGCTTTGATTTCTTTTAATTTAAGCACTTCCTGCTATTCAGAAATTCTGTATTTTCCCCTCCCAATTGCTTAAGAGGCCTCCTGAATTCCATGCTGGAAATCTCCAAGGGCAGTAGCAGTTCTGGACCATGATACCACCAGTATAATGTTCATTAAACAGTGGGAGTTCCTATTTGAAATCCATATCCTCAGTGCCAGGCCCTGCTGCTCCACCCTGGCTGAAATCAACCCTGAGGAGAACAAGGCCAAAGCTTCATTTCAGCTCCACTAAACCCTTGGAAGAACAACTCCCCCAGTTGTAAGCACATCAGTTTTATTTCCATGGGAGAGAAAAGCCTAACAAATGGGAACAGGGCTCCCATCAGCACCAATCCCCTGCCCTATTAAAGGCTGCTTTTTGCAGCTCTGCTGACAGACAGCCTGGAAATGCACTGTGAACAGGACAGAAACAGGGAAGTAAATAAATGCTGAGGGACTGACAGGGGGAGAGCACTGATATCTTGAGTTCATGGAATCACAGAGTGGTTTGTGTCTGGAGAGATCTTAAAACCCATCCAAATCCACTCCCTTCCTTGTGCAGGAACACCTTCAGTTCTCCCAGAGTGCTCAGAGGTCACAGAGGGGGTGTAGGGTCTCCAGGGTCTGTAGGTACAGAAACTCTAGGTTTGTGGGTGACAGGAGCTCTGAGAGCAGATTAGTGACATCGTCCCTCTTTTATTGTAGAGACGGGATACAGGAAAGCACCAGAACTTGTTGCAGCCTGAATTGCTGCTAGTAAAGTCCAGAGTAAGGAAGCAAAAAAGGCCTTTGCCTGGTATCCACAGCTGTTTAATTCAGCTGCCTGGTGAGATGTTCCGGTCCCAGGCACACACATGGAGGGGCCAGGTTTTCTCTCCCCCCAGGGGAACTCAGGGTCCACCTGGTCTCGGGGCAGTACAAAGATAAGGGACAGTCAGGGAGTAGGGAGGGAGTGGCTCAGGGACATAGGAACAGGGAAAGGAGCCAGTGGGGTGTAACAGCTCCTGAACTTAGGGGATGCCCCCCAGGGCCTCCACAAGAACTTCCCCAAAGTCATGTGGGAGTGCAGTGGCTTGGATCCACATCACCATTCCAGTTCCTGGAGGGACAGGGCACAGGGAATGGCTCCCACTGCCAGAGGGCAGGGATGGATGGGAGATTGGGAATGAGGAATTGTTCCCTGGCAGGGTGGGCAGGCCCTGGCACAGGGTGCCCAGAGCAGCTGGGGCTGCCCCTGCATCCCTGGCAGTGCCCAAGGCCAGGCTGGACACTGGGGCTGGAGCAGCCTGGGACAGTGGGAGGTGTCTCTGCCATGGCAGGGGTGGCACTGGGTGGACTTTAAGGTCCCTTCCCACCCATCCATCCTGGCATTCTGATTCCAGGATCTATCCACTGGCTCTGCTGCCAGGGAGCTCCCCAGGGATTCAGAAGAGCACTCAGTTCACTGCTCCCTCCCGTTAGCAAAGGGAAGCAAGCTCAGGGCTGTGAGTGAATTGACCTGAGTGAGCTGGGGACTGTGGGACAGGACAGAGAGGCAGAGACGTGGAAACCCTGCAACCCTTGTGCCAGACCCAGGCCCAGCCTGGGGAATTGACAGCTCAGGTGTGGTGGCTGAAGCCTGGTGGTGCTGAGGACATGTGGGAGCTGTGGCTGCTCTCCCAGCTGAGCTCCATGTCCCTGCCCCTGCCCACTGGGACAGGGAGCCTCATTCAGGAGCAGGGCATGTTCACCCAGGGGTCAGGCTTTCATCAGTGACAAGAGGAATCAGGGAAATGACCCCTGGCATGACCGTGGAGGGTGGGCTGAGCCCTGCCACAGCTCCAGGGAGGAGCAGGAACAGAACAGGAGCAGAACAGGAGCAGCAGCAGGAACAGCAGCACGAGCAGGAGCAGCTGTCCAGAACAAGGGATTGTTTTCCAAGGGGCTCTGTGCCATTCAGGCTTCCCAGACTGACACACCTGGATTGCCCCACGCTGGAATTTGTGTCTCTGCATTGAGCAGAGCGAGGAACTGAGGGGTCACAGAGCAGCACCTTTCAGCCCTTCACTCCTTCCTTGTCAGATCACGCTCTGATATTTCTATCAGCAGCAGAAATGCACCCGTGGTTAGAAAGACCAATCTTTAGTCATAAATTTGAATTAGTCCCTTTCTCAGGCTAATTTTAGAATCCAATTATGATCAAGAGAAGATCGTGATAGAAAAATAACAGGAAAAATTCTCTCCAGATCTCTCACTGTGATAGAGCCTGAGCAGCCTGCACCAGCCTTGGCTTAATTGGGAAAAACCCCCGAGTTTATCTTGATTTGCTTTACGTGAAGACTGGGGGATAAGGATGAAGAAACTTCAGTTCTTGTTCAAGATCTAACAACTCTGACAAGTACATGGAAAACAGATCAGAGGGAAGATCTCACTGTGCCCAGATGGAACAGGAGGGGAATTAGCAAATGGCACATTACCATATTTCTGATGGCATTCCAGTCTTCCTGAGAAAGGAAAGGTTTGGAGAGATTCATTAATCAATTTGTGGAGTTTACAAGACACCTCCTCTTGCTTGGAGCTGGAGACAAAGAAGTGCTGCTTCATCTGAACCAGGATCCTGCCAAAAAGAGGACGGAGCCTGAATTTCAGGCCGGAGTTTGGTGTTGTGTTTAGAGTCCTGCCTGTGGCCTCTGGAGAAAATGTCCCAGGAATTGGGTGGGAAGTGGAGTCCACAACCTGAGCAAGTCCCACGTTCCCCCACAGAGCAGTTCATGCCCCGTACAAAGAGCACAGAAAAAGAGAGAGGCCCCTGCTGAGCTGATCTGGAGCTCTCACGGGGAAAAGGGAAAAGAGACCTTGAACCTGCAGCTCTAAATCCTGGGCTGGGGAACAGCCACAGCCCAGGAGGCTCCAGCTCCAAGAGGCTTTTGGTCAAAGAGCTCCCTGGAGCTGGGGGAGACCCGAAGGCCCTGCCTGGGTGCAGAATGAATTGGTCTCACCCCATCCTGGAGAGCTGTTCCCACCCCACTCAATAAATCCCAAAGGATCAGGAGAATTCTAAGATCAGACAAACACACCCCTGACAGGGCCAATCTGGTGTGAACAAACTGAACATTTTTATTGCCTGTTCAAAGCTCTGCCTATTTGGAATATTTAACCTGTTTAACCAAAAAAACCCCACAGAGTGCTTGGGAAACATTCTCCCAGAAAAAAAAAAAGAGTTTGTGAAAAGCTCAGTTTTGCCATGATGGCTTCTCTAAAAAAATCCTGCTTTTAAAGTGTATCATAAATACTTAAAGAATTCTGAGAGAGAAGGTCCCCCCGAGCCTCCTTTGCTCCAGCTGAGCCCCCCCAGGTCCCTCAGCTGCTCCTCATCCCACTTGTGCTCCAAAAGAATCCATACCTCCTTCCAGAGTCCTCAATTCCACAAATATTTGTCAGCAGCTGGCTTGGGGCAGCAGAGAAAATGGACTTGAAGTACAGTTGTTGAAACTGAGGTCAGTTTTCCAAACTATTTCAGGGATCTACAATCCTTAATAATCAAAGGACTATGAACCAGATTCCCCTGGAGCAGCACAGACAGAACCTTCCAGCACAGGGAATTCAGCTGGGACTTTGCTCCAGAGGAGATGGAATCATCCCTGAATTAAAGGTTCACATTTCCTCCTCTTGGATTCCAGGTGGAGTTTGTCTCTGGGGGAATAAAGCAAATGAAAACTACACAAAAGTGCTGCTTCCCAGAAATCCAAGCTGCTGGGAAATGAGATGAGCTGGAGGAGGACTCTGGACCTGAGAGGGCTCAGATGTGGCTTTTGAAGCACCCCAGGGCACGGAGGATGCTGATTGCTAAAGTCACATTTTGTTCCACCTGTTCTGCCCGGGCCAGGCTTTGCCTAGCTCCTACTCCTGCCTATGCCAAATATTTTTATTTTTGCAGTGCTGAACTTTCAGGTCAGTGGAAGAGAAAGGAGCTGTTCCGTCTGCTGGGTTTGATGTGTCAGAGGGTGAACTTTGCCCTGCTCAGCTTGGTGTGTGATGTCCTCATTAACCCTTAATGGGAGCAAAGTCCTGACACAGTTAAATCCCACAGCCCCAAATCTGGGGCTGATTGACCATCCCAGAGCAACCAAGGGAGAGGCACCTGGGCTGCCCTCCAGCCTCTCAGTGAGAACTGAAAATAAAAGTGCATCACAATTAGTGCCTTTCACAGGAAAAGGTCATTTGTCTCTTTGGTGAGAAAGGAAAGGAAAAAAGTATTAAAAAATCAACAGGGTTCTCCAAACAAAGGGCAGCTTCTCATTCCAAAGGGCTTTTTGCTCAGATGTGGATGTTACATGAACAGACAAAGCTCTTCAGAATGTTAACAAAATGAAATGAAAGATCTTCAAAACCCTTGATATTAAATATTTCATTTATGCCTGGGTAATAGTTGAATATTTGGGAGAGACACTTCAGTTTCCCCAATTAATCTGTGAATTCTTCACTTTTCCTTTCTGTTTTGAAGAAGGATTTGTATTTTCCTTTTAATCCTGACACACTTTTTTTCCATTAAATTAAAAAAAACCCCCCAAACTTAATTTTGAGTGGCTTCTTCCTCATCTTTTATATGAGTGAGGATTGGAAGAAATGGTTTTATCTTTGGTTTCATGGCATCAGACTCAGTGCTGGGATAAGTGGGTGCTCCCAGAACCTGAGTGTAGCATAAGCTCCTGCCAGGACCTTAGAATTCCATAAATGCATTAAAAATGCAGCAGTCAGAGCTGGAATGGGGGATCCAGCAGGAGTGAACTGGTGCTGCTGATTTTATATCTTCATTTTACAATTAATTTCTCATTTTTTTGTGCATTTAGCGTGTCCCTCTCATCACTGCTCGACTGGCTGTGGTGCATTGAGGCACCAAGGTCCCTGTGTCACCACGGGCAGGGGGTGACAGTGCCCAGCTGTAGGGGAGAGGCTCCTCTTGTCCCTGTCCCTGACTGCCCTGTCTGGACCACCTGCAGTCATTCCCTCTAGGAATGTGGCAGCAGCTCCCAACAAAATTACTGTTGGTATTTCTCTCTCTCCTTAGTGAGTGTCTCGGTTTGGAAAGCCAGGTGTCTGTAAGGAAGGAGGATAGAGCACACATTGCCTTGCAGTCTGGGACAGTGAGAGTTCCCTATGTTCATTCAGGGCCCATTCAGTGCAGACGGCCTTGGATAATCTTGTTTTGTGCAAAGCCTCACTTTGTTAATTCCGTGTTTAACTCAAACTGCAGGACTAAACTCCCTGAACACTCTGCCCTTGGCACAGAGGGGTTGGAGGGGTGGGAACCTCTGTGAGGAGAGGCCCTGGCACAGATTGTGGGATCCAATCCCTGGCAGTGCCCAAGGCCAGGTTGGACAGGGCTTGGACTCTGCCCATGGCAGTGGATGGGCTTTGAGGGCACTCTGAACCCAAGCTCATTTCTTTTTCTTTCAGTGGTGACAGGAACTCACTGAGCCCAAACCAGAGAAAATTTCTCTGAGGTGGAAAGTAAAACCACCCAGAAATGCAGGATTTGAACAACACTTGGCCCCTGCAGGGATAGGTTTTGGTCAGTGGGGTTTTTTCTGTCTGAGGTAGAGTCCAGCCCTTCTTAAACCTCGGGTGATGGAGGGGACAGGCACAAAAAGTGACAAAAAGTCACAAAGGCAGAAGGGCTGAGCCAGCATCGCTCCAAGAGAGGCAAACATCTGCTGATCAGGGCATTCCCTCAGGAGGCCAAAATTCCAGCCTTAAAGCTGCTTTAAGCCTGACTCAGACATCCTGATAACCATTTCTCCAGAGCTGTGACAAGTTCTGGAATGTTCCTAGATAGCTGCTCTTAATCCTCCTCCATGCAGATGATGTGGAGCTTCAGGCTTAAACTGTTTGACTTGAGGAGCTGATGTTTAACAAGCTCTTTAATTCTATTGAATTCTGTCTGTGCAATCAAATATTGCTTTGGGGCACTGCAATGTGAAGGATTTCATTATCCTTGTAGGATATGGAGGCATCATCCAAATTATTTCCAACTACAGAGCTGAAATATTTATTAACTTCTGCTTGTTCTGTGTTGCTGGGCTGGTTTTCCATCCTGGCTGGTCCTAGAGTTACTGGAACTGATTCAGCCTGAAATTTTTAGGATAAAGTTAATGTGCTCTCAGCAGCAAAACAAATTATTTTGATCTCTGTGCTTCCTTCCCAAGGAAGGAAATCTGATTGGGAAACCCCCAGAATTCCCCTTATGGGTATTTTTATAATTTTACTGAAAATCCTGAGCTCTAAATTAATTTGTTTTCTCAGAGGAGGTGTGGAGGAAGATGTTTGAGGAGTTTTTACCACCAGAAAAAGTGGATTTAACAAAAATCCTCTTGAGAGTGCTTGGAGGGAAGTGTCAAGGTCCTGGGGAAGGAAAGATGGAAGAAAGGACAGAAGGACAGAAGGAAAGCCTATGGATTTTTGCCTAAAAGGAATTTTGTGCTGGAGGGAAGATGTTTAAAGGGAAATATTTAACCCAGCCTTAAGCATTAGTTCCCTCTCCTAAGCAGACATGGAGGATCCCCTTTGAGCAGAGCACTCCAAGAGCCACTGCTGGGATTTCCCTCTGAAGCTGTTCTGCAGATGCCAAGCAGTCATTCCCATCAGGATGATGCGAGAAGGAGAGCAGAGTTCCAGCCTTTGGCTGTTGATGTGAGAGGGTTTTAGGGAAAACGAGTCCTGTGGGACTCACCCTATGTGTTTGTGTGTGTGATCCTGCTGTTCCCTGACGGCTTTGGCTCCCATTTGCCTGGAGAACAGGAGCCATTCCCACATTCCACTGTAAATCACCAACTGCTTCAGGATGGCTTTGCCTCCTCCTTTAACAGTTGATTTTCCTACTCATTGCTTCAGCCTGGGCCCTCTCCCCCGCTCCAGAACAGGAAGAGAAAAACAAACATTTGTGTGTGGTGCCTGGTTGGCATTCGTTTCATGGGGGCCAGGAGCTGCCAGAGCCACAACGGCAAATGAGCAGGAGCTTCCCAGGAATGGTAATTACAGCCTTTGAGTCGTGCAGAGCAGGGTTTGAAGTGCAAATGTGCAGTTAAATCAAAGTTTCTGAGGCAGCACTACAGGGATAGGTGTCCAAATGCTCAGTGGGGAAAGCTCTGCAGTCCTGGTGGGCAATGGACATGGACCACCACAGGGCCATGGAATGGTTTGGGTGGGAAGGGACCTTAAACCACCCAGTGCCACCCCTGCCATGGCAGGGACACCTCCCACTGCCCCAGGCTGCTCCAGCCCCAGTGTCCAGCCTGGCCTTGGACACTGCCAGGGATCCAGGGGCAGCCCCAGCTGCTCTGGGCACCCTGTGCCAGGGCCTGCCCACCCTGCCAGGGAACAATTCCTCATTCCCAATCTCCCATCCATCCCTGCCCTCTGGCAGTGGGAGCCATTCCCTGTGTCCTGTCCCTCCATGCCTTGTCCCCAGTCCCTCTCCAGCTCTCCTGGAGCCCCTTCAGGCCCTGCCAGGGGCTCTGAGCTCTCCCTGGAGCTTCTCCAGGTGAGCACCCCCAGCTCTCCCACCTGGCTCAGAGGGAAGGTTTGGGTGTGACCCTGAAGCTTTGTGCTTTTCTCACAGAGTGCAGAAATTCCTGCTTTGCCCTGAGAAGCTGCAGTTTTCCCAAGGCCTGGAATGAAATCCATCTCACCAGGGGAGCAGCACAAAAGGTGAATGTCCAAACAGTCCCATGGCCCTCTGGATCTGCCCACAAACATTCCCCCCTCATCCTCCCCATGAAGGGCTTGGTCAGCCCAGTGGGGTTACCCAGCACTGAGGGAATGCTGCAGCTGGAGTGTAAGGAGAGGGAGAAGGTGGTGAGGAAATGCAGGTGTTTGGCTGAAAGGAGATTTATTTCCTCATCCTGGCACTGAATTTGCATCTCTGCTGGGTGAGGTCCTGCTCCTGGCAGGAATCTGCACCTGCAGCTGGCTCCTGGCATGGGGGACACTGAACATCAAACCCTCTTCTCTAAATGCTGCTCCATTATTTAAAAGCTTTTTCCTTCAGGTAATTGTTTCAGTCAGATGCTTTTTAAAGCCTTTTTCTGAGAAGAACAAGTCCTGAATTAGAAGCAATCCCCAGCTAATAACAGTGATTGCTGCAAGGCCTGCAGTGAGGGAGCTGCTGGGCAGTTCATGGCTCCTGCCCCATGCAGGCCAGCCCATTCCTCTGGGCACTTTCCTGCTCACATCCCTGAGCAGTTCATGGCTCCTGCACCTCCCAGCCCATCCCATTCCTCTCGGCACTTCCCTTTTGCCATTCCCACCGATGCCAGCCACAGCTGCATCCCCTTACCTTCCTGTGCCAGCCTGGGGACACGGGGCCCTGTCCTTGCTGTCACCCTCTCCCTGGGCCCCCATTCTTCTCACAGCCACAGTCCCTTCCCCTTCATTTAATTAGTGTTCAGAGTAATCAATATCCAGAGGAAGCACTGGCAAGGAATGGTGCTTATGAGGGGCTCTGAGGCACTGCAGGAATGCTGGGTGAGGAACTGTGAGTTACCCCACTGTCACTGTGGGCTGGTGACACCAGGACCTGCACAGGAGCTCCACTGGGAGAGCTCCTGTGGGATCTCTGAACATTTGGAACTGAATGCAGGGTGATTTGGGCACGGATTATCCCTGTGCTGAGCTCACCTGGATCTCAGGGCTGGGTCCAGCTCGGGGCTGAGAGAGCAGAGCTCAACCTTGAGCACAAACCCTGTCCCCAGCAAGAGGATGCAGCTGTGGGGGTTTGCAGCCAAACACAGAAATTCTGTCCTTGGAGAGCAGAGCTCAACCTTGAGCACAAGTCCCCAGCAAGAGGATGCAGCTGTGGGGGTTTGAAGTCAAACACAGCAATTCTGTCCTTTCAAAAATGGCTCAAAATGTCTCTGATCGACTGCAGGGGTGGCTTTGGCCCAGGGGGAGTGTTTGGAAATAAAACATTTAATCCAGGGTTCAATAAAACCAGAATGACAAAGTGTGAGTGCTGTGAGTGCTTTCCTTCCTTCACTCTCGTTAGCTGCTGAGGCTGGAAATCCATCCCCGTCCCAGCAGCAGCTGTAGGAGACACCTGATAAGGCAGAACAGCAAAGCCATTAACCTGGAGTCACAGATTGCTGTTCTCCTCCTGCTGAAGCTGCTCAGAGCAGGTGACAGGAGGCACAGACAGTTCTGGCTGCAGCCTCTGATCCCACGGCAGGCAAATGTCACTGCACAGCCCCAGGAGGCTCCAGGAGCACCAGGAGGTTTTTCCAGGAGCACTAGGATGTTGTTTCAGGAGCACCAGGCACAGAGAATACCTCTGGCACCCTGCAATCCATGGGAGGCTCCAGCAGGGTGATCCCTTTGCTGTCCCAGCTCTGTGGGCTGAGCCAGGCTGGCAGTGCCACATCAGGGCAGGCACCAAGGATCCTGAGCCCCTTCAAACTCCTTTTAGCCCCAGTGCTGAATGTGCAGATCCCCAGTCTGGTGGCTGCTCCAGGCACAAGGCTGCAGTGGGAGAGCTGGGAAGTGTCACCCTGACCCTGCTGTGCCACCAGGGGAAGCTTTGAGGGAGGGGATGAGGATGGTGAGTGTCTTGGTTTGGAAACCCAGGTGTCTGCTAAGGAAGGCAGGAGCCTTCCCTGAAATGGAAAATGTAAACCCCCTCCCTCCAAATTGTTATAAATTTGAAATTAAGGGGCTCTCAGGCAAAGATATGGGAGCAGGAATAACAGTTCTTTATTAGGAAAGAAAATAAAAAGATAAAATAAACAATGCAGTGAACCAAACCAACACTGACAGAGTCAGAACACAGCCTGACACCCTGTGGGTCAGGGTGTTGGTAGCATTCCAATTGGAATTGTGGCTGCAGCCCTCCTGGAGTGTCAGGTGTGGTTCTGCTGGAGCAGGGATCCTGTGGAGTCTTCCTCTGAAGCTCCAGTGGAAGAGGCAGCTGCTGTTCCTCTGGGAATGCAGTGGAAAGGCTGTTCTGCTGTCCCAGGAGCTCAGATTGTATCCAGGTAGGAATGCTTGGCTCCTCCCCTGGGCTCACATTTCCCCATGGACTCTGTAGTTCTTATCAGCCATGCAGTGACATTCAATAGCCTGTTATCAGCAGATGTCCCCCCACAGGGAGGAGTGGGTGTGGAAGAGATAAGGAAAACTTCCCAATGAACAGCACATAACTGCCCCACCTCTGACAGAGGGCAATAGAATACATCTTGCCTTGCAGTTTGGGACAAGGGGCAGTTCTGTCCCTGTGTCCTGGGTGCCACCTGCCCAGGGCAGGATGTGCCCTGCAGGGACAGCACATTCCATGGGGCTCCGGGGCTCCCTCCTGTCCCATTCCTGTGCCAGCCCAGTGAGCCTCATCTCTGCTGGAAAAGAGATTTCAGAGGGTAAAATGGAGCAGCTAAGGAGGAAGTGCTCCTTGCCATCCCTCAGGAGCACAAAGCCCTCTGTGCCCACAGAAACTGTGCAGATTTTTCTTCTCCCTTCTCCTTTCCACCTGGCATTTCCAAACCAAGGACATGAGCCATCCCTCCCTGGCCCTGCAAGGGCAGATGATCACCTGCTCTTCGGGAGCTGTCTCCTTGCATCAGCTGAGACTGTGCCCTGGGCAGCACAGGAACCCAGCCCTGTCTGTCTGCACGGAGCAGCAAACATTGCTCTCCCATCAGTGTCAGTGTGACTGCCAGGGTATCCAGGAGTCTCACTGCCACTGCAAAGCCCCTCACAGCATTTCTGAGCACTGGATTTTACCCCTGCTGGATATTGCCATAGCTACTAATTATTAATAACAGCCTGTAGTAGAGGCTGACAGTTGTCTCTGGAGGGAGGGAATGTTCTGCAGCTTTGGGATCCATCCATGCTCTTATTTAGCAACACAACTGAGGTCTCTTGATCAGCCCCTTTCAGCCTGGAGTAAAGCAGGGATATCAGAGAAGCAGTTTGGGATGGAAAGGAATTTAAAGCCCATCCAGTCCTACCTAGGGTCCAAGCTCCATCCAACCTGGCCTTGGGCACTGCCAGGGATCCGGGGCAGCCACAGCTGCTCTGGGCACCCTGTGCCAGCTTCTCCTCACCTCACAGAGAAAGATTTTTTTCCCAATATCCCATCTTCCCTTCTGGAGGGTTCAGAGAGTTTCACCACCTCTTTGTTCCTCTTCCCCGCCGGCTTTCCATAGCAGGGCTTGAGGCAGTGCCCTAAAATGCCTTCAGTGTCAGAGGCCTTTTCCTGTGACACTGTGACATGTCCAGTTTGCTCTGTCACTCACCTGGCCACAAAGAATCCTTCAAACCTAAATCCACCCATGGAGTCTCTGGTGAGGCATGGCTCTTGGGACACTGCACTGGGAATATTTCTACTTTATCTGTCAGTGGGGGAGGGCTGAGAGGAGCCTGTTCTCCAGTGCCCAGGGCAGGGAGTCTGATCCTTGGGCTCCTGATGGTCGGGGTGAGAGCAGGAGGTGCTTTTGGAGGTGTAAGGATCCCACAGGATTTGGAGCTCAACTATTGCAAACAGCTCCCAGGGTTGGAAGGAAACACCTCTGGGGAGGGTGCCCAAGGTGCTGCTGATCAAAGGTGCTGCCTGTAATCCCACTGCTGGCTCCCTGTCCTCTCCCTGTCCCCTCTGAACACATCCAGGCTGGCCTGGCTGCAGGAACCAAGCCTGTCCTGTCACAGCCAGCCCGTGATGTGACACAGGGGAACAGGAGATGACAGGGCAGGAGCAGCCTGATGGGCTGGAGGCTGAAACAGAGGTGGAGGCGGTTATTTTGGGATGGGATGCCAGGAATTTACAGGGGATGTAAAGCAGAGCTGACAGATGAAAGAGCCAAGCTGCTGCTCCCAGCCTTGGCAGAGGCACACGGTGACCTTGGACGCTGCTGTGGCTCCTGCCCAAAGCTGAGGCACACGGACTGAAGGGGTTCATGTCCCTGGGGACAGGGGTGCTGGTGGGACACAGGGCACAGCAGTGGATCCCAGCTGGGAGCAGCTCTGGGCTGAGTGCCCTGAGCCCCAGCTGCTGAGGGGTGGCCCAGGGGACACGAGGGGAGACCAGGCTGCCTGGGGAACAGCCCAGCCCTGCCAGGGCCTGAGACACCCGGCACGGGCAGGGGCTGGGCTCCCCCTGCAGCCTCCACTGCGGGTCTGGGCAGGGACAGTGACCTGCAGAGAGGAGACCTTGGACAACTGGCGGGGTCCTGTGTTGGGGGAGGTGACTCCCACCCTTTGCGTCCCTGAATGTCCCTCCAAAAGGGGTGTTTGAACTCTTCTGGTCTAATTCCTGGTGAAAACCCTTTAAAACCTGCTCTGTTACGGCAGAGCTGGCGAGGGAAGGGTCATGGCCAGGCACAGGTGGGACATGGAGGTCATGGGGATGGTTGTGGTGGGTTCATTGATGGATCAAGTATAAATATTCCCGGTGCAGTGTCCCAATAGCAACTCCATCACCTGTTCCAATGGATTATTGGATCATCCTGTCCATCCTGTAGGATCAGGGGTGTCAGTGAGACCCCTTTGCTAACTCAGCTTCTCTGAGGTGAACTTGGTCCACTCTGTCTCAGGTCTGGTCTCAGTCTGGGTCTAAGGGACCATAAATGAACAGCTTTGGGCACGTTTGTGGCCTTTGACCTTGCAGGATGTGCAATTCCAAAGCAACAAAGCACCTGTGTGGTGGCTTTGGGATTTGATCTCAGTATTAGAGCAGAGCTTGGCACCTCCCACTCCCCTGTCCTGAGTCACCCCTGTGCCCAGTCAGCACTCCAGAAATGGCATTCCACAGGTTGGGAGGGGCAGGTGTTCACGGGGGGAAGGGGGGCTGGGTGTGACCAGGCTGCTCCTCAGGTGAGGTCCCTGCTTCCCTCTGCTCTGTAATGCCCAGGTGTGTTCTGTGCACCCCAAACCCTGGGACTCCAGGCTGGGAGACAGCAGAGTGTGCCCAGGGTGACTGAGCAGCCCTGCAGGACTGGGAACCCTGCTGGCAGGAGGAGCCCCAGAGCAGCAGGAGCTGCCAGGGGTGTTGAACATTTCGAGATGAACCTTCAGGGTGGTGCAAAGTGAAAAAGAGGAGATGAACCTTTAGGGTGGTGCAAAGTGATAGGTGGAGAAGAGGAGAAGTTTCAGCAGAGGCTGCTGTGCATCCCCGGGTGCCAGAGGATTCCCATGGCAGGAAACCCACAGGGCGTGCCCAGAGTGCTGCAGGGGGAGAGGAGATGGAAAATTGGGGTTTGGTGGCAGCTCTGGCTGTGACCTGTCCTGGTGACCATGGGTCAGAGAGGGCAGCAGGGAGGGACGTTCTGCTGCTTTGCAATGGGCTGGAGCAGAAATCCCTGGGACAGAGGCCTTGGGAAGATCCTGCTGTCATTCCCAGGCAGCAAACCCCATTTCCAGTTCCTCAGTGAGGGAAACCTGCAGAACCAGGGCTGCATTGTCACAGCAGGCTCCTGGGAGCCAGGGAGGTGCCACCGGTGCCAGCCCCACCCTGTCCCTCTGAGGGGGACAGGAACCTTTCAGCAGAGGCGTTTCCTCCTCACACCTGATTGCCAATTTCCTTTCCACACAGGGAAGAACAAGTGGGCAGTGACTGTGGGGCTGGAGCAGCTCCTGCACAGCGCTGGGGAAGGTCCCTGCACTGGAAACCTCAGCCCAGAGTGTGGGGCTGAAACAAAGGGAGACTATTCCCTAGAGAGCACAAATACTTCAAATATTTATTAGAATAGTTACAAATACCTTTTAATCCCAGATTTTCTTTTTCTCTTGCTCTTCACTTTCTTTGTTTACATTATCCTCAAAAATTAAATTAGTAGAGGAAAAAAACCCACTTTTTTTTCCCCAAATTCTCTTTTTTTCTTGCTTTATGTTTTCTTTTTTTTCCCCTCAAAGCTCCACAAATATAAGAAATGGATTTCACTGGTTTCATTTTGCAATGAGAGAGCAAAGCAAAAAAATTCCACTTGATTTAAAGGAAGCAGCAGTTGGGGTGATGATCACAGAAAGAGGTTGGAATTACTCAGTAAACTGGAATGTCTTATCCTTCTTCCACTTCCAATAGATGGGGGGCACTCTGGGGATGAGTTCCCAGGGATAACAGGAGTTTCAGGGCCTGGAGTGGAGCATTCTCATCGTGGGTCTTGCAGAAGTGTCCCACCACAAATCCTGGATCTGTGGGGAGACTCTCCAGGACTTTATTCCAGCAAAATCATTCTGCTCAGGAGAAATAGCCTGGAATGAAATTAACCCCACTCCCCTCTGCACCTGGCACAAGCAAATAAAATGGTGTCTAATTCCTTGTTTGCCCTTCCAGGGGACAGGTGGAAGCAGTTTGTGGTGCCCTGAGCTGTGCAGGGTGCTGGCAAGTCTGGAACCAGGACACCTGGAATTCCCTGGGTGCCCCTCTCTGCTCCCCTGCCTGATGGAGACAATTCCTGTGGGCTGGGGAAGGGGGGCCTGAGGAATGTTCTGTCACACCTGGGGTCAATGGGGCTTTTGCTTTTTGGGGTCTCAGTTCTCCTCAGTTCCAGACTCTGGCCAGGGATCGAAGTGGCCCTTGCCCAGGGGGATACTGCTCCAGCTGTGCTGCTCCAGGACAGAAATTCCAGTGGGATTTGGCACAGGCTGACCTGGGGTTTGTGTTCCCAAGTAATTTGCTCAGATTTAATTTCCTACACAGCTCTGTCTCTCTCCTGAGAAGTTTTGGCCCCATTTCTGTGACCTCTTAGATTAATTCCTGGAACAATTTGGACATTTTTGTTCAGACACAGCAACTCTGACATTGTTCCAGCCCTTCCAGTGGTCAAACAACAGCTCTGGAGAGCTCAGCCAAGGCATTTCCCAGCTCCTGCCAAATGTGCCTCTCACAAATATGTTCCTCCCTCACTCCTGCACCTGGGATGCTGCTGGCCATGGAAGGAAATCTTTTTAGCTCCTGTGTCTCGCTGCAGGTAAATTCATCAGGAATACAGGGATAATTTCACAGTTTGTAAGGGACAAGGTCCAATTTAGTGGCTGCTAAAATTCCTGCTGGTCCCCTCCCTGTGGATACCTGGGATCACCTGGGAGCACTGGGCTCTAGACCAGGCTCCCACGTGCTTGGGGACAGCTGCTTTGTGCTTGTGCAGTCCTACAAAACCTGCAGCACTTAGAGCTGGTCTGGAGAAAGTTTTGTCCCCCCAAAACCCCTGAAAGTTCACTTTTATCAACAATTTACACTGGAGACTTTATTTGGAGCAGACACAATTGTATGGAAAGTGACAGGAGGAGTCCTGACCAACACTCAGGCTCTGTGAGGAAGGTGAGACATTAATCAAGAGTTTAATCCTTCTGCCTGCCCAGTCCTGCCCAGCAGAGCTGTGACCCCGGCTTGGGGAGGGCAGGTTCCTAAACCCCAGAGCCCTGGGAATGGCATGGGAAGTGAGCAGGGTTTGGGCAGCACCCTGTGGGGTTTCTCCCCACCAAAGGTGGCTCATGGGGAGGCCCAGCATCCTCAGGTGAGGCTGAGGGCCAGCATCACCTGGAAAATTGCAATTTATCTCCTAGAGAGCTCTGATCCAGGTTTGTCGGCCCAGGGGAATAAAAGTGTTTCATGACTGGTGAGCCCAGCTCCTTAAAATGTGTTTGAGCTCTGGGAATGTTTGCTGCACTCCAGGGCTCAGGAGTGAGCCACAGCTGCCAGGGGGATGAGCTCAGGTGGGTGAGTTCAGGGGGATGAGCTCTGGGGGTGAGCTCAGTAGGTGAGCTCAGGTGGGTGAGCACAGTGGGTGAGCTCAGGTGGGTGAGCTCAGGGGAATGAGCTCAGGTGTGTTCCCAGCCAGGCAGGAGCAGCAGCTCTGTGATTATCCCCACCCCACCCGTCCCCACATCATCTCTTGCCTGTTTCCGTGGGGAGCAGAGAACACTTCCAGCACTCCCCCTGGCCCACCTGAAAATGCTGCTCCTTCTCTCTGGGAGAAATCCCTGGAACTTGTTTGTTTCCTTGATTTTGCCCCATTTGTGGCTCCTGGGAGCCACAGTGAGCTGAGAACAGAGCCAGAGGGGCCCAGGTTTGGGTCCAAAGGGGCAGCCAGGAGCTGGGTCCTGGAATGAAGGTGCTCTCCCTGCCTGTCGCAGAGATGCCAGCCCCCCAGCCCTTCTGGGGACACTGTGTTGGATCTTCAGCCTCAGGCAGGCGAGAACAAAGCTCAAAACCTTTGGTTTAAGGCCTTCAGGTGCAGGAGTTTGGCCTCGAGTTAACTGGCCATGAACTGTGGATCACTAAGAACAGACTGGTGAGTGTTGCTGGGAACACAGCCCTTCCCCAGGCCCGTTCCAGGCCAGGCACACCCCAGGCCGTGTGGGGCACGGTGCTCCCTTTGTATCCTGCTCTTAACTGCAGGGGGTGCCCAGGCTTGGGAGTTAATTGGCAATTAGTGAACTCAGGTCAGGGAAAGACCGAGCAGTAAAAGAACCCTTGGCTGGGTGGTGTGGCCTTTCCGAGTGAGTCCTGAGGTCTGGGAGCTCTTTTGGGAGAGACAGAATCCTGTGAGTGTTGGACACTCTGGGCTGTGGAATTCCAGTGATCCTGGTGCATCCAACCCCAAAACCCGAGCCCTGAGCTGATGAGCACCTTTTCATAGTGGCAGACTCAGTGGACTGGCAGAAACCCTATTTTTTTTTTCTCTGCCCTAGAATGAATTAACCCTGGGATGACAAGCAGGAGAGCTCAGGGGATCTCTCAGGTGAGAGCCCACCTGCAGAGCTGCCCACTCTGAGACTCCTGAGGGGAGGCAGCAGCTGAGCTCAGCTCTCAGCAGGGGAATGCTGGGCAGGGATGCTGGGCAGGGTCTGTGCCTCCCTCACTGCTGAGCTCGGCTCAGGGACCGAGGCAGCTCAGCCCAAACCCCTTTGATCAGGACTTGCCTGAAGTCTCCTCACAGCTGGAGAGCTCCCTCGGCTCAGAGGGTTCCTGTGGCTGTCAGGGAGAGCAGCCAGGGCACGGAGCCCAGGCTGAGCTTCCTTCCTTCCTTCCTTCCTTCCTTCCTTCCTTCCTTCCTTCCTTCCTTCCTTCCTTCCTTCCTTCCTTCCTTCCTTCCTTCCTTCCTTCCTTCCTTCCTTCCTTCCTTCCTTCCTTCCTCCCTCCCTCCCCAGCTGTGGGAGCGAACAGGGCTCGGGAGGTGTCACAGGGCAGGCTCAGAGCTGTCCTTGCTGTCCCCAGGGCCATCCCCTGAGTGTGACCTGCCTGCTGGGGGCCTCCTGCAGGAGTCAGCTGAATGCAACGCTGGGGTTTATGCACAAAACTCCTCCTGTGCCTCTACACTCCCATTTCCAAGTCATTGCCTGGATCGATGGACAAGGGTTTATCTTTAACCTGAATTTCTGCTGGCTCTGTCATTTGTTTTCTGTTACCCTCCCTCTGCACCTGCTGAGGGAATGGAAATGGTGGGAAAATCAGCTTTGGGTGCCAAATTATTCCTCCCACTCCAAAGCAGTGAGGAAAGGTGACAGAGTCCAGGATTTTTGAAGGGATGACTTTATTGACCTATGTATCTGAATTCAGCCCTCTTTTGACGGAGGGAAGGGCTGGAGCTGTGCCAGGGAGGATCAGGCTGGATTGTAGGGAAAGGTTCTGCCCCAGAGGTGCTGGCACTGCCCAGGGAATGGTCCTGGTCCTGAGGCTGCCAGAGCTCCAGGAGGGGACTGAGGGGAGGGCTGGAGCTGTGCCAGGGAGGATCAGGCTGGATTGTAGGGAAAGGTTCTGCCCCAGAGGTGCTGGCACTGCCCAGGGAATGGTCCTGGTCTCAAGGATGCCAGAGCTCCAGGAGGGTTTGGGGCTGCCAGGGATGCCCAGGGTGGGATTGCTGGGGGGGTCTGGGCAGGGCTGGAGCTGCACTGGATGATCCTGGGGTCCCTCCCAGCTCAGGATATTCCAGGACTTTATGCATTCAGACCAAGAGGTAAAGAGCCACAGCCCCTCCAGCATCTGCCTTTTCTCTGGAACCTCTCCAGAGTGACTCCAGCAGGTTCCAGCTGTGTGAGAAGGTCGACTCCATAAAGACACTCATGGGCAGCCCCCAGAGGGGCAGGAAAATCTTCTCCTTACAGGCCAGACTTGCCACAGAAAAAAACCCAATAGCCTGGAAAACGAGGAGAAGGCTGTGGAACAGTGACCCAGCCCCAGCATCAGGGATTAAGGAATATCTCTAATTTAAAAATGAATTTCAGGTTCATAAAATGGTGTTAATGGTCCTGAGGGTGCAGTGGGCTGGCAGGTCCTTCCCAGTCCTCCATAAATCATCTTGTGTGCTCTGCTGGGACAGAGGGGCCCTGGAACAGGTGCTTTAGTTATGATCTTTTATTGAACTGGATGATGGCAGAGTCTGGAGAAGTCCAGGCTGAGCCAAGGAGTCCCACAGGGCTGGGCACCTCCCACCCAGCTAAAGGCTCCTTCAGTTCCAGCTCCTGAGGGAAAAGCCTGGGAAAAGCAGGAAGATAGATCCCTGGAGCTCCCAGGGACAGAGGGTGGGAATTTTCATCTCCATTCCCTCCCTGAGCACAGGCTGAATCCCTCCCTGCTGCCTCTGCACGTGAGATCAAAGCAGGGCTCCTGATGAAACACTGCAGCTGAGGCTCTGGAGCTCTGCAGGATGGGCTGAGATCAAAACCCCCTTCATCCTCAGCTGGAGCAGCCACCTGGTGGTTCCTTTGTGCCCTTTCCCAGCTCTCATGGCCACAGGTTCCCTGCAAAGCACCTTTAATCCACTCCAGTCTCGTTCTGTGGCTAGGTTTAAAGCTCTTCCCACATGCCCTGTTCCAGCCTCAGAAGTTTTCCAGAAGGTTCATAGGCTCAATCTGTTGCTGCAGCCTCATTTGCATACGTTTTGCATTTTGCCTGGGGTGTTTTAAGCTGCCGGCTCATTAGCAGGACTAATTTGGGGTTGGCTGTGTCAGGTTTTAATGCAGCGATGCTGTCCTGGGCCTGGCAGGTTGGAAAATCCCTGCCCAGGGAAGGGACTCCCTGCAGGTACCATGGACAAGGACATTGGGGTGGATGGAGAGCATCTAGAGAGGGTCAGCACAAGGTCTGGGAAATTGGGAATGTTCAGGGTTTCCAGGAAACCCAGAGAGGTTTTGGGGTTCCTTTTCCCACTCCAGGCAGGGTTTCCTGGCCTCAGTCACTGTGTGTTTGTCCAGTCTCTGTTTATGGCTCTGATGGAGCCTCAGCAGCACCCTGGGTCCACCAGAGCTCCCTGGGCATCTCATTTAGGGTTTTTAACCTAAATTTCCTCTGTTCTTGCCAGATGTGACTCCCTGTCCTGGTCATGGAGCACACTCTGTCCCTGTCCCTCTGCAGCTGCTCTCATGTATTTGCAGATTGTTCTCTCTGTCCTTCTCTCTCTGATATTCCAACCCCACTCTCTGGCAGTGGAAGCCGTTCCCTGTGTCCTGTCACTCCATCCTTGTCCCAAGCCCCTCTCCATGTTTCTTGAAGCCCTTCAGGCCCTGGAAGGCCACAATTAAGTCACAAAGCTTCTCTTGCCCAGGCCCTGCTGTGATTTTCTCCACACCATTTCCCAGCTGCTTTGTGCCATCCAGGAAAGCATTGCAGGAATTAGCTCTGGGAAATGTTCTTATCCAGGGGTTTGGAGAACAAAGCTGTGCTGTCCATGAGGGACATGATCCCAGGGTCAAATACAGAGAAACATTGTGAGGGTTGGGGAGTTTTCCTCCATTCACTGATGGCCCAGTTTGCTGTGAGTGTGGAAAGCTCTGAGGACAAGAGGGTCACATCAGCAGAGAAACTCCAGATGGAAGTGGGAAATGGGGTTCCATCAGCAATTCCCAAAGGGCTGGGGCCATCCCTTGAAAAAGAAAGAATGTTGAAATTCCCTTAGGAGGCAGAAGTTGAAATGATGCTGCTGCTGCTTCTTTCCTTCTTCCTTGTGCTCTGTTCCAAATGAGTTCATGTCCCATAAGTAAAGGCCTGGTGGAATCCCAGCAGCTGCTGAGAGCTGATCTGGACAGTCCTGCCAAAGGCCCTGGCACTAATTACCTTGTTACTGCTCCAGAGCAGGAGAAGAATCTTGATATATTATGAGAAACAGCTTAAATCACTGAGCCTGCAATCCCTCAGGCAGCATCAGTTTAAATTTCTGATTTGAACACACACAAAGTCTCAAAAGTTAAAAAAAAACACAATAAAAAATCAGATCTGTGGCATGGGAAGTGTCACAGGGCTCTGCTGGAATCTTTGCTCTGAGAGCTCCCCTTCCCTGCCAGCTCTGGTTCATAACCCCTGGCTCTAAATCAGCAGAACAGAACAAATGATTTCCAAATGGCAATATTGAAATGGCTCAGTGCCCCACCATGGCCAGCCCCAGCTGCTGCCAGGAGGCCCCCAGGGACATGGAAACTGGGGGTCACCTCAGGGTGTCCCTGGGGGTCACCTCAGGGTCACCATGACAGGTGGCACTGGAGGGATGGGATCTTTTCCACAGGATCTTCCCAAACCTTCATTTCTGACAGAGGTGAGGCAGCAGGAAACATCTGGAACTGACATAAAATAATGGTGTTCATAAAAAGGGACCAGATGGGCTCAGGTCCTGAGGTTACAGTCCAAGGGAGCAGCTCTGTGGGGACATGGCTGGAAAACCAGGGTGATCCCAATAAAACCAGGGTGATCCAAATAGAGCCAGGGTGATCCCAATACAACCAGGGTGATCCCAATAGAACCAATGATCCCAATAAAACCAGGGTGATGCCAGTAAAACCAGGGTGATCCCAATAAAACCAGGGTGATCCCAATAGAACCAGTGATCCCAATAAAACCAGGGTGATGCCAGTAAAACCAGGGTGATCCCAATAAAACCAGGGTGATCCCGATGAAACAAAAGTGATCCCAATAAAACTAAAGTGATCCCAATAAAACCAGTGATCCAAATAAAACCAGAGTGATCCCAAGTCCCAGCACCCTCACAGAGACCAGCTTTTCCTCCCTCAAACACCCCCAACACACAAAATTTCTCGTGAAACATTTGCTTGGAACATTCCCTAAGTTGAGGCTGAGTCTGAATTTCCCTTGCAATGTCTGAAGCAGACAGGGTTCTTTATCCATCAGTCAGGCACCCCTCACCCCAAGGCCAGCATTCCCACAGGGTGCCTCTGTTCCAGAGTGCTGGTGGCACTCAGGGGGATGTGATCCTGGTGCTACAGCTGAAGGGACACTGAGCAGCTCTGGCTCCTGCTCACCTGGGGTCAGGCAAGGGTCCAGGTGAGCCCTCCAAATAAAGGCACACCTGAGGGGTTCCTGCTTCAGCCAGGGCAAGGCAGGCAGAGAACGGGGCTCTGTGGGAATGGAGAGCCCCAGACCCATGGAGTGCCTTGTCTGAGCAGTGCTGACACAAGAACAGAGGCTCTGTGGGAATGGAGAGCCCCAGACCCATGGAGTGCCTCGTTTGAGCAGTGCTGAACATGAGAAAAGAGGCTCTGTGGGAATGGAGAGCCCCAGATCCATGAAGTACCTTGTTTGAGCATTGCTGACACAAGAACATTCTGTGAGAATGGAGAGCCCCAGATCCATGGAGTACCTCGTTTGAGCAGTGCTGAACACAAGAACAGAGGCTCTGTGAGAATGAAGAGCCCCAGACCCATGGAGTACCTTGTCTGAGCAGTGCTGAACATGAGAAAAGAGGCTCTGTGGGAATGGAGAGCCCCAGATCCATGGAGTACCTCGTTTGAGCAGTGCTGAACACAAGAACAGAGGCTCTGTGGAAAAGCAGAACCCCAATCCAGGGAATATTTTGTTTGAGCACTGCTGAACACGAGCAGCTGTGACAAGGCTCCCCAGAAGCAGGAGTTAAATATAGCCCCTGGATTTTCTCACTATCACAACTGGGAGCTGAGCTAAAGACAATCACATCTCCTGCTCGGATGCAGGAGCTGCTGCAGGCAGCTGGAGTGGGCCTCCTCCTCTCCTATGGCTCTGCAATCCATCACAAGTGTTGGAACACCAGCAGTAAACCATTAGTGACCAGTAACTATTCCTGATAATTAAATCTGGGACAGTTCCTGGGCCTGACTGATCCTGTCTGGCCACAGGCAGCTCTTTTCCATTCGCGAATTCCTCCCTCTCAGGAAGGCAGGCAGCAGAACTTGTCTTGGAAGCAGCATCAGGAGCTGAGGGTTGGCGAGGCCTGGTGCTCATTAGTGAGGGATTATGAGGCTTTAGGATTTGCTTCCTGGGAGCTCTGCCCAGCACTGCAGGCCCTTGGAGCAGTGCAGGGCCTGGCACTGTGAGATCCAAGTTCATGGAAGGAGGAATTCACCTGGAGCCCCTTCTCCACAGCTCTGCCACAGCCTCTGTGCCCAGAACCAAATCCATCCATCCAAAGTGTAAACTGGGAAAAGGGAGAGCAGCCCAGAGTGGATAAATGGCACTGCTTTGGTGCAGGGCTGATCCTGTTCCCAGCCCTCAGGAAAGGCTGGCACTGAGCTTTGCCCTCTGCAGCTGCAGTTCTGCCATGCTGAGCCCTCAGTGACTGCTCTCCCTGTGCCACTGTGATGGCACCAAGGGCAGAGCCCAGCTGGGGACAGCAATTGGCTCCTCATTAGGGCTGAAACTGCGAATTCCTCCCCACAGCCTGCCCCAGGAGATGCCAAGTGCCATCACTGCATTTCCAAAGGGAATGAATGCAATCAGCACAGGCTGGAGTACCCGAGGCAAGGGCACAGGGAGGGGAGAGCCTTCTGCAGCTCCCTGCTGGAGGGTGACTGCAATAAAGGGATGGTGGGGTATGGTAAATGCAGGGCCACCGACGAAGGCAGGAATGATGAGGAGGACTCCATCTTGTCAGAAGGCTAATTTATTACTTTCTTATACTATATTGTATTAAAGAATATTATACTATACTAAAGAATACAGAAAAGATACTTACTGAATGCTAAAAAGATAATAATGAAAACTTGTGACTCTCTCCAGAGTCCCGACACAGCTTGGCCCCAATTGGCCAATGAGTCAAAACAATCACAGCAGAATCCAATGGGACAATCACCTGTGGGTAAACAATCTCCAACCACATTCCCCATCAGCACAACAAAGGAGAAGCAAATGAGATAATAATTGTTTTTCTTTTTTTTGAGGCCTCTCGCTGCCTTTCAGCTTCCCAGGAGAGAACCCTGGGAGAAGGAATCATGTTCAGAGAATGTGAATGCCACAGTGGGGTTGATCTGATCCTGCTCTGGGAGCAGGGAGGGAGCAGCCCAAGATCCAGGAGCTGGGTTAGAGCATCCCCACAGCAGGCTGTGCTTAGGGGCACAGCAGAGCCCACAGCAATGATCACCCCTGCACAGCAAACTCCTCTGCTTGTCTGCCCTCTCCTGCTCCCCTGGGCACGGCTTGGGTGGGCGCCTGGGGAATCCCTGTCCCTCAGAGCTGTGCTGGGATTGGGATGTCCCAGTGCTTCCTGCAGGGTGTCACTCAAGGGATCCAGGGCTCCCTGGAGTCCCTGGGAATCCTTCACGAGGGACCTGAACACCAGATGTGCCCAAAATCCTTTCTTTAATCCCTGTGCTCTGATGGGGGGTTGGCTGTGGGGTTCCCAGTTCCCCCCTGCAGGAGGGAATGAACAGGGCCAGGCAGGGACTGGGATCCACGGCTGGCAGGGAGGCACAAGGGGGGCTGATACAGGGGTCTCCTCCAGCCAGCTCTTACGAGCTCCTGGAGACCTATATCACAGCCAAGATAGCTCAGCTACCTTGGAAGGCATAAAATCAGCAGGATGGCTTCTGTGGTGGTGTTGGAAGCAGAAAAGTTTTAATGAAAGACAACAAAGCTCTTTACAGAGAAAACCCGAGCCAGGTGCAAGAAGTTCTTCTCCTGCTAAAACACCCCACAAAAGCCATTAGTTCCTTTGTTATCTTCTTTTTCTAGTGAATTGCTCAGGCAGGACCTCTTGGCCTCTGTCCAATTGGGTATCCTTAAGTTTGAGGTGAAGTCCCCAAGGTCCTATGAGTTGTCTTTTTACCCAACTGAGGAGAGAAACTTCTGGGCTTTTTTCCTTTTTAAGAAGACAAAGGATAATTTGGTTACTCCATCAGCAGAGGACACATTCCTACAGGGGGGAATCAAGTTCTGGAGGATCTTTCTGCAGAGGTGGGAGATTCATGACAGAAAATTCTCTGGGAGCAGTTGGGAGTGGCTGGTGGGGCTGGGAGGAAGCTGCTGGGAGTCTGTGGGAATAGCAGGCTCCTTGTGTTCCACAAGCACCCCTCGTGTGCCAGGGCTGATCCAGGAGTGCACTGGGCTGCAGGAGTCACTGGCTGAAGTGACACAAGACACGCAAAGAGGAGAAGCTTTGCAGAGTGTGATTGCAGGAATAATACTTCCCCTGGCAAAGGAATTGCACAGACTCAGACTGACAGGGGAAGGCAGGAGCTGGGATACTCCACGAGGCAGCTCTGGAGAAACAGCTCTGTGATCCCATCCTGCACAGCTGGGCAAGGACTGCCCCTCCTGCCATTCCCTGGGAAAGTCCTTCTGGCCCATCCTGGAGAGCTGCAGCCCTGAGCAGAAGTTCATTAATTTACAAATTGCATTATTCATTGCTGCTTTGCCCAGCCGTGGATCCCTGGTGGTGAGTGTGACAGGGTGGGTGCAGTGGGTGCTGGCCACACCCAGGGTGAGCAGATTTCACACCAACATCCCCCAAACAGGCAGAGCTCTGGGCTCTGGGGCTCCTGGCCTTTGGAGCTGCTCCCGTTTACCAGAAGGATTCTGGATCCACAGGGGATCAGTGCACTGAGAGCTTCCAGAACACCCTGAGGGACACAAGAGGGGAACCAGCTTCCTAATCCAGCTTTTCCCAGCCTGGTTTTTCTCTTCCACACCCCCCCACACCACCAGCACTGGGCTTTGCCTCTAGCCCAAGGACATTTCCCCACAACTGGAAGCCCCAGGGACAATGGGGCAGCTTGAAGTCCTCTTTCCCTTTGCTGAGAGCTTTCTTTTAGGACTTTCCTGACTTTCCCGTTTCCCCTGTTGCTGTTTCTGTGTCCAGTTCCCCATTTTTAGCTCTGTGCCCCTCTGGCTGAGCATGAGCTGAATCCCAGAGTCCTCTAAACCAGCCCTGTGGTTTCTGGGCCCTGGATCCTCCTGACAGCTCCAGCCTGGAGCAGATGCTGGACTTCCAGAGGCTGAGCAAGCTCAGAGACCCAAGCAGCTTTCACAGCTCCCTGGATTCTGATTTGAGACTGACTGAGCCGAATTCATCAGAATCCAGATGTCTTTGGGCACTTTGAGTGGCAGCAGCTCAGAGCAGATCAGCTCTGTCTGAGCTGCACTGAGCTTTGATCTGAGCAGCTCCTTGAGGTCTGAGGGCTCCAGTGAAACCCCTGTGAGCACAAAGCTGTGAACTCCTCAGAGCAGGAAATGCTGGACCCAGTGACCACCCATCAAATCCCATTGCCAGGTGGATTTTCACAGGAACAACCCCCCTGAAGGCCCAGAATTCCCTTTAGGAAGGGCTGGATTTTCTCCAGCCAGGCCAGCTTTGAGGCAGCAGCGCTATCCTTTATAAGATCTAGGGGAGTTGGGAAAAGCAGAGGAGCTTGCAGGCACACTTGCCATTATTCAGGAATAGAAGCATCAGATTTGAAAGCTGAATGGAGCTGGGGATGATTGCTGAGAGTTTAATTAGAGCTCTATCAGTTGGTTCATCTCCCAAGGAAGGCGGAGGTGGCAGGGATGCAGGGAGACGATGTTGGTTGCAGGCAGAGATGTGATCACACGTTCCTCTCCCGGGAGGAGCATGGATTGAGGCAGTTTGGAGCACAGGGAGCTCCTGCTGAAGGACTGTTCCATTGATCCGTGGCCAGTCAAATCCCGCTGCTGGACGGGACAGGGCTCTGGATTCCCATTCCCAGGGGAAGGGGAGCCCAGTTCCTGCCCTGGCCACTCCCCTGCCAGTGCCGTTTGCTTTGCAGGGAAGGGTTTCACCTCTGTCTCCAGGCTGCCTGAAACCCCTTTTATCCCTGCACACTTTCACAGCCTCGCCCCTGCCTTTCTCAGCTTGCCAGGGAAGACAATACCCTTCCCACTCCTGTGTGCTAGCACGGATTATTTTGGGAATGTGCACCACGGAATGGAGCAGGAAATGATGGACTGCCTGGAGAAAGAGTGACATTTCCTTAAATCCTCCAAAACATTTCATAAGAATTCCCAAATGCTCTGTTCAAACCAGCACAGGCTGATTGTTGTTAATATTCCACAGAGAAATCCCACATTTATCTGTGTGTGCCATTATGGGACTTCTGTAGGAAGCTTTTCCATGGGAAGAGAAGGTGACACAGGTCACCAAAAATCCAGTTTTCAATTTAAAAGGATTAAATTCAGTCTGAACTTTGGGCAGGACCAGCTGGGGCAGCAGCAGGGGTGACCTGCCCTGAGATGGTTGGGTGATGTTTCCATGGGCTCTCACCCTAAGCACATTCCCAATCCCCTCCAAATCACAGCTCAAATCCTCGGATTCCCAGAGTAATAATGAGGAAAGGACCCCAGGGGCACTTGGACCAAGACTCTTCCTTGTAAAGGAATTTCGCTTGGAATAAGGCCCCACATTTCCTGGCCATTGCCTGTTTCCATCAGGTTTCTTTTCTCCCTTATTTTCCCACAAAGCTTCAGGATCTGCTGTGAAAAATCAAAAGATTCAGATGCATTTTTTAGCACAATTTCAAATCCTATGCTAAATTAAAAGTGACTGTGGTGTTGCTGCCTTCCCTCCTGCCTGGCACATTAGAACCTGGATCTTGTTAATGTTTGCTTATTCCTAATTTTGTCCCTGGTTTTTAGCAGCTGCCTCACCTTTTGTTCCCTGATTTCTCTTCCATCACCTCTCCAGCAGATAATCAACCTCCTTGGGAGCTGCCCTCCCTGATGAATCCTTCTCTTCATCACTCCCTGAGCCCAAGATCCCAGTCTGGGTTTGTCCCTGGAAGACAAAGCCCAGCTCCAGCAGCTCCTCATCAGGGAAGGTTCTGGGCAAATGTCTCATTTTTAGTTTTGATTTTGTTCTCATTCTTTCATTACCTTAAGAGCACTTTCCCAGCTTGACACCCTTTAATGTGGCTGCTCAGACTATTCCTGGTATTTAACTTCAGCTCAGAGCAGAGCAGCTTTTTTTCTCTTCTACATCTCCTTATTTCCCTCCCAGACCTGCCCTGAGCTGGACTTGCTGTGAGGACACAGGACAGCTGAGGGACACAGGCCCCAAGTCTGCTCTCCAGGAGCTGCCAGGCAATGCCAGGTGTCCCTCCCTGGGTGGATTTCCAGCTCTTGGCATTTCAGGGTTGTCGCAGGGTCCTTCACAGGGTCCTGTGGCCCTGTAGAATCCATCCTGGATTCCCATTCCCCGCTCGGCTGCTGCCTCTTGTTCTGCCCTGGGAGGAAATGGCAAAGGCTGAGCAGGATCACACAGGGCTGGGCTCCTCAGGGCTCTTCCAACCAGGAGCACTCGGGGAACATCTGACAGCTTGTGCTTATGTCCGTGTTGGATGTTCCAGGCTGACAAGATCGTGGAATCACAGAATCCTGGATTGGGTTGGGTTGGAAGAGCCCTTAAAGCCCAGGCAGTGCCACCCCCAGGATACCTCCTCTGGGAGGGGGAACTGGGGGTTTGGGTGAAGCCCCAGGCTTGCAGAGTGCAAGGCTCAGGATGGGAAGCACAGAGCAGCTCTCTGGCAGCTCAGCAATCCATCAATCACTTCAATCAATCCATCCATCAGCTCAATCAACTTCATCTGACACATATGGTCAGGATATAAAAATGTCTGAGCCTGTGTGCAGGAGCTGAGATTCCTGGAAAGTTAAGCAGGGATAAATAACTGCCAAAAAAAAAAAAAGAAAAAGGAAAAAAATAAAGAGAAATTAAAAACCAAGTAAGTGATGGTCCAGCTTTCTCCATAGTTTAATTCCAGACTTTTCTCCTGGCCCCAGCCTGTGTTTGAAACATTCATCAGGGCTCGATGATGGTTTGCAGTTTTCATTTGTGCTTTATTTCCCCCAGGAAAGCTCAGCTGTGAGCCCAGCACGGGGCTGCTCGAGGGGCTGGGGGAGGTTTCCAGCTGGGCTCACAAACAGGTGAGAAAGGAAATGTTTTGTTTCAGTCACCCAGTGAACCAGTGCCTGCTGGGAACTGGGGATGGAGGCTGGAGACCAAAACTGGGCTGGGTTTGGTCATAAATCTGCTTTGAGTGGGGTCACCCCTTGGAGAGCAGGAGAAATGTCCCCATCAGGGGCTGCTCTGCCACTGCAGACCACTCACTTGGCACTGCAGTCAGGCAGCCAAAATTCACCCTCTGAAGGATTCCAGGGAACCCCAGAACCTCCTGAGCTGGGAGGGACCCTCAGGGATCATCAACTGCAGCTCCTGGCTCTGCACAGAGCCCCAAAATCCTGCCCTGGCCCTGCCCAGACTCTTCCTGCCCCATGGACAGGAATGAACAGGACAAGGCAGGCACAGGGCTGGTCAATATTCCAAGGAAACCCTTGGGAATTCCTGCACTGTGAGGCTGCCCTGAGCTCACTGAGGTCAGTCTGAAGATGCTGCTGGTGGGGCCATCATTCCTCTGCTGGCAGTGGCAGATTTGGGGCTGAAGGAATTATTTAGGAGCAGATTTATCCAATTTTATCACTCCTCCAGGCTGCTCAGTGCACCCTGAGGTGAAACCCTTCATGAAGGAATATAAATAATTATGGAATTTAACAGAGCTCAGCCAAAAACAAAGGCAAAGAACAAAGAAAAATCATAACTGGAGTGTTTTGTTTCGTAACAATTACAGAATTGAAGTGATTTATTGCATTTCCATATTCATGTTCAATTCATTTGATTATTGCTGTGGAAAGGAAACTTGAAACTTCCCATTTCAGCCTTTTCTAAACAACATTTTGAGTGGGTGTCCAAGATCCTCCCATTCACACACGAGGAAACAAAAAGCAAAGCAGGAAGCTGCAATTTGAAAGTTAAGTGAAATAATTCCTTGCAGACAGTACAAAACATTTCACTTGACCCGAAAGAAATGTTATTGGAGAGTTTATCCTGCCAGGACGGCAAAAAGAAAGGAAGAAATAGAAAAGAACCTTTTTTCTCCATTTGGGTGGTTTTCAGTGACCTGAACCAGGAGTTATTTCTGCAGCTCTGAGCACAGAATTCCAGATGTCTCCTGGCCCCAGTCCCAGCATTCACTTCCAGTCCCAGATGCTGCTCCTGCTTTGGATGGAAGAGTGATCCCTTCCCCAGGCCAGAGCTGAGCAGGCCTGGGTGAATCCTGCCAGGTGGGAAAGGTGGGACCCCTCCCAAAGGCAGCAGGGACTCCTCTCCCCAGAAACAGAGATCCTTGGGACTGGATTTGCTGTTTCTGTTACTGCCCAAGCCCAGCACTGCAGCCACTGGTTCATGCCCCCAGCCCAGCCCTGCAGCTGGACAGACCTCACACAGCTCTGGGTGTGCTGCCTGCTCTGAAATGATTCAGCTGAAGCATTGCAGAATCACAGGGCTGTGCATTTATCTCCTAAAACACCCAGCAAAAACCTCCATAACTCATGGAACTCATCCGTTTTGGCAACTGAAAGAAAGGCTCTGCAGCAGGGGAAGGAGAGAGAAAATCACTCAGAAATTATTGCAGCAATGTGCCTCTTTAGAGGACTTGACAATAATATGGGTTTGATTATTTCTGAAGGAGCTTAACTGACCTTTACAGCCAGATTCCATTAAAAATGAATAATTTTCCATTTAAAAACATATTTTTCCTGGCAGTGAGTAGGAAATGTAACCAGACAACTTTGTATTCTTAAAAAAAAAAGTGTTATCCATATAATCTTTGGGAGCAATTAAAGAAAGGAACCAATCTCTTGGCAGTAGTGAAATTCCAAAGCCTCATTTTATTGTGACGCTTTAAAATAAAGACACAATTCCATTCCTGTGCTGTAGCAGCCTTGCTTGGTCCCTGCTCCAGTTCAGCAGCTTCTGAACAGCTCTGGGAAATAAAGATCTTGTTCTGGCCTGGCCACATCAGTCAGGCTGTGCTCAGCAGGCAGAGGAGCTGGGGAAGAGCTCACAGCCCAGCCCTGGCCCTGGCCAGTCCTGCAGCTCCTCCCTGTCCTGGCCAGAGCTGCCTGGGGGATGCTCCAGGGAGGAGGATTTCCCCCAAGGCAAAGGAAATTCCCTCCCCTGTGCTCTGGGAGCCTCAGGGCTGCTGGGAATGGCAGCAGAGACCTGCAGGGTTAAGTGTTCTGGGTCACAACAGCCCAGGTGAGCCCAGGCTGAGCTCAGGTGAGCCCAGGCCGAGCTCAGGTCAGCCCAGGTGAGCAGAGCTCAGCCTCAGCACTCCCCAGCTCCCATGGAAAGGGTTCAGCAGCAGAGGAAGTCACATTAAAACAAAATCTAGAAAGCAGAAAAATCGGCCCTATTCCCATTAAATGTGTATTCCCTGCTGCTTCAGGAGGAAGGAATCCAGGTTCTGCAGGCTTTGTTTATTGATATCTCTTAATATATGTGAAGTGAGAAGCATTAGAAACTGGGAAGGAATTCCTGGCTCTGAGGGTGGGAAGGGAGGCCCCATCCCTGGCAAGGTTCAGGGTTGGACAGGCTTTGGAGCAGCCTGGGACAGGGGAAGGTGTCCCTGCCCATGGTAGGTCTGGCACTGGATGGGCTTTAGGGTCCCTTCCAACTTAAGCCCATTCTGGGATACTGTGATTTTATTCCAGTTTCACCAGTACCAAAGAATAAATTTTTAACCAGGAGTGCATCACCCAGCAGTGCTGTTCTGCCCCTGGATTCCAGGGAAATGGATTTCTCCCTGTTTTCTCTGGCACAGGGGAGGCAGGAACTGATGTGGTGAAATCCCCCATGGCTGATCCTGACCCACAGGGTCAGAGATAAACAAGGGATGAGATCTGTCACCCTGGCCTTGGGCACTGCCAGGGATGCAGGGGCAGCCCCAGCTGCTCTGGGCACCCTGTGCCAGGGCCTGCCCACCCTCACAGGGAACAATTCCTCATTCCCAATCTCCCATCCATCCCTGCCCTCTGGCAGTGGGAGCCATTCCCTGTGTCCTGTCCCTCCATGCCTTGTCCCCAGTCCCTCTGCAGCTCTCCTGGAGCCCCTTCAGGCCCTGCCAGGGGCTCTGAGCTCTCCCTGGAGCTTCTCCTCTCCAGGTGAGCACCCCCAGCTCTCCCAGCGTGGCTCAGAGGGGCTGCAGCCCTGGAACAGCTCCAGGTCCTTCCTGTCCTTCCCTGGTGCTGGATGCAGTTGCAGGAAATCTGGGAGAAGGTTTGGAATCAGGGGCTGTGTAGGAGCAGTGGCCCCGGAATGTCACACTGCAGAGCTCCAGCTGCATTTGGACTCTGAGGAGCTCCTGCCTGCTGGCTCAGAGCAGAGATAAGGTGGCAGTGTTTTCTCTTTCTGCTGCAATAACTGAGTTTAGTTCCATTCTCCCCAGTTCAGAGCAGCAAATTGCTTTTAGGCCTTTCATGTCCTAATCCTATGGTCCATCCATGGAGTTACTGGAAAAAACCTTGAAGAGAAAACATCTTTGGGCTGCTCTGCCTGGGGTTCCTCCTTGTCACTCGCACAATTTTGGCCTCTCAGCCGTTTGTTCTGGGCCTGCTTTTACAGAGCCCAGCCAAGCACAAAACCCTGTGAGCCAGAACAGCTCAGCTCCACTTGGAATTTTGCTCACACAAAGAACTTAATCAGTAATCCCAAGGAATGGAAAAACCTCAGCGAGGGCAGAGCTGAACACGGATCAAGCAGAGACTGTAAAAAAATCTTTACATGGGCAGACTGCAGGGAGAGAAGAGAAATCTTCACTTTGGGACTATTGATAAATTCTGGTGTTCTGCTGACACCCTGAGATCTCCCCAGCCTGGGAACGCTCTCTCCAAGCTGCAGCTCCGGGCACTGTTTGGGTTTGTCTGCCGCTGTTCCAGCCTCACAAAGAGCTCGTTAGTGAGAGCTGAGTGCTTCCCAGCCTGGGCAGGGGCTCTCCACGATCTGGCTCCCATTTAGAGCTCCTGGGCCTCGGGACAGGCTTTGCTCAGCGCTGCCCTTAGAAGGGATTTTGCTTTGCCAGAGGATGGAGGAATGGTTGTGCTGGAGCTGTTTCCAGGCTCTCCACATCCATGGGATCAAAGCTTTCTCTGCTCCCTTGGCTGCAGGTTTGGCATCCCCAGTGCTGGCACATCCCTGGGCTCAAATGCCAGGAAGTTTTGTGGCCTCTGCCAGTCCGAGGGGCTGGAGACTCATCCCTCTGTGCAGCCCATGCCCAGGTGAGCTCTGGGCGAGCAGGGAGTGCTCCCGGTGCCCCCTGCCCTGCCTGGCACCCCGGAGCAGACTGACCATGGCCAGTGCCTGTGCTGGGTCTTTTCCTGAACGGGAAAACTGCTGAGCTAGAAAAGCTCCCTCCAAGCACTCCCCAGTGTCCTCAGTGGCATCTCTGCTGTAATATTCCTGTCCTTGTCCCTTTGGCACCCTGGCTCTCCTGCTGCCCTCTCACTGCTGCCTCACCTGAGGCTGCTCCTTTCAGTGCTGCCACCTCCCAGACAGCTTTTTTTTGGGTTAAAACCGTCCTGGAGGGTGAAATCCCCCCCTGAGGCCATCGGGCCAGCTCGATCAAGCCATAGCTCCTTTGTTCCCAACCCAGCTCAGCCTCGGCTGCTCCCCAGCTCCCAGCAGCTGGGATACAATTGATGGCCCTTGGAATACAATTAATGGCAACTGGGATACAATTAATGGCAATTGGGATACAATTAATGGCAACTGGGATACAATTAATGGCAATTGGGATACAATTAATGGCAACTGGGATACAATTAATGGCAGCTCCAGCACGAGGCTCAGAACAGCCTGACTGGGCTCATATTTAACATTCCAAGTCCCCTCTGCTTCTCTGCAGAGACAAGACTGAACTGATTCTTTTCCTTTTGTCTGGAATGGATCAATCTGGATCTTTGGGGCTGATTTATGCCTCATGCTCCTTTCTGAAAGAGCTCATCCGCCCCAAGGCAATTGGAAAATCTCGGTGAGAGGGAATGGGGAGGGCTGAGGCTGCTTTTCCTGAGCTGCCAGCTGAGATTCCATCAGGGGTTGATCCTTTCCACCCCTGAATTCACAAGGGATGGGATTCACCTCAGGGACTGAGTGTAGCCCGGCCTGTGAGCTCTGTGAGGAAGTTCTGCTCAGGATCCTTGCATTGATTTAACAGATGAAAATATTCCCACATTTTTAATGAATAAACACATCAGTCCCACTGGTTTACTCCACATGAGTGAGTGGTCCCGAGCTCCTGGTGGTCCCTGGATTCAGGCACTGGATGACAGAACATGATCCAGCCATGGAAAAACAGGTGTGGTTTTCAGGAATCCTGTGAGTGCATCTCCTGGGAATTTATTGTGCTGTTCCCTACTAAACCTGAATGAGGAGAATTGAAACTTCCCCTTTCTGCTTTTCTATTTCCAATGGCAATTGGGATACAATTAATGGCAACTGGGATACAATTAATGGCAGCTCCAGCACGAGGCTCAGAACAGCCTGACTGGGCTCATATTTAACATTCCAAGTCCCCTCTGCTTCTCTGCAGAGACAAGACTGAACTGATTCTTTTCCTTTTGTCTGGAATGGATCAATCTGGATCTTTGGGGCTGATTTATGCCTCATGCTCCTTTCTGAAAGAGCTCATCCGCCCCAAGGCAATTGGAAAATCTCGGTGAGAGGGAATGGGGAGGGGTGAGGCTGCTTTTTCTGAGCTGCCAACTGAGATTCCATCAGGGGTTGATCCTTTCCACCCCTGAATTCACAAGGGATGGGATTCACCTCAGGGACTGAGTGTAGCCCGGCCTGTGAGCTCTGTGAGGAAGTTCTGCTCAGGATCCTTGCATTGATTTAACAGATGAAAATATTCCCACATTTTTAATGAATAAACACATCAGTCCCACTGGTTTACTCCACATGAGTGAGTGGTCCCGAGCTCCTGGTGGTCCCTGGATTCAGGCACTGGATGACAGAACATGATCCAGCCATGGAAAAACAGGTGTGGTTTTCAGGAATCCTGTGAGTGCATCTCCTGGGAATTTATTGTGCTGTTCCCTACTAAACCTGAATGAGGAGAATTGAAACTTCCCCTTTCTGCTTTTCTATTTCCTTGTGGAAACTTGTTGGGAAGAGACAGGGTCAGCCCCCAAAGAGGACAACAGTACATGCTGGCCAAGGGCCAGGTGGGAGGGAATCATCCCTGGAAGTGTCCCAGGGCAGGGGGATTGGGGCACCCTGGGACAGTGGGAGGTGTCCCTGCCATGGCAGGGGTGGCACTGGGTGGGCTTTACAGCTCCTTCCCACCCAAACCATTCCAGGATTCCATGATCTGGCTGTCAGCCGTGTCCCAAAGGCTGGAGGACACCCAGAGGGACGCTGGGACTCAGGGGTGACACTGGCCATTCCCGAGGGGATGCTCAGCCCAGCAGCCCAGCCAGGCCTGTCCCTCCCTGGTGTCCCTTGGCATTTGAGCGTTTCAATCTCCAGCACATCCCAAACACTCCCCGTGCTCCGTTCAGGGTGGGATGGCCCTGAGCTGTGCTCGGTGACAGGGACATGTAGGGGGTGCTGCAGTACCAGTGATGAATCCCAGTTAACCCCCAGGAACACTGGAACTGAGGGTCCTGATTCCAGCCCAGCCAGGGCAGGATAATGCCATTTCTCTTGGAATCTCTATCCCTGCCAAGAGAACATGGTGGAAAGTTGGGAATATCCTTTCCATGTGATTGGTCTGCAAGTTTTTGTTGGGTTTTTTTCCCCGTGTTCTGAACACCTTTGCTCTGATGGACATTTCAAGGTTTTGTTGTTGGGGTTTTTTGAGAATTTTCTCTCTGTTATGGTTTATTCACTGAAATATCAATTCCTCATTAAAAATTCATCATTGTTTTTGGCCCTAGCCCACCACTTTCCAGCCAAGAAATGGCTTTTCTGCCTCAGAAAAAACTCTTTTGCTCAGGTACAACTCACTATTTGTGAACTTGTATTTTCTCCTGAAAAACCCTCAGCTGCATGCAAACAAAAATTCCTTTTGATGGATAATCTTAGTCCAGTCCTATTGGGAACATCAAGCTTGCAGTGTCTGAACTCTTCTAGCAGCGCTTTTTTTTTTTTTTGGGGGGGGGGGTGGAGGAGTGGAGTTTTGGAAACACCATTTCTCCTTCTTCCAGCCTGAGTGAGAGCATGGTGGAGGCACAGCTGGAGCAGGCAGAGCCTTTCCTCTGCTTGTCAGACACCAAAATATGAATCTTTGTCTCTTCAAAAGCTTTTAGGGACTGCAGCTCTGGAAAAGCTGTGAATTCCCACCTGGCTTTCTCCATTTGTCCCTCCCAGAGTGAAAAGTGTCCCTATTCCCAATTTATAGATAAAGGAATCAGGAAATGGGGGAACTGAAGTCAAAGCAGTGGTGGATGTGAGGCACCCCCAGACCCAGGCCCTGCTTCATCTCATGCTTTCCCTGGGGGATGGATCTCCATGATCTTCAGGTCCCTTCCAGGGATCCTTTCCAGGATTCCCTGGGAATGGACTCTGGCACTCTCTGCCAGCCCTGTGGTCACACGTTGGGGTCAGAGCCATGAGCTGCCTGCTGTGACCAGGCTGTGAGCCCAGGACCAAGGATGTGCCATGAACAGGGAAAGAGGGAAGAGCTCCAGGAGCTCAGTTCCTCCCTGTGTAACTCAGCCAAGGAGCTCTGACTGAAGAGACTTTTGGGTTTAATGACATTTTAAGGTTTCTTTTGTCCTTTGCTCCCAGCTTTACCAGAGCTTTGGTCTGGAGCTGCCAGATTTCAACTTGTGGTTTGTTTAATGCTCCCTGAGACTTCCCCAGGGCTGAGGAGCTGAGGTTTAATATTCTCACATCCCTTAGGAAACAGTGGGAGCCTGCAGGGCTGGGAGCTGTCTGAAATCTGGCCTGGGCTTTCTGCTGCTTTTTGTCTTCCTTGCAACAAAGGTCTTTGTTCTTCTGCTTCCCCTCACTCCGAGCTTTTCCCAAGGCCTCTCTGTCCCTGAGCTTTGTCTGACCCATGCAAAGCCCCAGAAATGAAAGGAAATGTTCTGAGCCTCAAACTGGGGCTCTGCTGTCTCCAGCTTTGAGTCCAGCCTGGGAGGTGGAGGATGAAGCCAACCCAAGGAGAGCCAGCTCAGCCTAGAAGGGGAGGGTTTGTGCCTCCCTCATTAACGGGACCAGCTCATTAGCAGGGTCATTAGCCAGTCCCTAATTGTTTGATTACCCCAGGGTGGCTGTGCTGAGGACACAGAGCAGGAGGAAATGGGCCCGCGGGGCTCTGGAGCAGAGCCAGCCCGGTTTGTTTTGTGTGCTGAGCTTTGGGAGCAGCCAGGTGGGAAACCTCGGGTGCAGAAGCGGGGCTGGATGGAGCAGCATGGAACCCACGTGTCCATGGCAGAAAATGGAATAACACGGGATGGGATAATTGGGAATAAACGGTGATAGTGGGGGGTGGAAGGAAAAGCTGATCAGTTCTTCCTCTCATCCTTCGGGTGCTGTTCCAGGTGGGATTCTCCTCCAGGTGGGCTCAGATCAGGAATCAGAGAGGCACAGGGCCCTGTTCCAGGTGGGATTCTCCTCCAGGTAGGCTCAGATCAGGAATCAGAGAGGCACAGGGCCCTGTTCCAGGTGGGATCTTCCTCACAGTGGGATGTCTCCAGGGGGCCACTGCAGCTCTGGTCGGGAATCCTCTGCTGTTGCTGGGATTTGAATCCTTCCTTTGGGAAACTTGGCCCTCCCAGAGGAGCCTCGTCTGAGCAGTCAGCCTCTGCTCAGCCTGGGTTCCCTATTCCCTCCATCCCTTCCATTTTCCAGCCCTGGGATGGTCCAGGACCAGCAGAGCTCCAGTCCAGCCCCTGCCCAGATGTTCCTGGGTGAGGAGCTGATTCCGGGTGATGGGTATCAGACATCAGGAATAAAATAAATCCAAGCAAAAATCAGACTTTCTATCAGGCTGGATCACCAGGAACCATGAGCACTCCCACTCTGTCACGATGTCTGGAGCAATAAACCTCGGATTCTCCCAAAGCGAGCAGACCAAGTTAATTTGATGTGGACAGGACCATTGTGAGGGGTCAGCTGAGTGTTAACAGCAGAATCAGGGTTTTATTTTGCTGCTCTACACGGGCTCCATTATCCCTTCGTACAGGAACTGAGTTTAATCACATCTGGCAGACCTGCTGCCTGTAATGTGTCCCAATATCCCATTACATTTTCAATTTACATGTATTACCTTTCCCTGGAAAAGTTCCCTGCACTTCTGTCCGCGGAATTAAATGGCCATTATGAAAACAGAGCAGGACATTTCAGCGATCCGCGTGTTTGATCTCACCCTGGGAGGCAATTAGCGCTAATGAGTCCTGTATCCAGTGTCTACCTCTGATTTGACTCCAAAGTAGAGCAGCTGAAAGGCCTCAAGCAGGACGGCAATTCCAGAGGGGGATTCCCTTCCCACAAAACCGATAATGGAGAACAGAGGAGCTGGGCAGGGCAGGGCAGAGGCAAATCCAGTCCTTAGACCTGGACGCGTCTGCAGGGACGGCCGGGAAGGGAGGAGCAGCATCCCAGATCAAGGCTGGGTTAGGCCAGCCTGAACACAAACACACAGCCGGGGAGTGCTGAGAGCAGTAACCAAAGCAGGAGGGGTTTGAGGGCTCAGCAGAAGGAGAGGGAACACGTTCCAGGGCAGGTTTAGGAGGAGATGAGAGTTTGATGCCTGTAATCTCCATTGATCCGGGCATTTCCAGCCCTGTCAGAGAAGGGAAAGAGGAGAGAGCCATTGATCACAGGGAGTCGTTAATCACAGTCATTAATGACAGTCATTAATCACCGGAGCTGTGCCCCAGGGTCCCCCAGGCCCCTCCCTCTGCAGGAACACCCACCCTGCCCGGACAGTGGATGTTTCAGGGCGTGTTTGACAGGCAGGAGCAGCATTCCCTGGGATTTATTTACAGCTGAGGCATTCCCAGCCTGGAGCCCAGGAAAGGGCAGTGATCCAGAGGAACAGAGCACCCAGAGGGAGCTGCAGGGAAAGCCCAGCCCAGGAGAGGCGTGAGGCAGGGAAAGTGCTGGAGCTGGAGCAGGTCCCCGGGCTGAAAGCAGGAATGTGCCCAGCACATCCCGTGTGGGAGCTGCTGCCCTGGAAATGGGCACCGGGTGCTGGGCACAGATACGGGCAGGAGCTGGACACAGATACGGGGTCTGAAGGGCAGGAGCCCTTCTTCCCTGCCAGCTGCAGGGCAGCCAGGAGAAACTCCAGCTTGTTACAGCAACATGCAACCACAGGACAAGATGTGCTTGTTTCAACTGAGGGAGGGAGGGTTTGGGTTGGATTTAAGGGAAAAGATTTTCCTGTCAGGGGAGTGAGGCCCTGGCACAGAGCAGCTGTGGCTGCCCCAGCCCTGGGAGGGTCCCAGGCCAGGGTGGATGGGGTTTGGAGCACCCTGGGACAGTGGAAGGTGTCCCTGACCACTGCAGGGGGTGTGTGCTTTCCACCCAAAGAACTCCCTGTTTCCTGGCCTGTGACCTCTGTGAGGAAGGTTCTGCTCAGGACCTTTGCATTGATTTAACAGATGAAAATATTCCCACATTTTTAATGAATAAACACATCAGTCCCACTGGTTTACTCCTCATCTGCAGGTTTTATAAACTTTGCAGCTCCTGAACACGTTGGGACCCCGGGGCCAGGAGCAATGAAGGCCTTATTTAATGCAAATGTGGGCAGCAAGGAGAGCAGCAATAATGAGGAAGAAAAATCAAAGGAATATTCCACAGTGCAACATTGCCCTGAGCTCCCTGAAGAATCTGGTGAGATTTAGGGTTTGGGAGAACAAGAAATGAGAGACAGAATGTGGCTGTGCCTGGAGTTTTATTTCCAAATGCAGGAATTGAAGCCCAGAGCTGTAGAAGCTCACAGAAGCTGGTTTGGGGTGTCAGGTCCTCACGGAGCAGGAGAGGTGGATATGGAGTAAGGACATCTTCCAGGACTGGTTTGGACGGTGTTCACTGGCTTTTTAACAATTCCTCCAGGAAACCCTGAGATCCATTTTTAATGTAAAACCCCCGAGCTTTGGCTTTGGAAGCATTTGAAATGGAATCAGGATTCATTTACCCAGAGCGGTGTTCAAAGGTGACAGAAGGAGCTGAGATGGAGCAGAACTTCATGGAACAGTAACAGCAAATCCAGAGCAAGAAAATGAGCAGATAAAAGGGGGATACTCATGGGGTACTCTGGGATACCAGGGGGACACTGGAGGGAGTGAATTCCCCCTTCACTTCACCTACAAACAGCACCCACTCCCCTCCTCCCTGGACAGGCTCCTGCCCCCTCTCCAGCCTTTCAGGGACTCACAAATGGCTGCAGCAATGTAAGGGTTCAGCACTTCTGGGGCTGCAGATAAAAGTTGAAGGCACAGGGAGAATTTTCCTGGCACAGTGGAAATCATCCCCCCTTCCCTTTTTGTGAGAGGTGAGGGAATTCTTCTGGAAGCAAGAAAAAGCAAAGGGATGATAACAGACCAAGAGCCCTGGAGACAAAGGTGTGCAGCTCCCTCCAGTTACAGACTTGGATCATGGAATCCCAGTCTGGGTTGGGATGGAAGAGACCCCAGTGCCACCCCTGCCATGGCAGGGACACCTCCCACTGTCCCAGGCTGCTCCAGCCCCAGTGTCCAGCCTGGCCTTGGGCACTGCCAGGGATCCAGGGGCAGCCCCAGCTGCTCTGGGCACCCTGTGCCAGCCCTGCCCACCCTCACAGGGAACAATTCCTCATTCCCAAGATCCCATCCATCCCTGCCCTCTGGGAGCCATTCCCTGTGTCCTGTCCCCCCACCCCTTGCACACATCCCCCTCCCTGTTCCCTGCAGGCTCCTTTGGGCAGCCTCAGGTCCCTGTGGAGAGCTGTCCCCAACCCCCATCGCCCCCAGGACCTTTCCAGAAAGGGATTTTTGTGAGCTGCTCCTTAGTCACACCACGAAATCTGTGCAGGCAAAATCAGAGCCCTCCCAAGCCCTCCTGTCCAAAACCCTTCCCCTGTCCCCTGTGGAATCACTTGTCAGCAATCACAGCCCAGCAGAGCCATCACTGCCTCGGAGCAGCTCCTGTGCAGCTGTTGGGGTGAAGCCTCCCCATGTTCCCACCCTGCTGGGTTTGTGCCAGGCACAGCTGGCTCCGGGGCTCCTCGATCCCAAAATAACAAATAAAAATTAAAAAAAAATAACAAGCAGCTGGAACACAGCAGGCACAGCTCCCAGCCCGAGCTGCTGTTCCAGGAGAGCTGTGGCAGCTCCGGGCTCAGCACACCCTGCCTGCCCCGGGCTCGCTATCGATCCCCAGCTCTGCTCCAGCGCATCTCCCCGGGCACGAGCGATGAGATTCTCCATCACAGCAGGCGCAGAGTATCTGGGCAAAGATCTCTCTCCTTTGTTGTGCAGGCAGCAAACAAAGCCGGGAACCTTTTGTGCTTATTTAAAGACAAAAGTGCTGGATTTGTGTGGGAAATGGTGGCGCTGATTTCCATCGCTCCCTGGATTGTTCCCATTGAGGGGACAAAGCTCTGGCAGAGGTGGCATCGGGGCAGGGAGGGCAGCTGCTCTGCTGGGCTGGCTCCCAGCGCTTCAGCCCCAGGTGCCCAAGTGTCACCATGATATTTTATGAAAAATCCCTTCACCAGGATCTCTTCTCCTGGGAAGATGAGAAGCCTTATAGGAAAAGAAAATCAATATTATTTGATTGCTTCTCCCTGTGTTTGCTGCTTTGGAAGGTGGCAGGTGCATCTTTGATTTGTTCCATGTGAATTGTTTTTACTTCATGACCAATCCCAGTCCAGCTGTGTCAGACTCTCTGGTCTGTCATGGGTTTTTATTATTCATTCTTTTCTTGCTTTCTGATTTGTCCTTTCTCTCTATAGTTTAGTATAGTTTTAGTATATAATTTTCTTTTAATATAATATCATAATATAATAAATCAGCCTTCTAAGAAATATGGAGTTAGATTCATGTCTTCCCTCATCCTGGGACCCTCACAAACAACACACCAACACCCAGGCACCCACTGCTTTCACACCACAGCTGCCCTGCCAGGAATTCCACAGGCGGGGAAACTGAGGCCCAGGAGAGCGGAGGGTGAGGGCCTTGCCCAGCAGGAGCAGCTCCAGCTCATCCTGAGCCACCCCTGGAAGGGCTTGGGACAGCCAGGGAGGAGCTGGGGACAGCTCTGCTCCAAAACAGGGAAATGACAAATGTGGGACATGGCAGGGAATGTGCAGCTCCGGAAAGGAAAGGGAAAGGGAAAGGGAAAGGGAAAGGGAAAGGGAAAGGGAAAGGAATACAATTTTTTCAGCTCCACCATTCCCTCCAGGAAAAGGAAAGGCAGCCCTGGAGCTCAGGGAGTCAGGGAATGCTTTCATCTCTGGAAAGTGAACTCAAATGATTCCAGCTGCCACAGCTCCACTGATGGATACAGGTCTGAAGTCTGGCCTGGAAGGGAGATTTCAGTCCAAATTCCAGTGGAATGAGGAGCAGAGATCCTGGGAGCCTTCCCCACCCTTGAGCTGCTGGGCTCACTCTGTGCCTGTGGCTCATCCTCTCTGTCTTTCCCAGAACTGAGGTTCCTTTCCCCCCACTAGTGAAGACCTTTTTAAGATGAGGTAGAATTTCCCATGCCTTTTCCTGATGAAAACATTCCACTGAAATCCAGGACAGCAAAGGTTTCCTGTCTCACCTGGCAGAGGAGGGGGTTCCCAACCCCTCAGACTGAGCTTCTGCACTTTGGTATTTGCTGCACTTTCCCACTGTCAGATATCAAAAATCCCTCACTGTCCATTGAAGTGTCAAATCCCCTTTTCCTGAAAAATCACACAAAATGACATTTTAAGGCCACGAGCTTTGCTGGGAGCCCTGTGAGTTCTCCCTGAGTTCTTTCTCATGGAACTTGGCTCAAGAGAATTTGGCTTCCTCCCACCAGAACCTGGGCAAGGCTTTTATTGTCCCAAAAAGGGGACCACAGGAGGAGCCAGGGAAGCACCATCCTCTGTCCCAGGCAGGTGCAGTGAGCTCCTCGGGGTTATTCACAGCCTGGGTGGGAGGAGAATTCCCCAGCTCCAGCTCACTGAGCTGGGCAGAACCCATGGGTTATGGGATGTGAAGAGGATCAATCCTAAAAGCCCTGGCATTCTGTCTATTGACAGTGATTATTGCAAACCTCTCCAGCCAGGGTTTGCTGTGGCAGTGGAATTGTGCAATGAGGTTTTTGGGGCTGTTGTTAACAGTTAAAGTATCCCCATCTCCCTGTCTGGCTTTTTGCCATGAGCAGCAGGGTGAGTCTCCAGGATCAGGTGAATTTCCCCTTCTTCTAGGGAAGGAATCCCTGAGTGCCAGATCTGCAGAGAGGGGCCTGATTGGAAGAGAAAACAGCAAACAAAAGATTTTATGGAATCCCAGACTCACTTGAGTTGGGAGAGACCTCAAACCCACCCAGTGCCACCCCTGCCATGGCAGGGACACCTCCCACTGTCCCAGGCTGCTCCAGCCCCAGTGTCCAGCCTGGCCTTGGGCACTGCCAGGGATGCAGGGGCAGCCCCAGCTGCTCTGGGCACCCTGTGCCAGGGCCTGCCCACCCTCACAGGGAACAATTCCCAATTCCCAATCTCCCATCCATGGCTGCCCTCTGGCACTGGGAGCCATTCCCTGTGTCCTGTCCTTCCATGCCTTGTCCCCAGTCCCTCTGCAGCTCTCCTGGAGCCCCTTCAGGCCCTGCCAGGGACTCTGAGCTCTCCCTGGAGCTTCTCCTCTCCAGGTGAGCACACCCAGCTCTCCTGGGCTCCCAGGTCTGGTGTCAGCTTTTGGCTCTGTGTCCTGTTCCCGTTGCCAGGGGACATTGAGCAGAAACTGGAAACATCCCAGAGATTGCCAGGGTGGGTGGGTTCTCCCCAGGATCCCTGGGGATGTGCCAAGGGCTGCATGGAGGGAGCTGCAGATGGGGAATGGCCCAGGCAGGAGAGGTTGCTGTTCCCCAGGCACAGGCTCGGCTGCTCCTCGGGAGAGGCTCTGTCTCCCTGGCAATGCTCTTTGGGAAATGCTGTGAGCAGGGATGTCTCCCAGGCAATGCCCTTTGGAGGGAAAAGCTGGGGAACAAAGCAGTTCAGAGCAGGGGGGATGGCAGCGCTCACCCTGGCACCAGGACAGCAGCAGGGTCACCCCTGAGCCTCCCCAGCCCTGCCCTGCTCCTGCAGGGCCTGTGGGAAGCACTGAGCAGGAGATCCTGGCCTGGAGATTCTGAGTGTCCCTGACACCTGTGGGAAACCCAGACCCACGGGTGGGAGGTGTCAGTCCACTGGAAATGGGAGCCAGGGGGAGCAGAGCACAGAGCAGGGATGGGAATTCCCAGCAGCTGGAGGTTCCCTGCACATGGAATGGGTGGGAATGAGATGGTCCTGAAGGTCGCTTCCCACCAAAAGCATTCCCTGGATCTGTGACTCCATTCTGAGCCTCCACTGCTCCCCAGCACTGCCCAGGCCACCCCTGTGTCACATCCATTGGGCTTTAAATCCCTCCAGGGATGGGCACTCCAACCCTCCCTGGGCAGTGCCAAGGCCTGATCCCCCTTTCCATGGGGAAATTCCTGCTGCTGTCCACCCTGAGCCTGCCCTGGCCCAGCCTGAGGCCGTTCCCTCTGCTCCTGTCCCTGTTCCCTGGAGCACAGCCCGGCTGTCCCCTCCTGTCAGGAGCTGTGCAGAGCCACAAGGGCCACCCTGAGCCTCCTTTTCTCCAGGCTGAGCCCCTTCCCAGCTCCCTCAGCCCCTCCTGGGGCTCCAGCCCCTTCCCAGCTCTGTTCCCTGCCCTGGACACCCCCAGCCTCTCCAGGTTTTGTTTGCCATGAGAGGCTCAAACAGAGCCCAGGATCTGAGGTGGGCCCTCACCCCACTCATTGAACTTTGCCTCTTTTCCTTCTTCAGCAGCACTGAAATTCCCGAGAAACCTCTTCCTGCAGAGATACAGAGCTGGAAATGAAATATTTGGTCCTGCTGGTCAGGCAAGTCCCCCAGCAGGAATCCTGGAGCCCCTGTTCCCCGGTGGATTCCCTTGGAATGATCCTGAGTCTCTGGTTTTGGTGCTTTGCTTTGCCTTAACCCAAATTCAGGTGAAAATTGGGCTGCCTGGAATGGCCTTTTCATCCTGAAAGAATCTCTAAATAATTTTCCTGTTTGGAATTCAAAGAAAGTCTTCAAAATCTCAATTTTTTGTCACTGAGGAAGGAAAACTTGAACAAGTCAAAACACTGGGTCTTCAAGCTGTTTATTTCCATTTGACCTTTAAAACCCATTTGTGGTGTAAACTCAGTGACATCCCTGAGCTCCGAGTTATTCCAAACAAAAACCATTTTGTTGGAAATGACAAAATGGCCTTTCAGCAATTTCTCAACATTTTTCTTCCTCCAGCAGGAGATTCATCAAATTAATCCTTTCCCTGGGGTATTTTTGGCTTCAACAAATTGACACTGCCTGGAAAAGGGAGATTTTGTCAGTGGGAAAGCTGCACCAGGAATTTTAGGAATGACCCCATTGGGCAGGAGAATGGAAAGGGCAGGGATGGAGGGGTTGGGAGTGTGGCCTCTGCTCTGGGCCCTCCATGGGGCTGGGGGATGCCAACTCGATGTCATCCCTCCTCAGCAGGTCCCTGATGGCCCCACGTCCTCCCTGGCTGCTGGGGGGTCCCCCCAGTGCCCCCTGCCCTGATCCCTGTGCTGGAACAAAGCCCTGCTGCCACATTTCCTGCTCACTCCTGGCACTGCAGCTCCATCATTAATCAGGAAGTTTTATAAAACATGAGTAGAATTCTAATTCCCACCCTGGGCTGATTCCAGTCTCTGCTCCCACTTTTGCCTGGGAGCTCCTGGTTCTGCTTTGGGGTTTTGGGGGCTCTTAGCCTGGGCAGATTTGCTGCAGGGGGTCCCAGGAACCCCGCTCAGGGTAGGGGGTTACTCACAGAAAAGCAGCATCAGAGCTGCCATTCCCATACCCCCATCTGAGGCTGAATTTTCATGGAATTATTCTGGACTGGGCTGGGTGGGAAGGGCCCTTAAGGACCCCCTCATTCCCATCCCTTGCCATGGGCAGGGCCACCTCCCACCAGACCAGATTCTCACTTTCTGCATTTGGAGGGATTCCTGTTTTGTCTGGAGCAGCTCTTGCTGACCCCATGTTTGGGTCTCTCTGCTGTGTCCTTGTCTCCTCCCTGGCTGGTTCCAGACTCCACGTGTGTGCCTGGATTTTGGCACTACAGGGAATTTTCTGATATTTTCCTGTGTTTAATTCACCACCCCGGTTCCTGGCGCGCTCCCAAAGCGTTTGCAGGAGCTGCTGCTCTGGGATTTGAGGCGGAGCGTGGGGGTTGGTGAGGGAGAGCAGGAGAGCAGCTCATTCCCTGGGAAATCTGTGGCACCCAACCTTTCCTTCCCCAGCAGGATCGTGCTCCCAAAGGCAGGGACATCCCTGGGTGCACACAGCACACCGGGATAGGCACAGAGGGGCAGGAGCAGGCAGGGCCCGAGGGCAGACAGGGATTTATTTGTGGCTGTGATGAGGGAGCTCCTGGTCCAGCCCTGGAAATCCCAAGTTCCAGCTTGACAAATGTCCCCAGAGCCCTTCCAGGCCTTTGCCTTATTGCTGCATCCAGTTATTTGAGAAAAACCATAATTATCTGCCATTCTCCTTCTGCTTTATTCCAGACACTTGCTGGTTCCCAGCCCATCCACCTGGATTTGCACCCTAAACACACCCAGGTGGAGAAACCCCTGGGAATAAATGGCCTTGGGGCAGGATTGGGGGGCAGACTGAGAACCAGTGGGGTCTCCCAGCCCTTTATCTCCATTTCCTGCAGTGCTCAGTGACCCAGCAGCTGCAGGTTGTGCAGAGGCCGAGGGGCAGGGATTTACCCTGGAATTGTCCCAGCTGGGTGCAGAGGAAGGCCCAGCTCAGAGCAGTGCCCTGGCAGGTTTAGGATGTGCAGCACTGGAGAATTTCAAGTGAGGGTGCTCAGCCTTCATCACACAAACCCTGCCTGAGTCCCACAAACCCTGCCTGTGTCACACAGTCCCCTGAAGCAGCAGAACATCCCCCAGGAGCCTCTGGCCACCCTCTCCCTGCACCTTTTCAGGGCTCAGGTGGGTTTTGCTCCCTCCCTTTCCTTCTCTGACTGGGAAAACAATGCTTTGACAACAAACATATCCCTCCTCCAGGGAGGAGCCCGGTTCTGGGGTGGGATGGAGGTGTCAGGTGTGTGGAAAGGTGTGAGGGGAACTGGAGCACGGGAGTCTCTGGAATACCAGAGACCAGCCTGCTGGGGAGGGTCCTGATGCTCAGAAGAGGATGCTGTGCTGGCAGGAGCCAGGCTGCCAAGGACCCTGTCCCCAGGACTGACACACCCTGTCCCAGTGTCCCAGGTGTCCCTGGTGACACTGAAACAGGCAGAAGAAGAGGGCAGTGGTGCCAGCAGAGCCTCCTGCCCCTGCTCCTGGTGAGGGGCTGAGGTTCTGCGGCTCCTGCCAGCCAGGATGGGCTTCCCGAGGGAAAGGGGCTCTTGTCTGCTGTGCTTTCAGAGGTTGTTCTGCCACAGGCATGAGCAGGGGGCCCGGAGAGGGCTGACAGCACAGACAGCTCAGCTGGGGAGCAGCAGCAGAGGGAACAGCCACAGGGACTGAGGGAAAGGGAGGGACAAGCCTGGAGACTCCTCAAAGCTGTGAGAAGATGGAGCAAAGGCACAGCCAGGGTAGCAAAGCTGAGTCTGTCTGTACAGACACAGCTCTGGGGCTGGAAGGCACCTGGGGAAGGAAGGATGTCCTGGGGGTTGGGGAAGGATGGGCTCCAGGAGGCTGATCCTGAGCCCACAGAGCTGCTCAGGGCAGAGGAGCTGCTTCTCAACACATCCCATCAGCCAGGCTCTGTCCCAGCATGGCAGACTGGCCAGGATCACCAGAGAACAAAGGCCAGCCCCTGAATGACCCAGAGAACAAAGGCCAGCTCCTGAATGACCTAGAGAACAAAGGCCAGCCCCTGAATGACCCAGAGAGCAAAGGCCAGCTCTGAAATGACCCAGAGAGCAAAGACCAGCTCTGGAATGACCCAGAGAGCAAAGGCCAGCTCCTGAATGACCTAGAGAACAAAACCCAGCTCTGGAATGACCCAGAGAGCAAAGGCCAGCTCTGAAATGACCTGGAGAGCAAAGGCCAGCTCTGGAATGACCCAGAGAACAAAGCTCAGCCCCTGAATGACCCAGAGAACAAAGCCCAGCCCTGCAAGCCCCACAGGGGCTGGGCTCCATCGCCATCCAGAGAACAAAGCCCAGCCCCTGAATGACCCAGAGAACAAAGGCCAGCCCTGCAAGCCCCACAGGGGCTGGGCTCCATCGCCAGGTGCCTGAAGGAAGGAGCTGGAGCTCAGAAGGGCCCCGAGGGGAAGCACACCCCCCTGCAGCCCTGCAGGTTTGTGCAGCACTGGCAGCTGCTGAAACAGCTCCCGTCCCCCTCCCCGCAGGGCTGGATGCCAAGCACAGGCAGCAGCCTGGATTCTGGCTCTGAAAGCCTCCAGCAGCTCAGCTCCCTGCTCAGCCAGGCGGGGAAGGGAAGTGCAAAGTCCCACTGCAAGGCTTTGATGAGTCCCACACTTCCCCAAAAGCAGAGCCCAGCTCTGAGGGAGCTCTCAGGGAGTTCATTCCTGCTCTCCATCTGTCCTTGCCAACAGTTACAAGTTTCCCATTCAAGCTGGGGATCAATGCCGGTGATTTAAGGGAGATGTTGTCACCAGGACCCTTCTGAGGGCTGAAAAAATGGCATGTGCAGCCTTTAGAGAAAGGAAGGAGCATCCATCAGGGAACTTTGCCTGCTCCTGCTTTCCCTTGGCTTCCAGGAGCTGGGCTGTGCTTGGCAGGGACAGGCTGTGGAGCCAAGGTGACCAATTCTCCCTGTTTGTCATCCCCCGGCTCTGCCAGCTCCCTGGGAGAGTCCCAGGGTCAGGTTTGCACCTCAGCACAGCCTCAGCATCCTGGACTCCCACCTCGATTTCCATCCCAGGCACTGCCCACCTGTGCAAACCCAGGGAACTCCGTCCATCTGGCCCCTCCGTCCCCTCTGCCCACCCCAGGCACCACTGACTGAGGGGCATCACCGCCCTTGCAGGGCCTTTGCTGGGGGTTTTGCTCCCTGGCATCACCAGCTGCAAGGGTTTGTCACCTCCTGGGGCTTCAGGGGTTTGTCACCTCCAGGGCCTGCAGGGCTTTGTCACCTCCTGGGGCTGCAAGGGTTTGTCACCTCCTGGAGGTGCAGGGGTTTGTCACCTCCTGGAGGTGCAGGGGTTTGTCACCTTCTGGGGCAGTGGTGTGGTTTGTCACCTCCTGGGGCTGCAAGGGTTTGTCACCTTCAGGGCCTGCAGGGGTTTGTCACCTCCTGGAGCTGCAGGGGTTTGTCACCTTCTGGGGCAGTGGTGTGGTTTGTCACCTCCTGGGGCTGCAAGGGTTTGTCACCTTCAGGGCCTGCAGGGGTTTGTCACCTCCTGGAGCTGCAGGGGTTTGTCACCTCCTGGGGCTGTGGGGGATTTGTCACCTCCTGGAGGTGCAGGGGTTTGTCACCTTCAGGGCCTGCAGGGGTTTGTCACCTCCTGGGGCTGTGGTGTGGTTTGTCACCTCCTGAGGCTGTGGGGGATTTGTCACCTCCAGGGGCTGCAGGGGTTTGTCACCTCCTGGGGCTGCAAGTCTGTCCCGGTTCCCTCCTTCTTCCAGCCCCCAAAATTTCCTTTTTCTTTCCTTTTCCTGGGCTTCTGTTGTGTTTTCCTGCATTCAGCACAAATCTGCAGCCACTTCCAGTCCATTTGAAATTCCACTGGTATTTTGGGGTACATAAATGATCTGCCTTTGGAATTTCCCCTGGCTCTGGAGTGGAGATGTGCACAAACAGAGTGCCACAGAAAATCAGGAATGTCACATCTGATTTATCAGAAAACCTAACACAGCCCCTCCAGGCTGGATTGGGCTGGCAATATCCAGCAGCACCAGGGCCAGCAGGAAGGGCTGAAGGGATCCTTCATTCCCTCACCCCAAAAAAATGTAATTCTTCTGTGAAAGCCAGAAGACATCAGTGACTGCCAGGGGGTTTTATGTTCAGGGGCCTGGCTTTGGTGCACATGGAGAGAGAAGGGACAGGAGGTGTGACCTGCTGCCCAAGCTGCTGCATTCCTGTCCCTGCCGTGCCACAGGCAAGACCCAGCGGTGTTGGAAGTGTCCAAAAGAGGGACATGAAGATGGGGAAGGGTCTGGAGGGGCACACGAGGAGCAGCTGAGGGCACTTGGTCTGTTCAGCTGGAGCAGAGGGGGCTGAGGGCAGAGCTCAGCAGGGCTGCAGCTCCTCCCCAGGGGACAGCTCCGATCTCTGGGACAGGGACAGGACCCAGGGAATGGCTGGAGCTGGGCCAGGGGGATTGGGATGGAGATCAGGGAAAGGTTCTGCCCCCAGAGGTGCTGGCACTGCGCAGGGGATGGTCCCAGCCCCGAAGCTGCCAGAGCTCCAGGAGTGTTTGGACAGCACTGCCAGGCATGCCCAGGGTGGGATTGTTGGGATTCTGGGCAGGGTTGGAGCTGCCCTGGATGATCCTGGGGGCCCTCCCAGCTCAGGATATTCCAGGATTCGAGTCCAAGGAACAAATAAGCACCATTAGTGAGGAATTATTTGCTGAAAGCCTCTCTAAAGGCCCGGGAGCTCCTCAGCCCCACCCGAGCGCGCTGCCAGCCCTGCCTCAGTTTCCCGGTTAATTAAGTGGGAAAGGGAGGATGATGCAGACGGGAGCCAGGGGGGTCATTAGCAAAGCTCAGCCAGGAACGAGCTGAACATCGTACCCAGGGCATGAATTATTTATCCACGTTAACATTTCCAGCACAATGAGGAAAATGAGCTGGAAATAGCTCGGTGGTTCCTGGGCTCTGCCCAGCACCTCCCAGCATCTTTCCTTCCATTCTGCAAGGACCCTGGAGCAGTGGATGTTTTGCCTGGCTGGGGGATTTTGCAGGACGTGACCTGTGCCTTGGGAGAGCACCGTGATTGAATCCCAGGGTGAGATTTATGGGAGCTGGAAAGAAAACCAAATTGACAACCTTTTGCAATCCCCTCCAAAATGACACTGAAATTCTTTTAGTGCAGGGAAGGCTGGATGCAAAATGCAATGAGAAAGTAAAAAAATGTTTGGGGGATGCTCAGGAATGGTTTGAGCTGCCACACAATCCCCAAGGCAAGTCCAGGTTTGGTCAGATTTACAGGAAAGCTCCAACATGAGAGGATGAAAATAACATTTCACATCTCCCCCAGCCTCAGTTCTGCCCTTGCAAACGTAGCAGCCTCCAGCTCTCTGTGTCTGTCCCTTCCGTGCAGTCACATCTATATTTCCATGGATTTGGGAATCTGGTGAGCCCACACAATAGAGAGGAAAATAACAGCAGCTGAGCACAGAGCCATGAACACAGGGAGCTCCCAGTGCCCAGGTCAAGAATCCCACTTTAATGGGAATGTTTGTTCAGCAACACTGCTTTGCAGCAACAAATGAAGTGATTTTTGTTATCTTTTTTCCCCACAAACACTTCTTTCTAAGGAAAGAGGTTTAATATGCAGAGCTAGTTGGAATCTGCTTTGCTGGGTTTATTTGTCATCAGTTGGAATCAGTGCAAAAATCTGCACTATCAGTTACAGATCGGGGCCTTCCAGAGAGAATAATGAGGAGCAAACTCCCAGCTGGGGCTGCGAGGGAGCTGGGAATGAGCTGGGGATGGATGCTGCTGCTCAGAGCGGATCCCAGCGTGGGTGCCAGGGTGGGCTCAGCACAGGGGGTGCCGTGCCCGGCCCCTGGGCAGGGCTGGCACCTCCAGGCTCCAGCCAGGAGAGCCCCAGGCTGGAGCAGAGAGCAGCCAGAGCTCCTGCAAGCCCTCAGGGAGGGTCCCGATGTGGGGCAGGACTGGTGCTGAGGGTGGGCATGGGGGATGTGCTGAGGGATGGAGCTGGACACGCTGGGGAGGGGCTCTGGGCTCTCCTTCCCCTCTGGATGTGCTGCTCAATTTCAGTAAATCTGACCCAGTGCTTCAAAATTCAAAGCTTGGCTGGGGACAGAACCAAGGGAATGGCAGAGATGGGACAGGGCAGGGTGATGTTGGATTTGGGATATTGGGAAAGGTTCTTCCCCAGAGGTGCTGGCACTGCCCAGGGAATGGTCCCAGCCCCGAGGCTGCCAGAGCTCCAGGAGGGTTTGGAGCTGCCAGGGATGCCCAGGGTGGGATTGTTGGGGGTTCTGGGCAGGCCAGGGGTGGGACTGGATGAGCCTTGGGGTCCCTTCCCACTCAGGATTTCCAGGCCTGGCAAATCCCAGTGGGATCCCAGGAGCATCACCCGCCCTGGGCTGGGCTATATTTTTTTAAAGATTCTGTTATGTTTTAGTGGAAAAAAACACTCCAGAAGATGGGTTGGCTTATCCAGTGGGGGAAGAAGAAAATCCTCATAGAATGCAGTCCAGGAACAGCTTTGGGCACTCCAGGTTCCCAGAGAACCCAGCCCAGGAGCAGCTCTGGAACACAGGCTGTCTCCTGCTTTTACAGGCAGGATTTGTTTTCTAATCCCAGTCCAGATCTACTTTTTAAAGCTGAGTCTCACCCAAGGCCTGAGGAGTTTTGCAGCTTCCCAGAAACCACTGCCACAGTAATAAAAATTACCTGCTTGTATTGAGAGTTGTATTTTTAGCCTGAGATTGAAGTGTTCTGCTCCAGAAGCAGCCACTCCTGCAGGGAGGGAGGCGTTCTCAGCACTCAAGCTGGATGTTAAAATCCAGAGAAAATTCTTGCTCAGGGTGTTTCTCCCCCCAAAACTCTGTGGAAGGACTGGCCAAACATTCTGTCCTTTGGTTTTTAGATAAAAACTGGGGGAAGTGGCTGCTTGTCCCCCAATTGCTCTGATTTTCTTCATGGAAGCAAAGCCACCACATTTCTTTTACACATGAACTTCCCATTTCTCCTTTCTGTCTTTTTTGGGTTTTGTTTTGGTTTTTTTAAGGTTTTTATTTTCAATATTGGACTTCAGCCAAAAAAATATTGGTCCTCAATTACTGAAAATCAATTTATTCTCTTTCTGAGCACTTGGCTTAATCCAGTGCACAAAAGTCCATTAATGAACTCTCTCCCAGATGAAAACAGAAGCAAAGCTTTGCATTTCATCAGCGCTTAGGAGAAGCTGAGCAAGTTAAGCAGGGCCAGCAATATTTTAATTAAGCCTTGCTGAGATTGTCTCCTGCTACAAGAGCCCCGTTTAATTACATTTGTTAAAATGCCCTACAGTGGATTGAGTCCCAGCTCAAAGGGGTTTCTCCATGGTGGGAATGCCAATAAATGCCAGCCTTTCCCTTGGCACTGCTGCCCAGGTAAAGCCAAACTGGGAGGGGCTGGGCCCTTGGGGCAGCTTTAATTCACCCCCAGACTGGGGCTGAGGCACTCCTGGGCTGTCCAGCAGGGAATTCTGCTGCTGGAATGAAATCCATGTGGGAGACTGACGGGAGGGGCAGCAGCAGTCCTGTCCCAGCCCCTCCTTCCCAAGGGACAGCCCTCACTGCGGGACCCCTGCCCTGGGATGTGCAGAGGTCACCCCCTGTGGGACAGCATCCCCTCACCAGGGCATGGCCATCCTCAGCCTCAGCCCTGGCTGGGGCACTGCAGCACCTCTGGGCCAGGAAAAACACAGGGAACGAGTCCAGAGTGGGGAAAACATGGGGAACGTGTCCAGAGTGGGGAAAACACAGGGAATGTGTCCAGAGTGGGGGGAAACACGGGGAATTGAGTCCAGAGTGGGGAAATGTGGGAATGACTCCAGAGTGGGAAAATGTGGGGGATGATTCCAGAGTGGGGAAAAACATGGGGATTGTGTCCAGAGTGGGAGAATGTCTCCAAAACTCTTCCCCACACAACCAAACTTCCTCAAGCCTGAATCCCAGGGTGTGCAGCAGCTCTGTCAGGCTCTGTCTGGACACACAGGACTGCCCCATGGTACCAAAAGAAGCTGGAACAGGGGAATTTGGGTGTTTTAAGGCACTGTTGAAGCTGCTTCAGAGGAATCCTGTGGCCTCTGTTTGTAGAAGGAGGCGGGTGCACTGCTGGGAGGGGAGAGGGGGCTCACACAGCCCCTCAGAGCAGGGTCTGTGCCTGAAGGGGTTGGAAATACGAACTTCTGACCCTGTTGTCAGGAGCTTGTGGGCCAGAAATTTCCTCTAACCAAAGGAAATCTTGTGAGGGACATAAGAGTAGGGAAAATGTTGCCTGATTAGTTCCAAAATCAATGGCTCAGGGAAGCCCATGGAACAGGCCGCTCTCTCTCAACAGAAACCAGCACAATTTAATTAACTCTGAATAGCACTCGGAATGGGGAACACTGTACCCACTGATGGATGGGCTGAAGCCTCCAGGGAGGCTTGGATTGGAAGCCCTTCTGATTCCCTGGGTGCTCCAGCAAATATTAAGGAAGGCATCCTTTCCAAAGCCTCAGGGCTGGAGGCTCTCAGGTTCATTCCCAAATGAGGTTTTCCCTTCAGGAGTTACTTGGTCCCTGGTCCTCCCAGGAATGTGAATATTTACTGAGTCTTCAGCCAAATTCCTTTTCCCTTCACCAAGGTGTAAATCAGGAGTGCCAGCACTGGAGTTCCCGGGGCCACACAGGAGAAGGGATCAAGGCCTTGGAGCCACAGGCCTGGGGCTGGGAGAGGCAATTCCCAGGAGCCAGGACAAGGGAATGGCTTCAAACTGACAGAGAGGAGCTTTAGATGGAAACTGGGAAGGAATTCCTGGCTGTGAGGGTGGGCAGGCCCCGGCACAGGGTGCCCAGAGCAGCTGGGGCTGCCCCTGGATCCCTGGCAGTGCCCAAGGCCAGGCTGGACACTGGGGCTGGAGCAGCCTGGGACAGTGGGAGGTGGGCAGGGGTGGCACTGGGTGATTTTTAAGGTCCTTTCCAACCAAACCATTCTGGCATCCCATGATCTTCACAGGAGTCTCTTTGATTCACACCCACAGCTGGATTCCCACCACCCCTGGGGAGGCTCCGTGTCCCATCCCACCCCAAACCCTCCTGGGGAGCCCTGCCCATGGCACACAGATGCCCTAATTCCCAACAGCCCTTGGCAGGGGTGCTGGGGGCTGCCCTGGAGCTCAGGTTCTCCTCAGTTATCCCCACCTGTGTCTGGTTCTAGCACAGGGCTCCAAAGCTGTGAGCTGTGACCCCAGTGCTGTGTGGCACTTGTGTCACTGCAGCTCCCATGGGCACAGGGCTGTCCCCAGCCCTGGTGGCTCTGGGAGACTGGGAGCTGCCAAAGCTGCTCAGTCCTGGTGTCACCAACCCTCCAAATCCTGGTGTCTCCCCCTGCTCAATCCTGGTGTCACCCACCTGGCTCCCCTTTGTCCCCTGCTGCATTTCCAGAGCCCTGAGCAGACAGGGTCCCAGGCTAACAGGCCCCAGCAGAAACCCCAAAGCCCCCAGAGGGGTTCTTTGCAAGGACTGGAGCAGGAGAAGCTGTCACCCCTCAAGGAGCTGTGGCAGCAGAGGCAGGGCCTGGCCTGGTGATCCCTCAGCCCCTGCCCAGGGCTGTTCCCTGGGTCTTCTGCTGCTTTCCCACCACAGGGATGTGGGGCTGGAGACACAGGAAGCTGCACTGGATCAAATCTGGTCAGGCTCAAGGAGAGAAATGAGTCAGGGGTGAGTGCAGGTGCCCTTGGGCAGCTCCTGCTCTGTCTGTCCTGCTGGGCTCACACTCAGCACCTGCTCTGTGCCAAAGAGAAACTTGGGAATCTCTGGGGCTGCAGCACCCAGCCTTCCCTGATTGAATCCAGCCTTCCCTGAATGAATCCAGCCTTCCCTAAATCCATTCAGCCTTCCCATAATCCACCCAGCCTTCCCTAAATTCATCCAGCCTTCCCTAAATCCATCCACCCATCCCTAAATCCATCCACCCTTCCCTAAATCCATCCAGCCTTCCCTATATGCCCCCAGCCTTCCCTGAATGAATCCAGCCTTCCCTAAACCCACCCAGCCCTCCCTGAACGCCCCCACCCCACACAGGGAGGCTGCAGCCCGGGGAGGGAAGGTCCCAGCCCAGGGCACAGGGACACCTGAGCTGAGCTGGGCTCCCACTGCAGTGTAAGAGAGAGGAAGGGCTTGGAGAAATCAGACTGAAGAGCTGGGAAGTCACACCGAACATCTGTAAAGTCAAATTGACTATTTGTGAATTCTTGCTGAATATTTTAAGTTGATATTTAAGAGTTTTGAATCCACATTGAATATTTGTGAAGTCACATTGAATATTTGTTGGCTGTGACTGCAAACACCTTCCCAGGACCCAAGGGAGAGAGTAACTTTGCCCAGCCAGGGAATGATACAGTGGGAAAATTCACCAGGTGTCAGAGGATGTTTATCTGAACTTCCTGGAGATTCCATGCTGAAATATGAGAAGTGTCAAATTAGATCAGGCCTCAGATCCATCTTAGCATGCATGCAGCTCAGAGAGGCCCCAGTTCACTGTCCAGTCCAGGTGGGAAGTGTCCTGTTTTCCACACAATCCTCAAGCCCTGACAGCTGCTGGGGAGCTGTTCCTGCCCATGGCAGGGGTGGCTGGTCCAGCCCAAACCTTTCCATGATTCTCTGGGATTATTCTGACTTCTGCTCTCTTGTTGGCCATTAACCACTGAATCCAGGTTCTCTTCACTGTTTGGGTACAGCTCAGTGCCCTGTGTGGCCTCACACACCTTCCCCAGGCACTGATCCATCCCAGTCCTGTTCTGTGTTCCCCAGGACGTGGGCAGGGGGCAGAACACATACCTGGAGTTGTGTGGGATGCTTCAGCCACTGATTTTGGGATCCTTTCCTCCTTGCAGGCCCTGGCCACAGCAGCATTGGCTAACTCCCCTTTGCAGCTCAGGGAGAGCAGCTCCTGCCTGGCTCACAGCTCTGCCGTCGATGTGAAGGGATACAGTGCTTTAGGTTGCTGGGACTTTGGGGCTTGTACTTCTGGACAGAACCACAATGCAAGAGTGCATCCAGTGCTTTAGGGTTGCTGGGACTTTGGGGCTTGTACTTCTGGACAGAACCACAATTTTCCTTCCTGCAAGCTAAGCAAGAGTTCCCTGAGCTGAGTGTGGATCTGGAGAGGAGGGAACAACTTGGAAATGAAAGATGCTGGGAATGAAATATGATCTAAAGTCGCTGTCACATTAAAATGCAATTTAAGGTCTGGTATCTCCTCTTCTGCAGGACTTGGACACGGAGTGCAGGCACCACTGAGAGGGAAAGCTCACCCCGATCCCCGGCACATAAAGCACTGGCTCTGCCTGGGAAGGGCTTCCAAGACCCAACAATAAATAAGAATAATGGAGCCTTAAACACGTCCCTAAGCAGGGCTGAGAAATGCTTCCATAAACTGCAGAGCTCCCCGGGGGAGCAAGGCAGGGTTTCTGCGGCTGGTTTGGGAAAAACAAAGGAAAATCCATGCGAAGCGGCCCGGGGCTGCCAGGGGTGGCCAGGCCGGTGGCAGGTGCCACCTCCTCAGCTGGACCCCAAACCCGAGCGCAGGGGGAGGGGACAGCGCCAGCCTCGGGCTTTGCCTTATTTCCATGGCAACGCGGGAAGCATCTGGGATCAGACAGCTCGCGAAGAGGAGCCAAACTCCAGCTCTGCCTTTGGGTTCCACCCCTGCTCCATCCATCCCCCGTCCCAGGGCAGGTTTAGCCGCCAGGGGAGCTGGCTGCCCCTGCTGGCTCACTGATGCTCGCCCTGCAGCCCGTGAGATTCTCCATCCGATTTCAGAGGGGCTTCCATGGATCTTCCCTCCTGCCCAGACTCCCCCGCGCTCCACACGAGCCCAGGGCTGCTTTGCATTCCAGACAGGCTCGTGCTGCAGGAGCCAACCTCAGAAAATACATCCAGCACAGTTTGGGAATGCTCTGAGTTAAGGCTGACTGGGTTAAGCCTGCCTGGGTTAAGCCTGACTTGCCTGTCACTGACAAGGACAATGGGCAGTGTACTGGGTGTCACCTCATGCAGGAAGAAAGGGACAACGAGGCCATGTGTGCCTGCAAAAAAAAAAAGATAATTATTGACACGTGGTTGGGGTTTATTCTGCCAGATCCCATTAAAGAATATTTGAGCTCCTGCTGAGGGCTGGGGAGCATTCCCTGGATTTAGTGTGTGCTGGGGTCTCCCAGAGAGCTGCTGGGATCTGGGAACCTCAGGCTGGCTCTGTGCAGACTCTGTGGATGTTTCACATGAGGGGTGCAAGGGGGTGGTGCCAGAGGGAGGGTGATGAAGAAGCTGGGAAGGGAACAATCCTTGGAGTGTGGAGGAGGAACCAGGAAAGCTTTATTGCCAAATGTTTTCCTGCCCATTGCCCCCAGAAAATGCAGCCTGTGCCTGTGGCTGCCTGGATTCCACAGCCATCCCAAAATATTCCCTGCAGTTAACCCCACCTCTCCTTCCTCCTCTCCTGTCACTTCTGTGGGGTGACTTTATTGTCACCTTCCAGTGCCCAAAGGGGCTCCAGGAGAGCTGGAGAGGGACTGGGGACAAGGCATGGAGGGACAGGGCACAGGGAATGGCTCCCACTGCCAGAGGGCAGGGATGGATGGGAGATTGGGAATGAGGAATTGTTCCCTGTGAAGGTGGGCAGGCCCTGGCACAGGGTGCCCAGAGCAGCTGGGGCTGCCCCTGGATCCCTGGCAGTGCCCAAGGCCAGGCTGGGCAGGGCTGGAGCAGCCTGGGACAGTGGGAGGTGTCCCTGCCATGGCAGGGGTGGCACTGGGTGGACTTTGAGATCCCTCCCAACCCAAACTATTCTGGAATTCTGGGATTCCTGATGACCCCTGCTGAGCCTTCGAGCCCTGTCCCTGCAAATTCCCAGTTGTTCCAACCCCTGCTGGGTTCCCTCACTCCTGGTTTCCATCCCAGGGTTTTCCAGACTCATCATCCTCACAGAACTGTGCTGAGGCTCTGGGAGCAGCAGGGGTGCTCTGCCCTTCCTGGGAACCTGCAGGAAGAAAGGACTCCAACCCCAAAGTCTTTATCCAGGACAGTTTCCTGGGGGTTGTGCACCTGGAGCCTGGGAGGGGAAGGGATTTGTCTGAGGCTGAATCCGTGGGGAAGCCCAGAGCCCTGGCTGAGCTGAGCTTAACCCAGGGCAGGGAAATGGCTGCAGTGGTGCCACAAGTGCCTCAGGAACTGGGAGCATCCCCTGGATGCACTCAGACCGTGCTGAGAGACAGTCCCAGAGCCAGGGGGGCTGGAATGGACCCTAGGGCTACTAAAGCCTGGAATGTTTTCTTGTGTCTGTGGCAACAGGCCCCAAATACTCTCCCTTCACAACATTTCCTTGGAGTTTTTGCTGACATTCAGTCTTTTCCCAAAGCAGACAAAAGGAGTATGTGGGGTTGAAAATGAGTGATTGTGGTGACAAGTCATTTTTCCAAAGGAAGGAAATACCCACTGCTCTGGAGGAAGCCCAACACACTTTGTCAGGAGATCTTTGGGGTTTTCTTTAATTCTGTCAGCCCCATTCCCCCAAATCCACTGCAAAGGTCTCCCTGCCTCCCGCTGAAGCAGGTTTGTTATGGAAGGTGAGCTCCGGGCAGGCTCAGGGGAGGTGGGCAGGGTGTGCCAGGGTGGGAATGCAGCTGTGGGGGCTCTGATCCAAATGTTTGCCTCTGCACTGCTGCCACACATGTCCCTGTGCCCCTCATTTCCAACACTGAACCCCTTTCCTTGCAGTGACTCAGCCAGGACATGCCAAAAGGAGCCAGGGAAAGGCAAATATTGCAGATGCAGAGACTGTGTGGGCAGCCAGGCTGCACCAGGAGCCTGAGGGTCAGGAGTGATCCAGAAATTGTTTTCTCTCAGTAGAGTGAGGTGACTCTGAAGCAAAGCACTCCCTGAACCCTCCCTGCCACTCGTGGTGAAGGACTCTCCTTGTCCCTGAGTGCTCCCAGGCTGCTGCAGGCTGAAAGATGGCTGAGGACAAGGGACCCCAGGATGAGGATTTGCTCTGTCCCAGCTCTCCCTGTTCATCTCTCTAGCATTCCGAGCGTGGATTGAGCTCCTGGTGGATGTGAGGTTGTTTCCCTCCATGGAAGTGATGTTCTTTCCCCCTATGGATGTGATGTTGTTTCCCCCCATGGATGTGGTGTTGTTTCCCCCCAAGGAGGTTATGTTCTTTCCCTCCATGGATGTGGTGTTGTTTCCCTCCATGGAGGTGATTCTGCCTCCCCTTGGCTTACACAATCACAGAATCCACAGGCTGCAGCACCAGAGAATTCCAGACTGCTCTGAGTTATAAAGGACATTGAAGCCCCTCCCGTGCCACCCCTGCCATGGGCAGGGACCCCTCCCCCTGTCCCAGGCTGCTCCCAGCCCTGCCCAGACTCTGTTTAGACAATATCCACCCTGGGGAGAGAAAGGACCAGAAACAGAGCAAGGGAAAGCAGGGATTTTGATTTGAGCCATGCTTTTCTCTGTTTAAGTAATTTCTCAACTAAAGGTCCATGTTTCTTTACAAGCTGCGTGCTTTTATGTTCATTTTTTAGCTGATACAGGCACCACGCAGGTGTTGGGCAGGCACTCACCCCGAGGGCATTCCCTCTCAGAGGCTCTGTCCACAGCAGGATTCCCTCGGGAAGGGCTGCTGACATCCCGGGGTCACCAGCTCGTGCCTCAGACTCACACACTGCACAGAACCTTCCTCTGATTCCCCTTCGTCCCTCTCAGCCCTGGGTGAGCACAGGCGGAGAATGGGAGCTCCCAAGTCCTGCTCTGCCCCGTGCCTGGCTCAGCATGAATGGGGAATGAGCTGAACCCATTCCCTGAGCTTTTACAGGATTCATTGATTTTGTACTTGAACCCTGAGCCTTGGAGAACCCCTTGAAGACCCCTCAGTGTTCAGGGGTCCCTCAGGGACACAGCATCAACCCCAAAGCTGCTTCCGCTCCCCAGCCGAAGTCCAAAGGGGCTGAATCCCTTCTCTGGAGTCTCCCTGCCTGCCTGGGGCTGGAGGGAGGCTTTTCCCTGCAGCCAGGCCTTGGATTAGAGCCAGCCCAGCCCCTTGGAGCTCCTGTAATTAGTCAAAATGTGAGAGTGAATTATTTTCTGACGGAAGATGTGGGCAGACAGGAGCTTTAAGGCTTCATTAGCCCCGACAGTGGCAGGGTCAGCCCCCCAGGCTCGGTGGCCCGAGCTGTGCTGGAGAGCAGCTCCTCTCCTGGATATGAGCGAGCACGGGCTGATGTGGCAGGCTGGGAACACCCTGCAGTGTCACCCAGCCGAGGGACACCGCGGGGCTGCCTCCCTGCTGGAGGAGCTGAGCCCGGGGGCTCTGCTGTCCCCGGGAGCCGGCAGCGCACGGGTTAAACCCCAGCGCTGATGCCAGCGGGGCAATCCCAGCGGGGAGGGACCGGCTGTGGCTCCCCGGGAGCCGGGATCCTGCTCGGGCTCCCCGTGCCTCAGTTTACCCCTTCCAATGACTCCGTTCCTGCCCCGGAGCTGCTCGGGCGCTGCCCCGGGAGCGGTCCCGGCCCCGAGGCTCCGGGAGGGCTCGGGCAGCGCTGCCGGGGTGCCCGGGTGGGATCGCTGGGGGCTGGGCAGGGCTGGGATGCTCCCTGGGGTCCCTTCCCGCTGGGATTTTCCATGACCCCGTGTGTGCAGTGCGGTCCCCCGTGCTGCTCCTGCACGGCCGAGGGGCACTGCCAGGGCGAGCTCCAAGGGCTCCCAGCCCTGCCCCTGGGCTCAGCTTCAGCTGCCATCCCCTGTCCAGGAGCACAGCCAGCCCTGCCCCAGCGACAAAAGCCAGACCCGCTCCTGCCACCCCGACAGCTCTGACCCCAGTGTTAAAAATAGGTTAGAAACGGTAGTGAAATAGTTGGTGGCTGTTAAGCATGTGCTGTTAGTTTGGTTGTGGTAAAAGCAGTTAAAAGGGAGTTATGAGAAATATGGTACTCAATGTAGCATAGCACACCTGAGCAAAGTGCACCACCCCAAGGGAAACAGAAGGTGTCCCTGCCATGGCAGGGGTGGCACTGGGCGGGTTTCAGGTCCCTTCCCACCCAACCGTTGTGGGATTCCCTGAAGGTGTGAAGTAGCACGCCCCTACCAAGGGTTACCCCACCACCCTGAGCAGGGAATAAATTGGAATAAATCTCCATCCCAAGGGAGAAGCTGCGCCTCTTGGAAAGAGAAGCTCTGTAAAGACTCTGGCTCCAGAACGAAGTTACTTTGGGAAATAAGGACAATTCAATTGAAATGTAATTATTCACCACTAATTTTCTGACCTTCTCTTGTTAAAGAAATGTTTGCAACATCACAAAGAGAACCAGAAATGGTGCAATGAGGAATTCTAGGGAAAATAAACGATCAGTAAACAGCTGAAGAGCACCTCGGTGCTCACATGTCCTGGTTAGCAGGTCTGAGTAATGAGGAAACTTGTAAAAATTAAACTGTGGGTTGTTTGTGCCACAATGATTAAAAAAAGAAGAGTCAAACAGTTGGTGAATTTATATGCAATGAATAAATGAATCAGTTCTATTTTCTCCAGAGGAATCAAAGCAAACAAGAGAAGGGCTCTGTATCTGTGCACACAGCATTGTTTTCAAACCTCAGCTGCTACAAAGCAGAAAATATTTGCAATGGGGAGAACAATTTGAGAAATGAAATCACTGTGGGAGGGGGAGTTTGCAGTTCTGCTGCTCTCCTGATATCAGCAAAGCCCATCAGGATTTTGTCTTGGTGTGGGGAGCAGAAGGAAATGAGAATGTCAGGGGAGGACAGCACCTGGAGGAGGAATTATTGCTTCATTGTCTCCTGCAATGCCTCTAATGGATCCTCTGGGAATGGGAGCTACAAAATCAGCCTGCAGCACAGGGATGGGGTGATTACCTCCGTGTCCAATTAAAGTTAACGTTGGGTGATTTGTTAGGGGCATGGTCCTGCTTGGCCAGGGCAGCCGTGGGGCTGTGGCTGCTGCTGGAGCCGTGCCCTGCAGCTGGGGGGACTCAGGGACATTCCAGCCTGGGAGGCTCAGCTCAGGAACGGGAATTTTGGAGGAGATGCCAGGTTTGCAAATGTTTTGTGCCTTTGGTACCTTGCAGCATGGGGGACCTTGGCATAGTGGGAGTGTTCGGCCCTGAGACCCTGCCCTGACCCCATCCCCACCTCCTGGAATCAGTGTTCAGCTCCCAGCTAAAACCAGGTCTAGATTGGAGCCAGCCTGGGCTCCCCACACTGCACCTGGGCAGGTCGAGCTTTTTGGAAATTGCTCTTGGATCATGCACAGTGCATCAGCCTCAATCCCAGCACAAGCAACATCCTCCAGCACAGGGTCTGTGATAAAGCAGACCCATCCTGTGGCCTCTGTGATGCTCTTGGGCAACCCCTTGAGGCAGAGGCTGATCCCAGAGCCCACGGGCTGATCCATACCCCTGAGCTGGCACAAAGCTGGCTGAGGACATGTGAGCATCCCTTGCTCCCTCCTCGAACAGTGCTTGAATGAAAACCCCTCCACCAGCACACAAATGTCCCAGTGGTGTGTTCAGGCAGCTCCCTGCTCCTGCCCAGTGCCTCAGGCAGCACAGGGACTATGGAGATGTTCTCCTTTTCTCCTCACACTGCCTCGCTGCGTTGTCCAGCTTGGCAAACCCTTCCCTTTCCCTGCTCTGCTTGCTGTGAAGCAGGAACAGATTGTGATGGCAGCAGACAGCAGAGCTGACAGCTCTCAGCTCCCCCAGCTGCCTCAGCTCCTTCAGCTCCCCAGCTCCCCCAGCATCCTCATCTCCCTCATCTCCCTCAGCATCCTCATCTCACTCATCTCCCTCAGCTCCTTCATCTCCCTCAGCTCCTTCATCTCCCTCATCTCCCTCAGCTCCTTCATCTCCCTCTCCTCTCTCAGCTCTCTCAGTTGTCTCAGCCTTGGTTATTAAGCTAATTTTTCCAGCCCCCAAAGTGCCATCCTAGGAGCCCTTTGGAGCTGCTCATCTCCTGTGCTCCCTCACAGCACCACCCAAGTCCTTCATGCCCAGAATGGAGCTCCCAGTTCCTTCTTTGCCACAGAATCCCAGAATGCTTTGGCTTGGAAGGGACCTTGATGATGATTTTGTGATTTTGCTCCACCCCTGCCATGGCAGGGACCCCTCCCTCTGCCCCAGGCTGCTCCAAGCCCATCCAGCCTGGCCTTGGGCACTGCCAGGGATCCAAGGGCAGCCCCAGCTGCTCTGGAATCTGCTGCGTTCCCTGCACCCCCTCCCTGCAGGGGTGGTGTGGCAAACACTGAGAGCTCTGGCTCTCCATGGCACAGGAATTCTCATCTCTTTTAGGCTGCTTTGCCCATTCCCCACAGTCCCATCCCTGCCTCCTTGGCAGGGTCAGGAGAAGGGGCAGGATGGGATGAGAGCATGGGAGAGGCAGGAGGAGCCAGGAATGTTCCAGAGCCCCAGCACAGGAGGAGATGCTCCAGGCATGTAAAAATGAAGCCTAATTAAAATGAATGAGAATTATTTTTATCTCCTTAAACAATTGTACGATCACATTTTAATTAAAATAATGTTAAAACATTTCTCCTTTTTTTGGATTTTGCTAATGTAGATGCTCATGGTCTTATCACAAATAGACAAAGAGCCTGGAAGGACTTTTCCTTTTCCTAAGAGGCTTTTAGTGGCAGTAAATTAAGATCTATGGATATGTGTGAGGAGAATGGGCATGAAAACATCACCGAGTTAAAGTCTGTGTCTGGCTGAGGTTTTATTTTCTCCTTCCCATCCTTTAACTGGATTTTGATGTTGTGAAGTTGTTCCTGCCACAGAGCTCTTGACTGAGAGAGAATTGATGCTCTGGGGCAGCACTGGGCTCCTGGCAGGCTCCTTGTACCTGTTCCAGCTCCTTTTAGGGAGGTTCTGTGCCCTGTGGTGACCAAATCCCCGCTGTGATTCCTCCTCTGTTCCTCAGGAAGGTGCAGGTCCCTGTACAAGATCTGGAGCTGGGCTGGAAGGAGAGGTCTGGGAAGGATGAGTGGAGTGGGGGGAAAAGGGAATCTTGGGGAGATAAGAGAGGAGAAGAGATTTCAGTGGGCAAAAGGTCCTGTGTGTTTAGGCTGAGGAGAATCCTAGAATCCTTAAGGCTGGAAAAACCTCCAAGTTCATCAGGTGCAACTCTGAATCCCATCATTCCCACTAAACCCCATCGTGAAGTGCCACATCTGCTGAGTTTTGGACACTTCCAGGGGTTGGGGACTCCTCCACTGCCCTGGGCAGCCTGGTCACGCTTTAAGCACTCTCCCAGTGAATAAATTTTCCCAAAATCTACCCTGAATTCTGACCCCAGGTGATTCCCTTGTCCAGTCACCTGTTACCTGTCCATGGGCTCCAGGGTCAGGAGCTTTGCCTGGTGAGGTCCCAGCTGAACAAACCCATCAGAAATTCCCATCCCAGGGGTTGGTGGGGCTTTTAAAGGCCCCAAGGAATGTTTGGAAATGTCAGCTGACACATGCAGGGCTCACACCCGCACTCAGAGCTTGGCACAATTCATTTGCTCATTAACATTCAATTAAATTGGGTTGGAACAAAGCTGATTGAAGAGCAGAACTCAGGCTGAGAAGGTTGGGGCTGCTCAGTCTGGAGAAGGAAAAGTTGTGTGGGCAAAATTGGGCAAAAGTTGTCCTCATGGCAAAATTCCAGTGTCTGGAAGGGTTACAGGGGACCTGGGAATGGAATCTGCACTGGGAACTGGAGTGACAGGACAGGGGGAATGGGTTCTGAGTGAGACAGAGGAAATTTTGGATGGGGAAGAAATTCCTGCCTGGGAGGGGGGTGAGGCCCTGGCACAGGGTGCCCAGAGCAGCTGGGGCTGCCCCTGGATCCCTGGCAGTGCCAAGGCCAGGCTGAATGGGACTTGGAGCAGCCTGGGACAGTGGGAGGGGTCCCTGCCAGATGATCTTTAAACTCCTTGCCAACCCAAACCTGTCTGGGATTCTTTGCACCAAAAACCCCAAGAGGGAGCACAGTAGAGCTGCCTTTACAACGAGAGGATTTAGAAATCCAGAATTTTGTACTGAAAAGGAAACAGAATTTTGATCATGAAACACCTTAAGTGGTTTGAAGCAGAAAATTCCAACACTCTGGATTTTTGAAGGCTGGAATTAAACCTCTCCAATTTATTGATTTTTAACATTTATTTCTGAAGGGTTTTTTCTAAAAAGTAGAGACTTTTCATTCCCACACATCCCATTCCCAGGAAAGGAGGAGGTTGGAGCCCTGCGTCAGCCAAAGGGCAAAGGCACAGCTTTACCAAGCCTTGTTTATCAATTAACCCCATTTTCCAGCCCCAGAATGCTGCCCTAGGAGCTCTCTGGGGCTGCTCAGCTCATTTGCTCCTTCACAGCAACAGCCAGCTCTTTTTCTGCTGCCCCAGAGGAAACCCTGAGGTTGAAATCAGATCATTTCTGTAAATAAAACTGCAGGACCTGAGGCAGCCCCCTCAGTGCCAGCATGGATTTCCATCACACCAGGCAGAACTGCGGTGACGTCTCTGCAGGAAGGAGAAGCACCAAACCTCCCTCCAGCAGCGATTTCCTCATCCCTGAGCTGCTCCAGGAGGACACAGACCCGTCTGTCTGCCTTGGGACACATTCCTGTGTGTCCCTGTGGCAGCTCCAGAGCACAGGTGTGACAAAGGGATGGAAGGAGGGTCACAGGGGGACAGGTGACACAGCAGGAGGAACTTCGCTGGCTGGTGGCACTTCCAGCCTGAAGGAGTCAGGATCAGAAGGGCTGGAGCTGGTTGGAGGCTCGTAAGAAATATTCAAAATGTTTAAGGGTTTTAAGGATGATTGAGAGCTAATTGTGGGGAGTGGGGGTGGTGTGAATTAGGTCTTTACCAGAACTGGTTTCTCCTTTGCTGGAAATGTGTGTGGTTATTAAAAATATGTACAGAACAGAGAAATGGGGCATCTGAGAATGGAGATGGTTTGCTTTGGCTGATTTATCACCAAAAATTTTGATGCTTTTAGGGTCCTTGCTGAGGATGGGGTCTCCTGCACCCCCCCCAGTGCTCAGGAAAGATCTTTGCTGGGAGAGGAGCTCCCCTCCTTGGGCATTTCCCCTGGCACCCCTCTGTGACACAGAGACCTGTAAAACTTCACCTTTATCTTTCAGTTCTGGAGGAATGGGAATGCAGGCAGGGAAAGGAGGGTTAGAGCTGAGCAATTCAGGCATTACCAGAGCCATGAGCCCCTGCTGAAGCTCGTCTCCAGCCCCAGCTCTCCATCACCCCCCTCATCCCTGTCCCCTCCTCTCACTCCAGGGATGCTGTTCCCTGGCTCCACACTTGCAGGACATTCAAACAAAAGATTCCCAAACCCATGCAGAGCTCTGGGAGCACAGCCCAGGGCAGAGTTTGTGCTGCCTGAGGTGTGGAGGGCAGAAACTCCCCAGCCTCTGGAATTCCTCTGAGGGGCAGGAATCTCTCACGAGCTGCTGGTGTGGGAACTGGTGAAATAGGTGGATCCTGCTCAGTGTTCCCTGGCTCAACACCCAGAGGATTGGAGGAGAAATCATGGAATCCTGGAGTGGGTTGGGTGAGAAGGGGCCTTAAGATCCACCCAGTGCCACCCCTGCCATGGCAGGGACACCTCCCACTGTCCCAGGCTGCTCCAGCCCCAGTGTCCAGCCTGGCCTTGGGCACTGCCAGGGATCCAGGGGCAACCCCAGCTGCTCTGGGCACCCTGTGCCAGGGCCTGCCCACCCTCACAGGGAACAATTCCTCATTCCCAATCTCCCATCCAGCCCTGCCCTCTGGCAGTGGGAGCCATTCCCTGTGTCCTGTCCCTCCATCCTTGTCCCCAGTCCCTCTGCAGCTCTCCTGGAGCCCCTTCAGGCCCTGCCAGGGGCTCTGAGCTCTCCCTGGAGCTTCTCCTCTCCAGGTGAGCCCCCCCAGCATGGCAGAGGTTTCCCACCCTGGGATCATCTTCCTGGTCCTGGCCATGCTCAGCAGCATCACAGCTCCTGTTCCCCGAGTCTGTCTCCATTCCCACATTATCTGGGCCATGAGACCATGGATCCCATCTCTGCCTAGCATTGAGGGCATGGATCCCATCCCTGCCTGGCATTTGGGGCACAGATGCCATCCTTTGCCTGGCATTTGGGGCATGGATGCCATTATCCCTGCCTGGCATTCCTGCAGCTGGAAGGTGAGTGCCTGGTTCCTCCACACACAGTCTGAGGGAGCAGCCCCATGACAGGACATGGGTGTGATGGCTGCATGGCCACGGCCCCGCTGGAGTTTCCCGTGTTTCTGAGCTGCAGCCACAGCTCACTCCTGCCCCAGTGAATCTGCTGGGGTCCTGACCGTGTAGAGGTGAGGGCCCTGCCCTAAGTGCATCCATGAGCCCATGAAGGAGGGGTGGGGGAGCAGAGGGAGCGATCTCAGCTGGCCCCGTGGCAGCTGCAGGCTCCAAGCCACAGGAGGCAATTCCATGGAATCGCTGCCTCCCGTCAGGGCAGCTCCAGCTCCTCTCCTCCATCAGCTCCTCCTGTGTGTGCTGCTGCTGTGTGGCTGCTCTGGGCTCTGGGAAGGAGCCCCTGAGCTCGGGCTTGGTGCTGCTGGAGCAGCGACACGTCCAGCCCCAGAGAGCTGATCAGAGCAGCAGTGGAAAGGGAATGGGAATGGGAACATTCCCTGCCTTCAGCCCCGGGCTCGGCGGCGTCTGCGCTGCTCCAGCAGCTCCCAGGCACGGCTGAGCCCACACCAGGTCTGGTGTTTCCCTCACAAGTCCCACATCCCAGCTGGAGTGCGGCACCTGAGAGCATCAACAGCGGGAGGCAGGGCAGGGGAGGTGGGAATGCGGGGGGCTGGATGCTGCTCCTCCTGCTGCTCCTGGAGCCGCGGCAGCTGCGGCTTTAATTACAGGGATTCAAGGGAAAACCTCGACAAACGAGACACAAACCAGAGAGCTGGCCTCGTGCCTGGGAAACCATCTGAGCTGGGCTGCACCGGGAATGGGAATGAGAATGGGGAATGGGAACGGGAATGGGAACCGGAATGGGAATGGGAACGGGAATGGGAATGGGAACGGGAATGCCACAGGCAGGATGTTTCTAAGGGTCACCGGGGGGCAACAGAGCTTCAGCAAAGAAAGGAAGCACAGGCAGGGGACAATCGAGTCCTGAGGGGAGGAGACGATGAGCCCAGCTCAGGCTGATCCCAGCTCCCTGCTCCTCCTGCTGTCCCCAGGCTGAGAGCTGCAGTGGGGAGATGCTGCAGGAAGATGCTGGGAAAGAACATGGAAATGCATTTGTCTGGCTGGAGTCCCCCCTCTGCTCCTCATCAACAATTAGAGCTGCTAATGAAGAGCTCATTTACTGGGATTTAACAGAGCCCTTTGCCCCCAGCGCTGCTGCCCAGCCCTGTTCCCCCATCCCCTCCCCACACCTGCCAGGACTCTCCAGGCAGTGCCAGGGCTGGACAGAGCCCCCAGCCCAGCCAGGAGCCTTTCTCACATTGTGGGAAGACAAAGAGTACAAAAAGGAATCAATTTGTCAGAAAGCTCGTAATGAGCTGGTGCGGAGAGCTCAGCCAGGTTCTGATGACCTCCGGGTTAATTAACCTGCAGCAGAACCCCGTGTCTCCTCACTCTCCTTGGCTGATTGTCTCTCTGGCTGAGGAGCTGCTCCTCGTGTGACACCTCCAGGTGCTCTCCTGCCTCCCTGCTCTGCTGGCAGAGGTGCCAGGAGCTGACCTGGCTCCCAGCAGAGCTTCAGCCCTCATTTGTCACAGCTCTGTGATCACACCTGGCGGAGCGCTCTGCCTGCAGCCACTGCCATCCCAGCTCCAGGGACATGCCAGCTCCAGAGACATCCCAGCTCCAGGGACATCCCAGCTCCAGGGACATCCCAGTTACAGGGACATCCCAGCTCCTGAGACATCCCAGTTACAGGCACATCCCAGATCCAGGGACATCCCAGATCCAGGGACATCCCAGATCCAGGGACATCCCAGATCCAGGGACATCCCAGATCCAGGGACATCCCAGATCCAGGGACATCTCAGATCCAGAGAGATCCCTGTTCCAGGGACATCCCAAATGCCAGGGACATCCCAGCTCCAGGGACATCCCAGCTCCTGAGACATCCCAGATCCAGGGACATCCCAGATCCAGGGACATCTCAGATCCAGAGACATCCCTGTTCCAGGGACATCCCAAATGCCAGGGACATCCCAGCTCCAGGGACATCCCAGATCCAGGGACATCCTCATTCCAGGGACACCTCGGTTCCAGAGACATCCTGGTTCCAGAGACATCCCTGTTCCAGGGACATCCCAAATCCCAGGGACATCCCAGCCCCGGGGTTTCCTGCCAGGAAAGGGTCTCAGTGCCAGGCAGGGCAGGGTGGGGTGCAGGGAGAAGGGAGCACACATGGCGTGACCTGGGATGGGAGAGCTGATGCCATGACAAGGAGAAACTCCTGGAATGGGAGCACCTTGGAGTTCTGGTGGCATTTCATCTCCCTCTGGAAAGAGGAGGAGGGCTTCAAACACTGAACCTGTAGGTGCAGCTTCCCTGTTCTGGATGGATTGTGGAGCTTCCCTGTTATGGGAATATTTAGGTCCTTTTCACGTCTAGGAAAGCAGGAGTGGGAGCAGAGGGGACACCCCTTGGAGCTGGGAAAGGACAGGAAGGGTCAAACTGCCAAGGTTCCTCTGTGCCCAGGCAGTGAGTCCTGAGCCTCTGCACAGGATGAGGTGACATTCCCACAGGGAGAGGCTGTGGAGCTGAGTGAAAGCAGCCCCCGAGGGTGGCACCTCTGCCAGGGACAGGGACTCGGCTGCTCCTGAGCTGAAGTGTGACTGGAAATGGGGTAGGAGCTGCCCTGCAAGAGGAGCAGCACCAACCACTCTCTGCTGACAATTTCAGTCTCAGCTCCCTCCTCTGCCCCTCTGGCACTGACTGAGAGCCTCCCATGGCCAGGAATTCCTGCTCCTCCCTGCCTGGGGGATGTGCTCCAGCTGATGCTTCCTTTGCACGGATCCACCAAGCAGAATTAGCTCCTTTGTTCTTCTTCTTTCCCAGTGGGGAGCAGGGATGAGTTCAGTGGTCACAAACAAGGTGGGGGAATTGTTGGGAGGAGGTGCCAACATCCTTTTGTCTCCAGGGACAGTCACAGCCATGGATCTGGCAGGTAAAGGATGTGGACAGGTGGGAAGAGGACATGGCCAGGTGATAAAAGAGACACGAACAGGCAATAAAAGAACATGGGCAGGTGAGAAAAGGACATGGCCAGGGGAGAAAAGGACATGGACAGGCACTAAAAGGACATGGATAGGTGATAAAAGTATGTGGCCAGGCAAAAAAATAACATGACCAGGTAGTAAAAGGATATGCCCAGGTGGGAAAGGAACATGGCCAGGTGATAAAAGGACATGTACAGGTGGGGAAAGGCCATTTACCAGGAGGTGAAATGGGAGCAGCCCAATTCCCAGGGATCAGGCTGTGGACACTTCATCCAGAAATGGTCTCCAGGCTGTGAGCACAGCCACGAGCTGGATTTGGGGAATGTGTTATTGCATCCCTGTAGGGCCAGGGTTTGGGAGTGTGTTATTGCATCCCTGTTCAGCCAGCTTTGGGATGGTGTTATTCCATCAGTGGAGGGCTCCGTGGCATGGCAGGGATGGAAGGGGCAGAGCTCAGCCCCTGCTCCCCCCCAGCAGCTGCAGGGGCAGAGTTTTCCATCACAGGGCTCGAGGCTGCACTGGAGCTGCAGGAGCAGCTGGGCCAAGCTGTTCCTTTGGATAATGGTGGAGAAAGGAGGCCTGGCTGTGCCCACCCCCTGCCCTCCCCAGGCACAGGGTGCTGCTCCCCGGGCTGGCACCTCCCAGCTCCCACCCCGCTGCCCTCACCCTGGGAGGGTTTGATGTTTGTTAAACCTGCCTGGTGTCACCAGGTCCCATGGTGGCTTGGTTTGAAAAGCCAGGTGCCTGCTAAGCAAGGCAGGAGCCTCCCTTGAAATGGAAAATGTAAACCTTCTCCCACTGAATTGTTATAATTTTGAAATTAAGGGGCTCTCAGGCAAAGATTGGGAATAGGAATAACAGTTCTTTAATAGGGAAGAACATTTCAAAAAGTAAAATAAACAATGCAGTAATACAGAACAGCACTGCCAGAGTCAGAACATGCCCTGGCCCCCTGTGTGTCAGGGTGGTGGCACAGCCCCATCCCATGGGGGCTCAGCCCTCCTGCAGTGCCAGCTGTGCTTCTGCTGGAGCAGGGATCCTGCACAAGGCTGCAGTTTTCCTCTGCAGCTCCAGGGCTGCTGGAGATGGGCCTGCTCTCCCTCTGGGAATGCAGGGCAGGAGAAAGCTGCTCCTCTGGGAATGCAGGGGGCAAAGGCTGCTGTGCTGTTCCAGGCTCAGATTGGATCCAGGTAGGAATGCTTGGCTCCTGCCCTGGGCACAGCATCTCCCCAGGGGATGCTGGAATTTGATCAGCCATGCAGGGACACTCAGTGGCCATGAACAGCAGAGATCTCCTGGAGGGAGGATTGGTTGTAGAAGAGATAAACTGCCCAACGAACAGCACATACCTGCCCCACTGACAGATGATAACAGAACACACACTTCTCTTGCAACCCAGGACACAGATTGTTGGGGTTTCCTTCCCAGCTGGGACAATGGGATTTTGGAGCACAGCAGTGGAGTTTTCTCCTACAGGATGTTGAGCTGCCCCAGTTCTACTCAGAACCAGCCAGGGCCGTGTCTGGAGGCAAAGTCAGACCTTGAAAATCCCTGAAAGGTTTGTGCAGCTCAGAAAGACAGGACTCAGTGCTGGAAGTGGGAGCTGGAATTTGCTTTCAGCTTAACATGTGAAAAAAACACCTAAAAGAGGCTCTGGGTGACTGAAAAATGAACATTCCTGAAATGTTCTTCACATGATAAAAAAAATCAGTAAATCCAGGGGACATCAATGACAGGAGACATCAATAACCCATCAATCAGGGGATTGCTTGGATTGCACTGGAACATTTATTTGTCATTAGCAAGCAGTTATTAATTATAATATTATTAATAATATTGTCATTTTGCTTGGATAAAGCCCACTGGATGGGCTTTAAAGTCCTTTCCAACCTAAACCAATCTGGGATTCTGTGGTTCTTCCAGGACCCCTCCCAGCTTTCTGATAAAGTGCTGGACCTGGAATCTCTCAGCTTCCTTTCTGAAGATCTCCTGGGGATTTTGGCTCCGTTCTCCAACAAGGGGAAGCCCCAGGTGTGGGGAAAGGCCTGGCCCATCTGAAGGAATCAGTGATGGACCAAAATCCCTTTTCCAGCAGTGCTGTCAAGTCCAAACATCCAGAAGTCCTCATTCAGCTCTGCTTCCATCACACAACCCTTCCCAGGACCATCACCCTCCACCAGCCCTGAGTCCTGGAAACATTTTTCTCCTCTGCTGCTCAGGGGAAGAACCTGAAACCCCTTCCCCAAGAGCCACCTGGGAAGTTCTGCATCCCCCAAAACTTCAGAGCCACTTTCTCCAAGATCTGGAGTTGCCTTTGGAAGCATCTGCCTTTTAAATGGAAAATGTGTCAGATTCTCCTTTGTAACTGATTTGGGGAGTTTGGGAGCTGGAGGGGAGGTGTTATTTTTAAGTTTTATCAGCAGTGCTGAAGTTACTGAGCTGGAAGCTGAATCTCATCACATGCCTTGGAGTCTTGAAACTTTCATAAAAATAGAGCTCAGCTCCCAGTGCCACCTGCAGAGGTGAGCTCAGGCTGCAGCAATTGGCTCAGGAAGGCTCCTCCTCAGTTCCTAAAAGTTCTTTTTCTGCCAGCTCTAAGAGTCCCTGGATACCAGAGATGATCAATTCCTATTGAGCTAATGAGTGCTGTTTGTTGGTCGCTGAATCCATTCTTTTTCTAAGGCACATGAAGTGGATAAGGAGTGCAATGTAGCCTTGGAATGCTGTCATTGCCCCTCTCTGGATGTGAGGAATGTGTGATAAATCCATGTCCTGGGATGCTCCTGTGACCCCTGAAGTGATGAGAGGAGGGGAGGTTTGGCCTGAGCCACATCCCATGGCTCTGGAGCTCCCCAGGGTTTTCTGGTTTGGAAAATCCTCCCTCTCCAAGGCTGGAACTGGACCTTGTCTTGTGTTCTCTGGCTCCCGTTGCTGAGCTGAGCCCCTGAGGAGGAGGCAGAGCAGGGAGAAGGGCAGCCCTGGCTGCCAGCCCTGCCCTGCTCGTGGCCTGGCGTGGCCTCTGCAGCTCCTGGCTGGCCCCGTGCCACCCCTGCCATGCCTGCTCCCCTGGCACACAGCGCAGCTGGGGCTCCTGAGGCTCCCAGCTCCTCAGGAACTCAAAAGGAGGGCACAGAAACACCAGGAAAAGCAGGAGGAGAGAAGATGAAAGCTGGCACTTCTCTCTCGAGGCAAGGCAAGAAATAAACCTGAGTCCTCCTCCTTCCCTACTGCCTTTTTGTATGAGTTACCACATTTGTTTTCTTTCTTGGCCTAGGAGATGGGTTTGTGCCCAAAATGGATCATGTGCTCCCTCCTTGCTGGCTGACAGCTCCTGGGGGGAGCAGGGAGCTTTTCCTTTCTGCTCCACCATTGAGGCCTGGCTGGAGCTGAGGCCCAGCTCGGGCAGGATCCGGCACCGAGCCCCAGGAATTCCATGGAGCTGCTCCAGGCACTTCAGAAAAGGCTGGGAAAAGGCAGTGGTGACTTAGTGGGGGCATTTAGGAGAGCTGGGTTTATCCAGTCCCAAACCACCAGACTGGGGGCTATTTCTGGAAGGGAGATGGTGCTGCCTGCTTCTCTCAGGTCTCTGATGAAGAATTGTGACAAAAAGGACCTGGAGCAGCTGGGATGAGTCCAAAGGAGGCCAAGGAGCTGCTCCAGGGCTGGAGCCCCCCTGAGCCAGGCTGGGAGAGCTGGGGGGGCTCTCGTGCAGAGGAGAAGCTCCAGGGAGAGCTCAGAGCCCCTGGCAGGGCCTGAAGGGGCTCCAGGAGAGCTGGAGAGGGACTGGGGACAAGGGATGGAGGGACAGGACACAGGGAATGGCTCCCACTGCCAGAGGGCAGGGATGGATGGGAGATTGGGAATGAGGAATTGTTCCCTGTGAGGGTGGGCAGGCCCTGGCACAGGGTGCCCAGAGCAGCTGGGGCTGCCCCTGGATCCCTGGCAGTGCCCAAGGCCAGGCTGGACACTGGGGCTGGAGCAGCCTGGGACAGTGGGAGGTGTCCCTGCCATGGCAGGGGTGGCACTGGGTGGGCTTTAAGGGCCTTTCCAACCCAAACCATTCCAGGATTCTGAGGAAGTGTCTGTCTGATCCATCTGGGGAAGTTTGGGGCTCTGCCTGTGACCGAGTGTCCCAGGCCAGCCCTGAGGGTGAGAGTTTGTTCCTTGTGTGTAAATTCTCTGCCCAGCCTCACCTGCAGCCGTGGCTCTTCAGGTCTGATGCTGGAGGACAAGGAGAGCTTCAGGAAACCAGGATGGAGTGGAGGAAAAGCAATGGGGTCGTGGAGAGAAACTGCTCTGAAGGGGGGAGCTGCTGGAGCTCGAGCTGCTGTCCAGTGTCCTGAGCACAAATCCAGCCAGTTACATTTGAGAGCCTCCATTTCCTTTGCAGACTGCAGAGAAATGTGAGCTCCTGCTTTGGGGTGCTGGGGCCAAGGTTCCCAGAGCCAGGAGTCAGGATAACCCAGCCCCATGGGTTGTGTGCTTGTGTTTGCTGTGGCTCTCTCTGCCTGGGTGGCTCCAAGCTGGAAGCAAAAGAGGGCTTGGTCCCAAGGTCTCACATTTTATAGGTTTTGGCTCATTTGCATATTGGAGTTAATTGTCCAGTTACAGCCCCAGCCCATGAAGTCCTTTCCTTCTTGTTTTTCTCTCCTCAGTCCATGTTGTTTATACTCTTGGGCCCCTAGATGGGACCCAAACCCACAATCCCCATCTTAGGAAAGTGAAAGTGTCCTGGCCTCTCCCAAATCCCCCTGAACTGCCTCTGCCAGGGCTGCTCCTGCTGCCTCTGTCCCAGCTCCTGTCAGCAAACTCACAGCTCTGCGACTGAACCTTGGAGCCTTGGAGCCTCGTCAGAGAAGGCAGAGAACAAAAGAAACCTGGGGATGGATGGAATGAATGAATGAATGAATGAATGAATGAATGCAGGGCTGAGCATTCCCAAAATCTCTGTGTCCCATGTTATGAAACAGAGACGACATTTCTGAGCCTGATCCCACTATTGATGTGTGCAGAGACATTTGTTCAGTGCTCACAGTAAACACCTTCCAATCGATGCAAGGAAATGCAGCTGGGATTTTATTGTCCTCAGGCTTTGTATTTGGAGAAGAATTGGAATTTTCTCTTTTATTCCTCGCCTCAGAAAGTTTAAGAGAGTGACTCTTGAATGAAGCACAGCGGGGGCAGGTGAAGGATGGGACAAAGGCAGGAACCATGACTGGCAAAGGTTTTATTGCACATCTTGGGATTTATTAGTTTCCTGCTCCCCCCACCCCCCCAGACTGTTTCCACAGACCAAGAAAGGTAAACCCATAACAGGGAAAATACAGGTTGGGAATTGAGAATTAGTGAGAGAAAGAAAAATGGGGAAATCCCTGAGCTTGGCTGAAGATCTGCAGGAGGTGATCCCAGTCCTCCAAGTTCTGATTCTGTGGGTAGTCCCTGACTCAGCTCAGGGAATGGGCAGGAAACCAACCCAGAAATAAAATAAAATGCAACAATGGGAATATAAAAATAAACCCACAGAATCCCAGCCTGGTTTGGGTCAGTAGGGAACTTAAAGGGACCTGGTGCCAGGGGGTGGGAACAGTCCTGGCTTACCTGGATGCTCTGCCTTAGCCTTGGAGTGGATCTTGGTTTAACAGTGGCAGCAGTGCTGCCAATTCCTGCTGCAAATCCCTCCAAAGGAGCCTCTGGCATTTCTCATTGGGGCTCAGGGTGCTTGCCTGAAAAATTCAACACCTTTCTATGAATTCCCTGTATTCCCAGCAGCTCAGCCATGAGCTCCTGCCCCTGGAGTTCTCCCAAGAGAAGCTGAGTTCTCCCAGCTGCTGAACCTGAGCTGCAGCTGCCCTGGGCTGGAATTCCTGCCCTGGGAATGGTGCTGGAGGGAGCCCAAGTGGGAGCCTGAGCAGAGCAGGGGGTATAAAACTCTGCTTCTCTCATCAAGTGACAGCAGAGCCTCCCCAGGGCTCTGTCGAGGGCCTCATTTTTCAAACTCTCCCTGAAAAGCCCTGGACTTTAAAATAAAATAAAATAAAACTGGACTTTGTTGCTAACTCGGCAAAAAGCTGAGCCTCGTTCTGCTGACTTTGGGATCAGCTCTCTGAGAGCTGGGGTTCACGTTCAGACTGCTAAAATCAGTTCTTCAGCTCAGGTTTAAGCTGGAATTTAAGTTGTGCTGAGAGGAGGGGACTGGCTGAGCCCAGCCTGAGCTCAGCCTCACCCCAGTCCATTCATCATCTGGGCAGGGAGACTTCAGTGCCAGGCAGTCCTGGAATGGCATCCAGCATGTTTCATGTGCAGTTCTTTGCCAAAAACTGCTTTTCCATGCTCAGAATATTTGTAGAAAAGATAAGGAAAGGACATCACAGCCCCAGAGTCCCTTTCTTGGCCTGAGCCTGGCTCCCACTGGGGGCAGACAGTGCTGGGAATGGCCCAGCCAGGATCAGGGGGTTTGGGATCCATCCCTGGGGATTGAGAGCACAGAAAAGCAGTAGTGTTTGCACAGCCCATTGTACTTATTAATGGAAACGTAACAAGTGGGGGAAGATCCATAGATTTCGGAGCCAGGGCTTTCCAGGCAGGGAGAAGCAGCAGTTCCAACCTTTGGGTTTATAATGTCAGGTGAATCAGATGCCTGAGCCTGGCTGCTCTGGCAGACTCAGTGTCTGCACCATGTCAGCCTTGGGCAGGGCCTGACTTGGGGAAGGCAGAGGAAGGGGCTGGGAGGGGCCCTTTGGTCCCTTTGATCCCCAAAGTCTGGCAGCAGTGGGGGCTGCTCGGCTTTTTCTACAGGGAATCCCAGCTTTGGTTTCTACTTCCCTTTCTCTGGGTAAAGAGAAGCCTTTTCCACGTCCCCTGTGCTAGGCTGGTGCTCAGGGCCAGCTTGTCCCCAGAGCAGCCCCGAGTCCTTCCCTGCAGCCCAGCCCCAGCTCCTGCATTGCCACCCCCGTGTCCCCCTGCAGGGCTCCTGTCCTGGCCCAGCCGAGTGAGGAGCCCTGAGCTGCCAGGGCCAGAGCTCCTGCTGCAGCTCATCCCTTGGAGAGCACAGCCAGCACATCCCCTGGAGAGCAAACCCAACACTCCCAGCACATCCCCTGGGAGAGCAAACCCAGCACTCCTAGCACATCCCCTGGGAGAGCACACCCAGCTCATCCATCACACCCAGCTCATCCCTTGGAGAGCCCAGCCAGCACATCCCCTGGGAGAGCACACCAACACTCCCAGCACATCCCCTGGGAGAGCAAACCCAGCACTCCTAGCACATCCCCTGGGAGGGCAAACCCAACACTCCTAGCACATCCCCTGGGAGAGCAAACCCAGCACTCCTAGCACATCCCCTGGGAGAGCACACCCAGCTCATCCATCACACCCAGCTCATCCCTTGGAGAGCACACCCAGCACTCCTAGCACTCCCAGCACTCCCACCCAGCACACCCAGCACTCCCAGCACTCCCAGCACTCCCAGCACACCCACCCAGCACACCCAGCACTCCCACCCAGCACTCCCAGCACTCCCAGCACACCCATCCAGCACTCCCAGCGCACCCATCCAGCACTCCCAGCACTCCCAGCAGTCCCACCCAGCACATCCCTCGGGAGAGCACTCCCAGCACATCCCCCAGAAGGGATGCCAGGGGCTGTCCCGGAGCTCTCGGCGGGGCAGTCCGAGCTCTCCCTCTCTGCTGCTGCAGCCTCGTAGCCATAGAAACGCCGGGAATTTATAGGCACCACCCGGTGCCTTGGCTGGGTCTGCAGTGCCAGCAGCAGCAGTGCCAGGGCCCCAGACGTGCCCAGGGTGGCACAGACCTGTCCCCAGGGCTCTGGTGGGTGCCATGGGAGTCAGGCTTGGGGACAGCACCAGCTCCTGTGGGAATTCAGCAGCCTGGATTTGGAGCTCTCTGGAGGGGAGGATGGGGTCTGCTCCCAGCTGGAGCTGAGGGGGCACCGTGGTGCCATCCAGAAATTGTCACAACACGGCGATCTCTGATGGATTGGCACCAGCACTGCTGGGCCAGGAACATCTGCTCCTCACCAGATGGCCCTGGGAGGGACAGGAGGATGTTTGGAGCATTCTGCTCCAGTGGAAAATGTCCCTTCCCATGCCAGGGGTGGCGCTGGCTGGGCTTTGGGTCCCTTCCCACCCAGACCATCCTGGGACTCTGATTTCATGGAGATCTGCTCCCTTTGGGGCCCTCCGTCCATTCATGCAGCACCCCAACCCAAAGGTCTGGTTCCAAATATCTCCACATGCAAATGGGCTCTCGAGGATCCTGTTGGAATCTTCCTTCTGGAGCAGGAGCAGAGATTTGGAACCAATGTGTAGCATAAGAGTCTAAAATTAAACTTGTCTGTGAAGGGAGTGGAGTTCAAAGCCAGGACAGACCAAAGAACCTCAAGTGAACCTGAAACTTTGGAAATAGAAAATAAGCTTTGGATTTTCCCATGTTTTTCCAGGAAGGCACCAGCTCCTCCTGTGCTCTTCAGTCTCCATAAAAAAAAAACCTAAAGTCAAAACCCAAATAACTCTGAACAAAAAGACAAAACTGCACAGTGAGAGAAGGGTGGGAGGGAACATTTCACCAGCAGCTCTGCTCAAAACAAAGCGGATTTTCAGCTCCCTGATCACGAGGAGGATGTGAATAAAGGAATTAAAGCTGGGGATATTTTTTGTGATCACACAACTCCAGGAGAGCTGATGAAGTTCTTGGGAGATGCAGAAAGCAGCTGAGAAATGTCAAAGCAATGAAGGCATTTCAGGAGTGGCTGTTCCAAGGAAGTGACAGCAAAGGCTCGGTCCAGAAACACGGACTCCGCGCTGAGCTGGAGCAGGGCTGACAAGGAAAGGGGCAATTAAAAGGTAATAACGAGCCAGCTGCTTTTTCCACTGGCTGGGAATCCTTTGGACATGTTGGTGTCACAGTGCAGGAGCCAAACCTGAGCCTGTGCTCACTGCCAGCCAGGAATCCCTCAAAGGCACCCAGTGCCATGGCAGGGACACCTCCCACTGTGCCAGGGAGCTCCAAACCCATCCAGGCTGGCCTGGGGCACTGCCAGGGATGGGGCACCAGCATCCCAGGAAAAGCAGAGTCTGAGTGCATGCTTTGGGCAGTTCCTGAGCCGTTCCTCACTAAGCTGGGGAGAAGGAGATGATCCCTTTTAATTTATCATTGGTTTATTCCTTTAATTAAAAACTAAAACAATCATTAAAAGTGTGGTCACGTCCCATCTACAGCTGATTTCCCTGGGACTTTCTGTCCCTGAGCTACTGCTGTCCCTCAGCCCCCCCCCCCCCCCCTTTCCCCCCCCCCCCCCACCATTTCCACCCCTCCTGCACAAATCCCCTCACCCTAAACAGACCTTGGATAAGGTGACCTTGAAAGGGACTTTTCTTCTGATTAAGGAGCTTCTCCCCATCCTCCAGTCCCAACCCAGTCCTGGCACAGAGCTGGGATGGAGAGGGGTCCGTACATCCATTTATCCAAGATGTTGGGATCCATGCAAAGCTGGGTTAGGTCTTTCCCGAGGGAATTGCTGTTCCCTTTCGGACCCAGCTCTGTCCCACTGCACCCTCTGGGTGTTGGGATCAGCTCTCAGTGCTCAGTGCTTTGCTTCCTGCACAGGGAGAGGAGGTGGGGATTAAACTTTGTGTGGGGACAACAAATCAGAGAGTAGGACTGGGTTGGGAGAGCAGGGCTGGGGTTGGAGAACAGGGCTGGATTTGGGGTTTGGAGAGCAGGGCTGGGGTTGGAGAGCAGGGCTGGGGTTGGAGGGCAGGGCTGGGGTTGGAGGGCAGGGCTGGGGTTCGAGGGCAGGGCTGGGGTTGGAGGGCAGGGCTGGGGTTGGGGAGCTTGGCCACTAGAGGCCAATTCACTTCTCCACATTTTGCATCTCAAGACTGAAATATAAATTTTGACTCCTGAATTTCACTCTGGGCTCAGGGAGGGCAGCAGCTTAGGTAAGGATGTGTTTTCCAGTGGCTCAGTGCTTCCAGGAGAGGCTGGGAAGAGCCAGGGCTGTGCAGCACCCACAGCTCACCTCAGTGAAAGGCTGGGAGAGCTGGGGGGCTCACCTGGAGAGGAGAAGCTCCAGGGAGAGCTCAGAGCCCCTTGGAGGCACTAAAGGGGGTCCAGGAGAGCTGCAGAGGGACTGGGGACAAGGCCTGGAGGGACAGGACACAGGGAATGGCTCCCAGTGCCAGAGGGCAGGGATGGATGGGAGATTGGGAATGAGGAATTGTTCCCTGTGAGGGGGGGCAGGCCCTGGCACAGGGTGCCCAGAGCAGCTGGGGCTGCCCCTGCATCCCTGGCAGTGCCCAAGGCCAGGCTGGACACTGGGGCTGGAGCAGCCTGGGGCAGTGGGAGGTGTCCCTGCCATGGCAGGGGTGGCACTGGGTGGGTTTCAGGTCCCTTCCCACCCAGACCATCCCAGGATTCCATGACAGGATCTCTGCTGTTCTTTCCATGCTCCCCTGCTCAGACTCTGCCACAGAAGCTTTCCCAAGTTATTAAAAAGTCAAGGTCAGTCCCTTCCAGGCTGTGCTGACGTCGGGCTCTGCAGGTTCCCAGTCCCTGGGGATCCCTTTTCCTCACTCACCATCGGGCCGTGGCTGAATCCAGATGTTCAGCAATCTCCAAATTCCTCAGCTCATTAACTGGCATCCAATCTGACCTGGGAATTTCTGCTGCAATCTCATTTCTCTGCCCCAAGCTCAGGGACAGGCATTTGAAAACCAACAAGGTTCTTCTTGCAGTGCTTGAGCGTGAAGAATTTTTTGAAAATTATTATTATTATTATTATTATCATCATTAGTGCAGTGCTGGGGGATGAGTCCCCTCCCAGGCTGTGGAGCAGATTATGGAGCATTCCCATATCCCCATGCAGGAACACAAAGGAGAGGGGGCAGGAGGGATTATTTTAGCAGAACTGTTGGGATGGGAGTAATCATCACTAGTGCAGTGCTGGGGAATGAGTCCCCTCCCAGGCTGTGGAGCATCCCATATCCCCATGCAGGAACACAAAGGAGAGGGGGCAGGAGGGATTATTTTAGCAGAACTGTTGGGATGGGAATTGTGCTGCTTGGTGGGTTTGCCTTTGCCCATGAACATCCAGGGATTGGGACTGAGATTTTACTCTGGAGACTGAATTTAGGATGCAGGACATGGAAACAGACAAGGATCTGCTGAGTAAATTGTAAGCACAGAGCAAAAAGTGAAGTTTGTGGTGTTCTGCTGCATGGGGAAAGGCTGGACGTGGCTCTGGTAAACCTGGCTCAGCCAGGCCTGGCCTGTTGCTGGGAAGTCAGGGGTGGGGTCAAGGACAAAGGACATCCCTGGATATCCCATCATAAAGGACATCCCTGGGTGTCCCATCCCCATAAAGGCCATCCCTGGGTGTCCCATCCCCAGAAAGGACATCCCCAGGGGTGTATCACAGCCGGCATTAACACAACACAAAATCCTGGATCTCAGGGTCTTGGCTTTGCCAGGGAAAGACTCATCCCGGTTGCTCCTTCCCGAGGGATGCTCACCCCACTCCATCCTGCACAAGTCCAGGGATGCTGTTTTCCCCCATTCCCAGGCACTTCATTCCAGCATTTCACAGCCCCATGACAGAAGAGTTTCCCAATGTCCAACCAAAGCCTCCCTTGTTAGGAACAAATCCTGGTTAACCCGAAAGCTCATTTGTCAGGATGGCCACAGGGGCTGGGAAGGGCAGTTCCCAGGAGCAGGAGCTGTGTGCTGCAGCTTTTCTTGCAGCTCTGAGCACAGCAGGGATTGAATCCCGAGGCACTCCTGGAGGAGCTGTGATGAGGAACAGGGTAACTCCTTCCTTTTGCTGCTCTCACTGGGGGATAACTCAGAGCGGGGCAGGGAAAGGGTTTGGCAGCTCCAGGAGGATCCAGTCATGGAGGTGACTTGGAGACAGCCACAAGAAGCAGCAGATTTTTGGGCTCAGAAATGGGGAAATGTCCTTTTTTCTATCAAGGAAAACCACAGAAAATGCCCTCAAGCAGCTCCTGCCTTCAGGCGTGAAAAGAGAGGGATTGTTTTCCCCTCCTGCACCTTTCCTGGGACTCTGAACAGCTGAAATCCCAAATCTGTGACTGAGTTATTCTCTCTTATTGTTTCTAATTTGCTTGCCAAGCTTTGGGATACAAAGAGAAATCCAGGAATACAAAACGCTCTAAAATCCCACAAAACACCCAGCAAATGGATAAACACAAATGAGCTGTCCCTTGCAGCAGGACTGGAGTCTCCTTTAGCTCCTCAATGCCAGGGCCAATCCCATTATTCCCATTGCCAGCAAACAGCACAGCCGTTCCCTGCTCCATTGTATTGTCTGTGTTTTCTCCCAGCTCCACTAATTCAGTTTGGTGCTTGTGAAAAGATGGGAATCAAAGATTTTCCTGGGGTAAATCAGGATAAAGGAGTGATTTACAAAAAGTAAATCCTGAGCTGGGTTTTGTGGGACCCAGAGAGCAATTCCTGCAAACAGATGTGACATTCCAGCCATGGGAATGACCTGGAATTCAGACATCCCATCAATTCCAGAGGAACTGTAAAGCATCTCAGAGCAGCCTGAGTTACAGCCCAGCCACCTCCACCAGTGCATCCCACATCCAGCTCATTGCTGTTATTTTTCCACATAAATAGATCCAGAAGAGGAATTAATGTGTCCTGGGGACTGCAGACAGCTCTGGCTCAGGAGAAGGAGAGCAGGGGAAGGAATGGGGGGGGCTCTTTGGAACACGCAGCAAAGCAAAGGAATCCTGAGGGAGCTGGGATCCTTTGGGATGGGGCTCAGGCATGGGATGAGCTCTGTGGGAACCCAACTCCGACCCCTGGTCACTCAAAGGATGAGGCGGCAGCTCCTGTAACCACCCAGCCCCAAAGCCGTGGCACTCCTGCTGGTTTTGGGGTGCAGGATTTCCCTTCTTCAGTGCTCCAAACCCCAAACTCCCCCAGGCTGCCAGGTGGGTCCAGCCTGGCAGTGGCTGAGCAGGAGGTGACACCTGGGCAGGTGCAGCCCAGCCCAGCTGCCCTGGCTCCTGTAGAGGGTTTGGGATTAGGGGTTGGGAGGGGATGGGATGCCCTGCCCTCCCCATCCCACCCCATCCCATCCCATCCCATCCCATCCCATCCCATCCCATCCCATCCCATCCCATCCCATGGATCCCATACCACCCCATCCCATCCCGGCCCTGCCCAGCCCTGGCAGAGCTCCGTGGCAGCAGCCAGAGCTCCGGTCCCACCCCAGTCCAGCAGCAGGGTCGGTGCTGTCCCCATTGTCCCCTGCGCGCCCGGCCCCGAGTGTCGCTGAACTCGGGGAGCTGGGGTGGGCCCCTGAGCCTCTCTGCAGGGTGGGAATGGGCACCCCCAGGTGCCCAGGTTGCCCTTTCCCACAGAAATCTGTGGAATTCCATGCAAACATCTCCCACGGCTCCAGGTGTCCCCCAAAGTTCTGCTCCAAGGCTTGCCCACACTCCCCCAGGGCCTATGGGAAAGGGCAGAGGCACAAAAGGAAAGCAAAACACAATTCCTGTCCTTTGGGAGCCTCAGCCTTTTGGAATTCATTTTCCTTTCACATCAGAATGAACAGAGAAATTCAGAAATCCTTCCCCAAGCGGAAATTTCATTTTGGAAATGTCAGAACCCTCGCCTGGAAATGCTTCATTCTCCAACACTGAAGCAGGAGGATTTGAAAAAGCAAATGTAATCTATAAATATGAAAATACTCCTAAAACATGGATCCCATTCCATATTATTGAAATTCCTATTACACCTCACTGTGTTCCATTAAAACAACGACAAAACCCCTGAGTTAAATCCGACAAAAGCTGGAATTTAAGTGTCCCATTTTGAGCACAGATTATTTCCACTTCCAAGGGCAACTCTTCCCTCATTAGAGCTTCCCATTTCGGAAAAGAAGGGTTTTTTTCCAAAATCCAGTTCCAGTACAGGTTGTAGCAATAGCTCCAATTCCTCTCAGTGCTCCCAACCTCAGGAACCTTCACCCAGGGTGGGAGGGTTGGTGATGAGAGTGGGGGGTGAAGGAAAGGAGGATAGGAACAGAGAGGTTTCAGCTTCTCCTAAATTCAGTAATTCCCTTTCAGACTCCCTGCTGGCAGAGCCTCCATGGACCCCACACCCTTCTGGATGGGACCTTCCCCAAACGCAGGAGCCCAAGGGCTGTTGTTCAAAGGGGACACCTTTAAATTAACCACAACAAAGGGACACATTCAAGGAACTGGAAAGGGCCCAGGCTGGGGGTTCTGAGCTGCTGAGGGAGGAATTTGCTCCCTTTGGACAGGCCAGGCTGGACAATGGGGCTGGGAGCACTCTGGGACTGGGGGAGGTGCCCCTGCCATGGCCCTGGCTCAGCTTTAGGGTCCTTCCAACCCAAACCAGACCGTGATTCCATGAAATCATGGGGCTGAGAAATGTTCCAGCTGGGTGGCATAATCCAGCAGGAGCTCAGCTGAGCCCAGGCCTGGGAAAGATCAGCAGGGATCAAACACCCACTGCCAGGCCATGCAGGGACTCTGTCAGGGACACTGAGCCTGACAGCCCCAGTTCAGCTGCCAGATCCCTCAGGATCCCAGTTCCCTGCTTCTTCCCTCAGGATCCCAGTTCCCTGCTCTTCCCTCAGGATCCCAAATCCCCTGCTCCTTCCCTCAGGATCCCAGTTCCCTGCTCCTCCCACAGGATCCCAGTTCCCTGCTCTTCCCTCAGGATCCCAGTTCCCTGCTCCTTCCACAGGATCCCAGTTCCCCGCTCCTCCCTCAGGATCCCAAATCCCCTGCTCCTTCCCTCAGGATCCCAGTTCCCTGCTCCTCCCTCAGGATCCCAGTTCCCTTCTCCTTCCCACAGGATCCCAAATCCCCTGCTTCTTCCCTCAGGATCCCAGTTCCCTGCTCTTCCCTCAGGATCCCAAATCCCCTGCTCCTTCCCTCAGGATCCCAGTTCCCTGCTCTTCCCTCAGGATCCCAGTTCCCTGCTCCTCCCCAGGCTTTGAGGGGGTCTGGCTGAGGGAAGGGAAATCCCAAAATGGTGTTTCAGAGCCTCGCTCAGCCTCGCTGCTCCTCCAGCCCAGAGAGGCATTTACATCTTTTCTAAAGCAGTGTTTGGGCTGTGTTTGTGTGGAGAACACAGAAGCAATTGGAATGTAACAGCCTGAGTGTTCCTGAGCTCATTCCTGCTCACTGGGGCCGGTGTCTTTGTGTGTTCAGGCCACTAAATCACCCCTGGGCTCCCTCCCTCCTCAGCACCGTTCCTTTATGGCAGCCCGAGGCTCTGGATGGGAGATTAACTTTTACAGGGATGCTTCAACCCAATTCTGTGTTACTGCTGTGTGTGCTGCAGAATTCCAGCTCCACACGGAAAAAACTGCGTCCCAGAGAAAGCTGACAGTGCTGGGAACTGTCCCAGAGCAGCTCCAGGGACTGTCCTAGAGCAGCCCCAGGGAATGTCCCAAATCAATTCCAGCTCCAGGGAATGTCACACACCAGCCTCAACCCCAGGGAATGTCCCAGAGCAGCCCCAGCTCCCTGAGGACCAAAGGTGTCCAGCAGCACCTCGGCTTGGAGCAGGAATTTGGGAAAGGGAGAAACAGGGAAGTGCTCAGAACTCCTTTAATCCATGTTGAATAATTTCAGTGCCAGGGATTCCCCCTTGGCACCTCCTGGCTGGGATGTGTGGTGTAATCAATCAGGCCCAGGCTGGAAATGAAGGCTGTGGCCACCAGGAATTTTTCAGGGAATTTTCCTTCTGTTATTTTTGTCAGCACCAAACAATTCCAGCCTGTGACCCCAATAAGAGGCAGAGCTGAAGCCCCGCTTGGCTCAAAATTTCTTTCAATAAAAATGTTGCCACAGTCCAGGTATTTAAGATTTTAAAATAAGATGCTCTGGGCACTGAATCAAGGTCTCACTGGTCAAAAAATTGAGTTTATTAGATTAAGAAATATAAATGTGTGGTATTTACATGCCTTCTGAACAGAGAGAAGCAGAGAAAAGAATGATCCAAACAATTCTTATCTCATTTGCTGCTCCTGGTGTTTGCACATGTGGAGTGTGTTGGGAAGGTTGTTTACCTGAAGGAATTTGGTAATTAGATTCTGGTAGAGATTGTTTGTGTTAATTAACCTATCAGATCCAAACTGAGTACACTGTCAGTCTAGAGACAGTCACGAGTTAGTAGTTAGTGATAGTTCTTGTTAGTGTAATATTCTGTAAAATAGGTATAGTAAAATATAGTATAATAAAGTAATTAATTAACCTTCTGATATCATGGAGTTCTGCACATCATTCTTCCCAGATGTTAGGCATCTTAGCACGGATAGAGATGAAGAGGCTGAAACCAAAGGTGAGTGCAGCCTTTGGATGGAACCTGCCCGGATCCTCCCGGCCCCCAGGAGCAGGAGTTGTGCTGGCTTTGCTGAATTCCAGCAGTGAGCCCAGGTCCCTGTGCAGAGCTGTCCCTGGGGCAGAGCTGGGCTCCTCCCTGAGCTCAGTCCCAGCCCTGCCCTTCCCAGGCCCTGCAGGGAGGACAGGAGAGGCTCAGGAACCTGAGGAACGGGGCCAGATCCTTGTGGCCCCCTGTGACCTGGAGAGGTTTTGGGGCCATGCCACCCTCCTCACAGCCAGGGATCACTCCCTGATCCCTTCTCCCTGTCCCCCCCTCATTCCTGCTGCTCACTCCCCCCTGCCCAGGAGCTCTTCCAGCAGCCCAGGGAGCACAGGAGCACTGGGGGAATTCCATTTATCCCCAGTGACACACTGTGGGGCTGCATCCACAGGAGTCCAGCAGCTCAGGGTTTTTGGGAGGAGGAGGAGCCCTCCCTTCCTGCAGAGGGGCTGATTCTGGCTCTGGTGACTCCACAAGGTACAGGTGACCTGAGGGAAATGTCCTGCCAAGTTCAACTCGAGCTTGGGAATGACCAGAGGGTATCAGGGAATTATTCAGGACTGGTGGGAGGGGAGAGCCTGAGGGAGAGCTGGAGAAGGCAGAGGGGGCCCAGCTTTCCTTCCAGGTGCTGCAAAATTCCTGCAGGTGCAGGTGCAGCTCAAACCAGGCCAGTTAATGAATCTCTCCCGAGATCTTTCATTGGGAAGGCATCAGGAGGAGCTGCTGGAGCAGCAATCCCTTCTCTGTCCCCAGCCTGGCACAGGAGGATGGCACTGCCATTCCCAGGGTGCTCCAAGAGCAGGAGGAGCTGCCTGTGGATTTGTCCATCCCTCCCAGAGCTGGTCATTAATGACCCCCTGCCCCCATCCCTCTTCTTCCCCTGGCTGCCCTCAGGATCTGCAGCATCCAGAGCCAAGCAGGACCTTGAGCAGACACGGAATCCACCTCCTTTCCTGTGTCCCAGAGCCCTTGGGCACTGATCTCTGCTCTGGTGACCAGGACAGCACCTGAGGGAATCCTTTTCCATCCCCAAAACTCTGTCAGGGAGCTTCTCTCTGCCTGATTCCAGTGTCACTTTTCTCCTGAGTTTTTCCTCCAGCTCTCACAGGGGTTGTGTCCCACATTTCACAACCACAAGGAGATTCCCTGTAACGAGGTGACATCCTTGTCCTTGTGAGCAGAGAGGGGACAAGGGAACTGCTGGAGCTGGGACAGGGTAATTGGGATGGAGATCAGGGAAAGGTTCTTCCCCAGAGGTGCTGGCACTGCCCAGGGAATGGTCCCAGCCCTGAGGCTGCCAGAGCTCCAGGAGGGTTTGGACAGCACTGCCAGGGATGCCCAGGGTGGGATTGCTGGGGGTCTGGGCAGGTCAGGGGTGGGGGTGGATGATCCTGGGGTCCCTCCCAGCTCAGGATGCTCCCTGATTCCCCAGCAGCCTTTCAGTGCCTTTCCCACCCCCATCCCTAGGGAAGCTGAAGTGCTTTCTTGGGAGCAGCTGCAAAGCTGGGGGAGTTTCTACTCAGGGATAAATTTAAAACATGCTGCTGGTTTCAGTCCAATTTGGGCTAAAATCAACAAGCAAAAGGGAAAAAAGAGAGGAATTTCTTACAAATTTGCTTTTTGCCCACCTCCAGCTCCTCAGGGATGGGATGAGTTTGGGGATGTTGCTTTTCAGTTTCTGCTGGAGGACAGTTCTTGAAGGCAAGAGAAGTGTGCATGGAGAGGACCTGAAACCTTTGCTCTTCTGTGTGTGGTTTGTCCTCTCAGGACCTGCCTGGTGGGTGTTCAGTAACCCCTGAGGCTGCTGGGTTTTCCTGGGCACAGCCAACATCTGTCCCTTCCCTGTCCCTGTCCTCGTACCCGGTCCTCTGTCCCTGTCCCTCTGTCCCTGTCTCGTCCCTGTCCCTCCATCCCCATCCCTGTCCCATCCCTTTCCCTGTCTCTGTCCTGTCCCTGTCCCTGTCCCTCTCCCCATCCCTGTCCCTTCCCTGTCCCTCTGTCCCCATCCCTGTCCCTGTCCCCATCCCTCTGTCCCTGTTCCTGTCCTGTCCCTATCCCAGTCCCAGTCCCTGTCCTGTCCCTGTCCCTCTGTCCCTGTCCCCATCCCTGTCCCATCCCCATCCCTTTCCCTGTCCCTGTCCCATTCCTGTCCCTGTCCCATTCGTGTCCCTGTCCTGTCCCTGTCCCTCTGTCCCTGTCCCTCTGTCCCTCTCCCCATCCCTGTCCCCATCCCTGTCCCCGTCCCTGTTCCTGTCCCTGTCCCCATCCCTGTCCCTGTCCCTTCCCTGGGGCCCAAGGACCAAGGTGGGAGCTCTGGGGGACTCTGGCAGCATGCAGAGCCTGGATGGTCAGAGCCCTGAGGCCATGGAGAGGCTGTTTGTCCCCAGGGAAGGACTTGGCTGTCCCCAAGGGCTCGGAGGGCAGGGAAGTCACCCCCAGGACACAGCTGGGCTGGCTGGGAGCTCCAGGCACAGGACGAGCTGCTTCCCAGGAGCTGGGAGGGGCAGGAGCACAGGGGAGGGTCTGATCCCCCTGTGCTCATCAGGACACGCAGAGGGAATCTGATGGATGACAGAGCACTGAATTCATTTCATGCTCTGCTGAGAACAGGGAGGGAAAGGAAAGAAGGGATCGATTCCTGCCAAAGGAATCAAATCCACAGCAGGAACATCTCATTTCCTGGGTGCTCAGGGGGCTCAGGAGGCACCCGAGGTTGATGCAGAGGCTCCCTGTGTGAGCTGAATGGCCGGGGGCAGCTGGGAACAATGGGAGTTCCTATAGGAAAACAAGGATGTAGAGTAGGGGTGAGCTGAGAGTGGGATCAGGCCGTGGTCTGGGAGGGATTCAGGGGAGCCAGGGGAGTCAGACCCAGGGATATGGAGAGCCTGGGGCTATGGGAGGCTTTCCTGGGAGATGGGAAGGTTCAGGGAGCAGGTTCTGCACTGGGAGCTGCCTATGGCCCAGCTTTCCATCTTGAATAGAAGTTTTTCCCCCAGTATCCAAATGAAAGTGAACACCAGAAAGGAAAATTAATATTTGGTTTAGGGAGTCTTAAACTCCCCAAGAAATTCATCAACATCAATAAAGGCTTTGTGGAGCAGGTGTAAATTGTATTTACACTCCATTTTCCAGCAGAAGGAAAGGATTCTGAACATTCCCCAGGAGCTTTGGTCCTTGGGGAGGGGGGGATGCTGCAAACAAGGATTTCCCTCTTGCACAGAGCCTGGGAAGGTGACGGCCACCAAGGTCACTGCCCAAATGCCCAGTGTCTGACTGCCTGCCCAGGCACAGGAGTGACAAATGGAGAGGACCCAGGGCCTGAGGGAGGTCATTCCTGGGCCACACTCTGCAAATCTGCTTGGCCACAGCTTTTGATCCCGACTCTGCAATCTCTCTTTATCTCTTTAGGTTAAAAATTCATTCCTTTCTCCCCATCTCTGAAAACAAAACCGACCAGACAAAAATGAACCAATCAGGCCATTATTTCCCCATGCACTCGGCACAGAAAGGACATTTATAATGTAGGAAGCAGGGGAGAATTGTCTGCCACGGCTCAAAAATATCTCTTCCATTTCAAACATGACTTTATTGTTTCTTTTCTTGTTGTTTCTTTTTTTTTTCCCCCCTAATGCCAGCGAATCCTGCAGGCAGCAGCCTGGTCCTGCCCAGGGCAGCTCCATCCTGAGCTGTGAGTCAGAGAGCATGGGGCAAAAATAGCCTTGATGATGTAATTAATGAGTATTTTCAGAGCAGGGACAAAGGGCTGCAGATGAAGTCACCGGGCCTGATGGCACTTCCTGGCTGCTGCTTTGCCTAATGCAGCCTTTGGGTTTAATTCAGTGTTTTGTGCTGGTGGAGGCTCAGAATCTCTGCTGGTCCTCCCTTCCCAAAGTGGGGCTGCTCAGCTGCAGGGAAGAACTCTGAGCAGGGACTTGTGAACAGGCCTGAAACACTGGGGAGGCTTTGCAGGAGCAAAGGAATCCTCCTGGAAGGGAAAGGAAGGATTGGAGCAGAGCTGAGGGAGCTGGGAAGGGGCTCAGCCTGGAGCAAAGGAGGCTCAGGGGGCCCTTGTGGCTCTGCACAGCTCCTGACAGGAGGGGACAGCCGGGGGGTCGGGCTGTGCTCCAGGGAACAGGGACAGGAGCAGAGGGAACAGCTCAGGCTGGGCCAGGGCAGGTTGGATTGGATATTAGGGAAAATCCCTGCATGGAAAGGGCTGTCCAGCCCTGGCACAGCTGCCCAGGGAGGTTTGGAGTGCCCATCCTTGCAGGGATTTAATGCTCTGTGGATGTGGCACCTGGGGACATGATCAGGGGTGGCCCTGGCAGTGCTGGGGGTGTTGGCTCCATGATCCTGAAGGTCTGTTCCCACTTGAATGATTCCATGACTCCATGGCTCTGTCAATGTCATTTTTGGGGCTCAGGTGGCTCAGACAGAGTTCAGGTCCCAGAAGCCACCCTGCCTGTTACCAAAGAGCTCCCAGTTGACAGCACTGACCTGAAAACACCCCAAAAGAGCCCTTTTTCCTTGATGATCTGCACATAGAAAAGCTCTTCTCTCTTTCCTGAGCCAGGCTCAGCCAGGCAGAGGATTCCCAGCCAGCCCCAGGCAGCTGTGGGAAGTTTCTCTGGGAGCAAATGTCCAGACTGCTCTGAGGGACCCTGGGAAGCTGCTCTGGGGGACTTTGCTGAGGGAGGCAAAAAAACCCATTTAGGGCTGACAGTGGAGCTTTTTCATCTGTTCCAAAGCCTCCTGCAGGGGGAAATTTTCTGGTGCCAATCCCTACAAAGAGTTCTGCAATTGTTCCAGGTGGGGCAGAGCACTTTTCATGTCTAAAAGGAGCTAGTTTGATCCTCTCACTGCCTCACTCAGCATTTTGGGGGATTCTCTGGAAGACTTTGCAGCACTGGCTGTAAAACCCCCCTGGGCCGGAGAGGCTCCTGCTCCTCAAACCTGCCACCAGCAGCCAAATCAGCAGCAGAACTCTGATGGGCACAGGAGAAACTTGCACTGCACAGTTCTGGTATTTGGAGTGGATTTTACGGAATCTCTTGAGGTCCAGGTGGTTCTTTCCCCCAGGACATCCCAAGACAGCCCCTGCCCTGGCCCCTGGATTGTACCTCTGTCCTTCCTGCAGGTGATGCCTTTGTTTACCAAGTAAACTTCTTGAGTTTCCATAATGTCTTGGATTTTTTCCCAATTAAAATGATCCCACAAGACTGGTTCACCTGGAAGGCCCAGATGTGAAATCTCAGGTCAGCTCCCAGTGTAAGAGAGCTTTTTGTGGGAGCAGAGAGCTCCAGAGCAGCTGAGCAGTGCCCAGGAAGGGGAGCAGAGCCTCCCTCAGCTGCACCCAGGCCCAAAGGCACCCAGAGGGGGAAAGCTGCACTGATTTCACAGAACCATGGAATGGTTTGGGTTGGAAGGGACCTGAAACCTCAGGGCTGTGGCTGAGGCAGCCCAGGGGCTGCAGAGACCATGAGCAAACTCTCCAGGTTTCCCCTTGCTCCACCATCCCCCATGGAAAGGCCAGGACAGGGTTTGGACACGCTCTGGGTCTGTCCCCCAGCTGCTCCTCTGCCCCAAGCCCACAGCCAGGGCCAGCAGCTCCAGGCAGCAGCACATCCATCCCTTGTGTGGGACCTGCCTGCCCCAGCTCCTGCTGCCCTGCCCCAGCTCCTGCTGCCTTCCCCAGCTCCTGCTGCTTTTCCCAGCTCCTGCTGCCTTCCCCAGCTCCTGCTGCTTTTCCCAGCTCCTGCTGCCTTCCCCAGCTCCTGCTGCTTTTCCCAGCTCCTGCTGCCTTCCCCAGCTCCTGCTGCTTTTCCCAGCTCCTGCTGCCTTCCCCAGCTCCTGCTGCTTTTCCCAGCTCCTGCTGCCTTCCCCAGCTCCTGCTGCTTTTCCCAGCTCCTGCTGCCTTCCCCAGCTCCTGCTGCTTTTCCCAGCTCCTGCTGCCTTCCCCAGCTCCTGCTGCTTTTCCCAGCTCCTGCTGCCTTCCCCAGCTCCTGCTGCTTTTCCCAGCTCCTGCTGCCTTCCCCAGCTCCTGCTGCTTTTCCCAGCTCCTGCTGCCTTCCCCAGCTCCTGCTGCTTTTCCCAGCTCCTGCTGCCTTCCCCAGCTCCTGCTGCTTTTCCCAGCTCCTGCTGCCTTCCCCAGCTCCTGCTGCTTTTCCCAGCTCCTGCTGCCTTCCCCAGCTCCTGCTGCTTTTCCCAGCTCCTGCTGCCTTCCCCAGCTCCTGCTGCTTTTCCCAGCTCCTGCTGCCTTCCCCAGCTCCTGCTGCTTTTCCCAGCTCCTGCTGCCTTCCCCAGCTCCTGCTGCTTTTCCCAGCTCCTGCTGCCTTCCCCAGCTCCTGCTGCTTTTCCCAGCTCCTGCTGCCTTCCCCAGCTCCTGCTGCTTTTCCCAGCTCCTGCTGCCTTCCCCAGCTCCTGCTGCTTTTCCCAGCTCCTGCTGCCTTCCCCAGCTCCTGCTGCTTTTCCCAGCTCCTGCTGCCTTCCCCAGCTCCTGCTGCTTTTCCCAGCTCCTGCTGCCTTCCCCAGCTCCTGCTGCTTTTCCCAGCTCCTGCTGCCTTCCCCAGCTCCTGCTGCTTTTCCCAGCTCCTGCTGCCTTCCCCAGCTCCTGCTGCTTTTCCCAGCTCCTGCTGCCTTCCCCAGCTCCTGCTGCTTTTCCCAGCTCCTGCTGCCTTCCCCAGCTCCTGCTGCTTTTCCCAGCTCCTGCTGCCTTCCCCAGCTCCTGCTGCTTTTCCCAGCTCCTGCTGCCTTCCCCAGCTCCTGCTGCTTTTCCCAGCTCCTGCTGCCTTCCCCAGCTCCTGCTGCTTTTCCCAGCTCCTGCTGCCTTCCCCAGCTCCTGCTGCTTTTCCCAGCTCCTGCTGCCTTCCCCAGCTCCTGCTGCTTTTCCCAGCTCCTGCTGCCTTCCCCAGCTCCTGCTGCTTTTCCCAGCTCCTGCTGCCTTTCCCCAGCTCCTGCTGCCCCTCAGCCAGCTGGGAGTGAAGGGTGAACTCACCCCACCATGCTCCAGGAGAGGTTCCCACACAACCAGGGAGCTCCTCAGCCCAGCTCAGGCAGATCCTCTGCTTTTGTTTTATATCAAAAGAGGATTTCAATGAATTCCCTCAGCTCCTTTCCAGAGATCTGTAATTGCTGCTGTGGCAACAGCGCAGGAGAAGCTGCTTTCCACCCCATGCTTCATTAACTTGCCCTTAACTGGCCAAGTAAACAAACCCAAATGAGTCCTGGCTTGGGCTGAATTCCTTCAAGGAATCTGGAGAGGACATGGAAAGGACTCAGTGCTTGAGACAGAGGCTGCACAATGAGCAGGAAATCCTTCAGGTTGAAAATACTCCTGCACTTACTGAGAATAATCAACAGCTGCTGTCCTGGCGTGCCCAGAAAGATTAACAAACAGTGCCTTCATTTCTATGAGGGCATTTTGCTCTCCTTCCCTCTATTAATGATGATTGGGAGTGAATTAAGTGCTGTGGCTGCTCATTTTTCATCCTTTGTGCTCTCAGCTGCCTCTGAGAATAGAACAGCACAGGGGGAAGATTCCAAATGTGCACACACAGGAGCTGCTGAGGGCTGGAAAGCCTCAAAATCCTGGGAAAGGGGGAAGCAACAGCAGCAGCCTCTGTCCAGGGGTCAGTTCCATGTGCTGGCTTCTGGCCAAGCCCCAGAGCTGCTTTTCCCTGTAGTTGGTGGGACGATCACTGCACAGCCCCTTCAGCCACAGGTGGCTCCAGAGGAAAGGGAGTGACAAATTCAAGTGGCCACGAGAGCTCTCTGCTGAGCCTTAAGTTTAGTTCTGTCCCCTCCAGGAGTCAGAGCCACCCCAGAGTCCCCCACTGCAGCAGTCAGGGCATCTCAGCAGCTCAGGGGCCTTGGGAGGTGGTGGAGCTGGGGTGGAACCTGGGCTGAGCTGAATGCCCACCAACACCCCCAGCAGCCCTGCTCAGGCAGGACTGGCCCCTCCAGACCCTCCCCAGCCCCAGCAGAGCCTCCTGCTCCTGTCCTTGCCCACTTTTGGAGGACAGAACGCCTGAGAAATGAATTCTCCCAGCTGGACAGGGTGTAGGGGCAGGGTGAGTGTCTGGGGCTGACAGCAGGCTCTCTAGCTGATAACCATTATCTCTCTGGCCTTGCTGCCTCCCTCAGCCCTTATCCCCAGATGCCCTGGCATGACAAATTCCCACTGACTGCAGCAGGGCTGGGATCCTGCCCCTGCACTCCATAAAAGCTTCCCTGACAGCTGCTGAGGTTTGCTGGGCAAGGGTTAAAGCTGGGCTCAGCTCCGGAGCCACGGAATAAAATGTTTACATCTTGGATCAGCAGCTCTTCCCTGGCTGAGTGCATGGCAGGGAACTCAAGGGCAATATTTAGCAGAGGACAAAAAGGATTGGAGGGGCTGGATTTGTCTCCTTGTTCACTGGAACTCCCCCAGATCCCAGCTCAGCCCCTGGAGCCCCTCCCTGCTCAGGGAGCTCAGGCACCAAGCCCTGCAGGCTGCTGTGATCCAGCCCCAGCAAACCTGCTCTGGCACTGGGAATTCTCAGCTGCAACTGATCGTTTTCCTTATTATTGTTTCCTAAACAAGCAGCAAAGGCAATAAAGAAAATCTGAGGAAAATGGGGCTGTCCCCAGCACGTTCCAGCTCTCCAGCACAGGGATCCTGCTTCTCCTGCTGCTGCTCCATCTCCTCCAGCCTGAGGTTGTCAAAAGCTTTCCTGTTCAGTGCCAGGATTTGAGCCAACACGGAGGTGGGAACACATTCCCTGGATTTCAGCAGGAAATTCAGCAGGAACTGCACAAGCAGGGGATGATCCTGGGCTGGGTTCTGCAGGAATTCATAGCAAAAGGGGCTCTGGGAAAAGGTCTCTGTCCCTCCTGCCAAAAGGGGCTGAAGGGAGCTCGGAATTGGGACTGGAACAGAGGGATGTGGTTCCTGAGGATGCCCTGCTGGCTCTCTCCAGCTCAGGACGTTCCTGCTTCCATGGCATGCAGCTGGAGGTGCCCAGGGAGCAGTCCCAGCCCTTCCCAGCTGCACTTCTGCATTTCTGCCTGATGCCACTGAGCCCCCAAATCCCGGCTCCAGGCTGTCCCAGCCCGGCAGGAGCCGCCCCGGGGTGCTGCTGGATCAGTCCCACGCTGGGACAGCAGGATCTGGGGACAATTGTGTTATTGTGAGCATCATGAAATCCCTCAGAGCCTGGCCGGGGGAGAGGCTGCCCTGCCCGGTCACTGCCTTATCTCCACGCTATCAACACCGAGCTGCAGGTTCCCATCAGCTACCCACAAATCCCAGGCTGGAGCGGTGATGAAACCCCCTGAGCTCCCCAGCGCTGCTGCAGGACCGGGGTTTGATGGTCCCGAGCTGCTCAGCACCCCCTGTGTGGGGGGGGAAGGTGGGATGGGAGCAGAAGGGTGGAAGAGGGGCAGGGAGCAAGGGAGGTTTAAACACCCTCATTGCTCCCAAACCTTCCAGGCAGAGCAAATACACAGAGAAAACAGGCAGGAACAGCTTGGGAAGTGCCCCGGTGAAAGGGCTGCAGATGCCTGTGTTTTTCCAAGTAGGAGGGGGAAAAAAAATCCAACAAAATATCTGGGAGTTTATTTGGAAAGGTTCTGAAAGCCCCTGGTAAAGCTGAGACTGCTGGGATCTAAAATAAATATTTGATTGCTGTTTCATTCTCTCTGTGCAAGAAAAGGTGAAAAGTATTAAGGATGACCTCGTGCTCCAGCTGTATTGGAGTATTGACTCAAAGGATTCAGAATAAATAAATCCAGAGTGCTGGGAAAGGCTCTTTTTATGGAAACGAGGCACCTCACTGGGGAAAACACCAAATCCCAGAGAGGAAAGGTGTAAAAAACCCACCCCAAAAAGACACCAAACAGCCCCCAGCTCACCCCTGGAGCTGGAAACCACAAAAAAAAAAAAAAAAAAAAAAAAAAAAAAAAAAAAAAAAAAGCAGCAAAACAGGAGGAGGCTGTGGCCATCAAACACAGTGGCCAGTGCAGGGGTTGTCCCAAAGGCAGCTCCCTCCCTGTGATGGAACACTGCTGGCAGCTCCCAGGCTGCCTCTCCCTTTTGCAGCCTCTGGGGAAGGGCTCTCATCTGCCTTGGCTGCAAGCAAAATTAAAGCCATTGTTGCAGCCTGAGTTGCTGCTAGTAAAGTCCAGGGTAAGGAAGCAAAAAGGGCCTTTGCACAATGTCCACAGGTGTTTAATTCAGCCTGGTGAGATGTTCAGGTCCCAGGCACACACACATGGAGGGGCCAGGGTTCTCTGCCCCAGGGGAACTCGGGGTCCCCTGCTCTGGGGCAGTACCAAGGTGAGGGCCACTCAGGGACTAGGGAGGGACTCAGGGACACAGGAGCAAGGGCAGGACCCCCCCAGTGGGGTCCAACAGCTTTGAGTGAAGCATCCCTGGGGATGCCCCCAGGGCCTCCACAAGGAATCACAACAGATCCAGTGAATCCCAGCCAGGAGAGGAGAGGGGATGGGCTGGGGATGAGCACTGCTGCTCTGCTGGCCGTGGATTCTTCTTGAGAGGCTCCCTTGATGGGCTGTGCTGAAGAAAATACGGGACATTGGACAGAAATGAAGAAATTATCTTTTTCAGAGGCAAAAGAAAAATCAAGACCACATTTTCAGCTTCACCATAACATAGCAAGGCAATCACCAGGCCTGGAAAAACCAGAATTATCCTGGAGGTTTCCTGGGATGAGCTCTGGGCAGCAGTCCTGGGCTGGAGGCTCCTCTCCCTCTGGGTTCCTTCTATCCCTGTGTCTGACAGGAAAATCTGTCAGCCTTGGGCAAATCCATGTTTGGGGAAAAGCTGCTAAAAGACTTCAGCTGCACCCAGGCATGGCTGCTGTTCCTCCTCGCTGGCCATTTCTGCTGCCAGACGGGGCCCACAGAGGCTCCAGGCCCTGGGTGGTTCTGCTGGGCTCAGGCACCTGCAGCTCCTGGCACTGCCTGGGAGCTGGGTGTAAATCCCCTGCAGGGCTTTGTACATCAGGGATTTGTGGAATGGCTTGGAAAGGACCTCAAACCCACCCAGTGCCAGCCCTGCCATGGCAGGGACACCTTCCCCTGTCCCAGGATGTTCCAAGCCCCAGTGTCCAGCCTGGCCTTGGGCACTGCCAGGGATGCAGGGGCAGCCCCAGCTGCTCTGGGCACCCTGTGCCAGGGCCTGCCCACCCTCACAGGGAGCAATTCCCATCCATCCCTGCCCTGTGGCAGTGGGAGCCATTCCCTGTGTCCTGTCCCTCCAGGCCTTGTCCCCAGTTCCTCTCCAGCTCTCCTGGAGCCCTTCAGGCCCTGCCAGGGGCTCTGAGCTCTCCCTGGAGCTTCTCCTCTCCAGGTGAGCCCCCCCAGCTCTCCCAGCCCTTTTTATTGGGCATATCCTGAGGAAAAAGCTGCCCTGGGATCCCAGCTGGGTTTCCAGCCCAGAACTCACCCTTTGATGTTTCACTGGAGCTTCTCCCTCAGCACTCCCACCCCAGGAAACCTTGAGAGCAGCAGGACAGGAGGGGGTGAAGCCCTAGAGCATCTCGGGATGTAAAACCAGGCTTTGAGGATTCTTTTTGCTCCAGGTGAGCAGCTCTGGCTCCTGGGTGAGAGCACAGGGGGGGCTCGTTCCCCTCTCCTGAGTTCCCTTTGCAGGGGCAGTGGGGGAGCTCGGCTGCAGTGGGATGGGAACTCCCTGGAGCTGGGCACAGGAGGATCTGCTGCTGCCCAGGGGCTCCTGCCCCGGGCACCCTGGCACAAATGCCACAGCCCCTCGTGCCAGGAGAGAAGGCTCTGCAGGGCTTTCATGCCCAGCCATCCGTGGGGGCTGCAGGGAGCATGTTCCAGCTGGAGCAGATCCTGTCCCACAGAACAGAGCTGGGCTGGGGCCCCCTGCCAGCCCCAGCAGCTCCAACCTCCCCTGCCCTCCCTGCCCCAGGAGATCCAGAACCTTCCCTTCCCTACCTGCCCCTCCTCTGCCCACTCTGTGCTCCAGGACACGGCCCTGGCACTGCTCAGGAGAGCTCAGCAAACACCAGCTGCTTTTTTCCATCCTTTGCTTTTCCATCCTTTCCTCTCCTGCCTCCAGCAGCCCCTGACTGGAGCTTTGGGCCGGGTTTTCAAAGCCTGGTGGAGCTGGAAAGGCTTTGAAAGCCAGGGTTGGAAGGTTGGGAAGGGAGGTGTTCCCCCCAAAGGATGCAAAGGCATAAAAGGAGCCCCAGACAGACCCAGGGTGGTGCAAATGTCACTGCTTTCATCTCTGGTGCAGCTGCAGGGGCTGTGCCCCATCGTGCTCGGGCGCAGGGAAACAAATCCCTTTTCCAGCCCCTGCCTCCTGCTTTCCATTCCCTCTGCATCCCGGGGCACGGCCTGGGGCAGCTGCCTGCTCCTCTCCTGGAAAATGCTCCCAAAAACTGCTGTGGCTCAGCAGGGGTTTCACTGCAAACCTTCCACAGCTCTGCAGGCCCAGAAAATCCCCAAATCCAGGTCCCAAAATCCACCCCCTGCCGAGCCCTGCACTGCAAACCTGATTATCTGAAGTGCAGAGAAATTTATTTCCAGCTGCATCCGGCGATTTCTTTGTGTTTGGAGGCTCAGAGAGAAGAGGGAGAAACATTACCCCGTAGTTTGGAGCTGATCTGTGGAAAGAATAATCTGATTTTGCAGCTGCAGGACCCAGCACCACCTCATCCCGTTGGGGTAGGAATTCCTGCCCGCTCCTGGTGCCCCAGAGCCACCCTGGTGCTGTCACTCAGGTGCCACATCCCCCAGGATCAGCCCCTGGAGCCCCTGAGCTGCCTCCCCTGCCCCCCAGCCTCTCCCCTCCCCATTCCTGGCCCCCAGCACTCCAGAGGTTCCTGCTGCCAAGGCAAGAAGCTCTTTCCCCCTATCCTGACCCTCCTTCCAAGCCTGTCCTTTTTAACCCACCCAAACCCCTCCTTTCCCCTGGGATTTGCCCCCAGCTGGCTCTGGGCACGGTTTTGTTGGGAAGAGGAGCAGCTTCCCCTGCTCCTGCTTGGAGCTGGTCCAAAGGAACCATTGGAGCTGCAGGAAAAGCAAAAGTCTGGGCTTCAAACACTGCCTGTCCCCAAAAACCTCCCTGGTCCCTTTGAATGGCAGTGAAAGGCAGTCAGGCTGAGGGGAGCAGCCCTGACCTGGAGGGGCTCAGGGCCGCTCCCAGGCCCTGCTGGGGTTTAGTCCAGGCTTGGCTGGGCCGGGCCTGGGGAGGGTTTATCCCTCACCAGGAGATTTAGCACTGAAGCAGACTCTGGGGGTGCCAGTCTGAGCGAGGACTGACTGGAACTCAGCCCGGCTGCTCCCTGTCCCAGCAGCTTTCCAGGAGTGGCTGTGCTGGGACAGCCCTGGATGGGCCCTGGGAGTGCAGGGAGAGGGAGAGCAGGGGGAGCTTCCCTTCCCTTCCCTTCCCTTCCCTTCCCTTCCCTTCCCAGGGCAGTGCCCAGAGCCTTGGGGCTCCCTCTGGAGCCGCCTGTGCTGCCCCAAACCCCCAAATTCCTTCCCAGGTCGCTGGCTCTGGGCTGAGCTGGAACCTCAGGGATATTTCTCCTTTCCCCACCTCCCCCTCAGCCCCACCACCACCGGTGCCACCCTTTCCTTGTGCTGTGGGAAGGGCAGTGAGGGCAGAGCCAGAGGGAGCAGGGGGAGCTGAGACTTCTTCCAGCCATGGGAGCCCCCAAATCCCCCCCAAATCCCCCCAAATCCCCTGTGGGGCTGTGAGCAGAGCAGGGCTCCCAGTGCCTGTTGGTACCTGCACATCATCACCAGGGAAAGGTGGAAATCCATGATTTACTCCAGGAGACCCCTCGTTCCTCAGGGATCTTTCCCTGCTCCTGCAGCCCCCGGGTGTCACTTCAGAGCCAGTGCTGATGTCTCCTGAAGGGTTTTTGCAGGGAACACTCACCTTTGGTTTTCCTCTCTTGTTCTTCCTTTGGCTCTCACCCACTGAGACATTTTTGGTGTCCACAGGATAAAATTAAATGTTCTTGAGGGTTCCTGGCCCTGAGTGCTCACAGAGGGGAGGCTCCAAAGCCTGACACGCTGTGAGTCCCTGCACCGACTTGGAGGAGATGGGATTTGGGCAGCCTGGGTGGCAGGAACAGCTCTGGAAGAGGCTGGAGATGGGATGAGGCCAAATCCAAGGACACCAATCCCTTCCCTGGCAAGGAAGAAGCCGCTGTCACCTGGTAGGAGGGGCTTGTGAACCTTTGGAGTTAGAGGAAATGGCCTCAGCTGCACCAGGGGAGCTTTAGGTTGGATATTGTGAAAATCCCTTCATGGGGCAGTGGCAGAATGACCAAAATGCAGATTTCCAGCACCAATGTGGCTGCAACTGCTCAGCCTTTGTCAGATCTGAGCTTCAGGGAATCCTGATGGGAATGTGGGGCTGGGTGGGTGTCAGGCTGTGCTCCAGGGAACAGGGACAGGAGCAGAGGGAACGGCCTCAGGCTGGGCCAGGGCAGCTCAGGGTGGATTCTGCAGGAATTTCCCCATGGAAAGGGGGATCAGGCCTTGGCACTGCCCAGGGAGGGTTGGATTGCCCATCCCTGGAGGTGTCCTGGATGTGGCACTCAGTCTCTGGGCTGGGCACAGGATGATGACCCGGAGGGATTTCCCAGCCTCGGGGACCCCTGGATTCTGTGAATGTGTGCAGTGCCCAGGGGGTGTGGACAGGGGACACAGACACATTTCCATTGTTTCTACAGGATTTTTGGGATTTTTCCCTGAGGATTTTTGGGATTTTTCCCAGACAAATCCTGCTCCCTTCAGACCCAAAGCTGCAGGTCCAGCTCTCCAAACCCAGCACCAGGATCAAACCCTTTCCCACCTTTCCCCTCCCAGCCCCAGTGCTCCAGGAGCTCTGCCCTGGCAGATTCCACAGTGCTCTCCAAAAGCTCTGAAATTGCCACAGGCTTCAAACCCAAATTCCCACTCACTTTTAATGGACTCCAAAGTAAATTTGCTCAGGCCCAGCCTCCTGGAAAGCAAATTTGCCCAGCCCTGAGCAGGTGTGAGCAGAGCTGCCAGCCTGGCTGCATCCATCACCACCCTGCAGAATCCTCAAACACAACCCTCACATGGGGAAAAGGGGAAATGGGAATTTATTTAACATTTATATCTTCTCTTTATTGCAGCAAATGCATTTTAGGTCCCAGAGATGAAATATGGAGCACGAGGCCCATCCATGAGCAGCTCAGCCCCAGTTTTGTTTAGTAAATCATTTGCTGATGGCTTTGGAGAGGATCCATCAATCTTTCCTGGATTGCTCCTTTCAGATCCTCAGCTTTTGCAGGAATCTTCATCTGCATATTCAGACACTGGTTAGCTCAACAGGGGGGAAATTCTCAAAATTCCATTCTTTGGGAGGCTGTTCTGGGGTGCCAGGGGTGACTCTGGCTTTTCAATATCCACAAAAGGGCCCCAGCTTTGGGCCTCAGTGGAATATTCAGAAAATATTCCCTAAGTTTGAGTTAAACCCAGGGTTTTGAGGGAATTCTCTTCACTTGCACAGCAGCCATCAAATGTAATGGTGAGGAAAAGCTGGAGGTGGAAGGGGCAGCAAAACTCCCTTAAACTGATTTTGGAGTGGTTTGGAGGGAATTCACAGAGATCTCCTGATCCACTGGGGTTTGTTTCCCCAAATCCCACCCCGAGGTCACTCTGGGGATGTCAGGCTGGACAGGGCTGGGAGCACCCTGGGACAGTGGGAGGTGGCACTGGATGGGCTTTAACGTCCCTTCAGCCAAAACCATTCCCTGATTCCATATTTGACATTAACTTTTCCCATCAGGGAAAACGTTTGAGGTCTCTGTGGGTTAATCCCAAATGGGATTCTCCCATTCTTGGAGACATCAGGGAGATGGGGTTGGTTGAAATCCAGTGACCACTGACACAGCTTTTCATGGGACTGAGGGGAAAAAACCTGGGAAATGCAAAAACTTCTGCAGTTTTAATCCAAATGAGATTGGCCTGGATGGAAAAGTTCATTTCCGTAAGTTTTGCAAAACAAAAAAGTTCTGTTTGGAAGCCATGAGCTCCTTCCTTTGATTTCTTCTCAGGGAGAGTGACACCAGTTATCTCAAAGACTGGAAAAAAAGTTCTGGCTTTCAGCTCCTGAGGATCTGGGATCTGGTTTTGGAGGATTTGGGATGTGAGAGCTGCTCCCAGGAAGAAAAAGGTCTGGGAAGGAGGGGCAGGTCAGAGGGGAGTGACTTGGAACCACTGGGAGGAGGATCATGGCAAAACTCCCAGTGGGATTCCCAGAACATCTGATCCAGGGGAGAGAGGGGACAGCCCTGATTCCCAGAGCTCTGTCCCTGCCCTCATTCCCAGCTCTGTCCATTCCTCATTCCCAATCCTGTCCATTCCCAGCCCTGTCCATTCCCAGCCCTGTCCATTCCCAGCTCAGTCCATTCCCAGAGCTCTGTCCATCCCCAGCCCTGTCCATTCCCAGAGCTCTGTCCATCCCCATCCCTGTCCATTCCCAGCCCTGTCCATCCCCATCCCTGTCCATCCCCATCCCTGTCCATCCCCATCCCTGTCCATTCCCAGCCCTGTCCATCCCCATCCCTGTCCATCCCCATCCCTGTCCATTCCCAGCTCTGTCCATCCCCAGCCCTGTCCATCCCCAGCCCTGTCCATCCCCAGCCCTGTCCATTCCCACTCCCAGGCTCCCTCCCAGCCCTCAGCCCGTGCAGCTTTGCCTTTGGAGATGAGCAAGCCTCGGGGAGGGCTCAGCCTCCCCCAGTTCCTGCGGTGCCGAGGGGAAGGAGCCTCCAGGGCAGCTCCTGGATCTCCTGCAGCCCCAGGGAAAGGAGCACAGGGAACTCCAGGAGCAGCTGAAGGGGGCTGGATCCCCCAGCAGGGAGTGATGGAAGTGGCCCAGGGGGTGAGGTCAGGCCCTGAGGAAAAGCAGCAGGAAGAGCCCTGGATGTGTTTGCTCAGCTGGAATCACAGCAGGCTCCCCTGCCTTGGGAGAAGGGCAACGAGGGGAGGGCAAGAACCAAAGGTTGGGTTCACTGCCTCTCCTGGATGGGAAGGAAAAAGCAAAAGTCATTTCAGGCCGAATGAGGAGCTGCATTTCCCTGGAATGAAACAATTCCTGGGAGTGGCCAGGGGGAATTTTGTGTCCCCAAATAAATAAAACAGGAGCAGATGGTGAATTAATTGTTTTCCACATGCTGAAGTTAAAGAGGGATTAGAAGCCCGTGGGAATGACCAGAAGGCCCCTGGAGCTGTGGGAATGCCCAGGTCCCACGTGCACAAGCCCATGATGGTGAGGGAGGTGCCCTGGGAGCAGGGAAGGACGGACTCCACTTCTCCAGGTGTTATAAAAATCGGGATACAACACAAGCATTTCCCAGCAGGACAAAGCAGAGCCTCACACAAACACCTGGGACAGGTCAGAGCCCCAGCACTGAGGCCTCAAAGGCACAGCCACCACTTGGATCCATCCATTGGCATTAAATCCAGGGATTCACTGGGCTGGGATCTGGGGAGTATGACTGTGCTTTCCAGCTCTTCCTCTGGTGCATTTTTCCATCGGTGTTTCAGGCTGGTCTGAGCTGCTCAGGGCTTACCTGAGCAGTGGGATCTGAGCACTTCCAGCATTTCTGCCTCATCCAGGGCCCTAGCTGTGCCCTGCACTGGGGAGAGGAAATGCTCATTGGAAATGTTTATTCACCTGAGGAGCATTTCTTCCAGCATTTCTTCCAGCATTTCTGCCTCATCCAGGGCCCTAGCTGTGCCCTGCACTGGGGAGAGGAAATGCTCATTGGAAATGTTTATTGGGAATGGTTATTGGAAATGTTTATTAAACTTTTTTATTTAAAATGTTTATTAAAAGTGTTTATTAAAAATGTTTATTTAAAATGTTGTGCCCAATTTAAGGAGCTTTTAGTGAATCTGTCCCAGTGAAACAGAGGGAGGGGAACACACATTTTATGGTCATTTAATTCTTGCTTTGGATTTTCAAATGGAACTTCTGGCAGGCTTGAGGATTGTTGGGATTCAGGGATTCCTCCCCGTCTGTGGTGATTACATGAAATAAATTATTTGGCTTAATGAGGGTAGGAGAAAATTACAGAGTTGGATGCTTCTGTTGGGTTTGAGTTTGCATTAATGGGAATTTTGTAGAAATCCCCTCCGGGTGGGCTTGGGATGTGGTCAGGCACCCTTTGGGAATGTCAGCACCTGGATGAGGCTGGGTTTGCTCACCAAGGCCAATTTCAGCTTTGTGGGAACAGCCTCGATGGGGACATCTTGGGAACACCTTCAGGAAGGACTGAATCGATGGAAAACCAAAGATTCTCCATGAGGAATTAATTTCCCATGGGTAAATCCCTCCCTTCGTGCCTCTCCTCCTGCCTGGGGCCTCGGATCCCCTTTTGCCTGGCCCAGGCAGGCTCAGGGAGAGCCTAGGGGATGGAATGTCCTCCCCTGGAGCTGCCCTGGCAAAGCTTCAGTCCAGCAGCTCTGGAGACCATCCCAGAGCCCCCCATCCCCCAGTTTGTCAGGGATTTCACACTCCCAAGGGCACTGAGCTCAGAAATGCAGCATTTATTGAAATCCCAGCCCCTGTGGCACATGGTGGGTGTTCTGGATGGCTGAGCCTTCCCAGGCTCTGGAGAAAGCCACGCTTCCACTGCAGGAGCTTTTCCTGCTCCCAGCAGCCTGGGTGGATTGTCTGCCTGAGGGAGGGGTTGGTTACCTGCCCAGTTTCCCACTAAGTAGGCCAGGATTTGTGTTTTCTCCGGCTGCTGCAGGTGCAAGGAGAGCAGCCATTGCTTATTTCTGTCCCTGTGACTTCCCTGTGGAGCTTTTCCAGCCTCTGCCATGTGCAGATGGAGGAGGCCTCCAGTTAATCCCTGACTGAGCCATTGACACAAGGAATGGGGCCATTAAATAAGAATTAAGGATGTGCTCCCTACCTTTGGGGGAGGTTGGGATAGATTCCCTCATTTCTAATCTCCTTCCTGCAATGTTCTCTCCAAAATCCTTCTCCCTGCATCTCAATTCAGCTTTGGATGACTCATAAAATTAATCCTTCCTGAGCAGCAAATCCCTTCCCTTCCAAGCTGGCATGTGAGGAGCTGTTCCCACATTCCTGCCTCAGTCCTGGGTGCTCCTGGAGCAGGAGTCTGTGTCCCAGAGCAGCCCTGGGGACAGATCTCATTACCTGGGCACCCCGAGCTGCCTGGCAGGGCTTTGATTCCTTATTTCAGCTTGTTTTGTTGGGGGAGAAGTCAGGAATGAGGTCACTGCCATGAGGGACATCGCTGTGAGTTCTTGAGGTGACACTTGCCATGGTCCAGAAGGACCTGGAGCTGCTGGGATGGGCCCAGAGGAGCCATGGAGCTGCTCCAGGGCTGGAGCCCCCCTGAGCCAGGCTGGGGGAGCTGGGGGGGCTCACCTGGAGAGGAGAAGCTCCAGGGAGAGCTCGGAGCCCCTTGCAGGGCCTGAAGGGGCTCCAGGAGAGCTGCAGAGGGACTGGGGACAAGGCATGGAGGGACAGGGCACAGGGAATGGCTCCCACTGCCAGAGGGCAGGGATGGATGGGAGATTGGGAATGAGGAATTGTTCCCTGTGAGGGTGGGCAGGCCCTGGCACAGGGTGCCCAGAGCAGCTGGGGCTGCCCCTGCATCCCTGGCAGTGCCCAAGGCCAGGCTGGACACTGGGGCTGGAGCAGCCTGGGGCAGTGGGAGGTGTCCCTGCCATGGCAGGGGTGGCACTGGGTGGGTTTAAGGTCCCTCTAACCCAGATCACTCCATGACTCCATGGTCATTTTTCCAGATAGGTTCAGCACAGACCAGAGGGAAAATGCTCTCTGGCTGCAAATTTCCATTTGTGGTGGAAAAATCAGTCCTAAAAATGAACTGAAACGGAGAAAAGCAGGAACCTCATTGTGGACATTTCCAGATAACACTTCCCTGGGAGAAAAAAAATTCTTCAGCCAAAAAAAAACCTTGAACAGACTCTTTAAACCCATCCTGGATGTGAGATTAAAACATGAGAAAGGGAAAATTCTGCAGCTAAATCCCCAGTTTTGGAAGCTGGAGAGCTCCTGGGAAGGGTTTGAAGGAGGGGGTGGGGGTGACACTGCAGGATGGGAATCAGGATTAGTCCTAAATGCAGATTAAGAAAAGTTGATTTAATAATTCCTCTCTGTGCCTTACCTCAGTGACAGCTCCATCTGAAACCTTCAGGAACAGCTCCTGGAAGGCCATTCTAAGCCCCAGGAATCTCTCTGAAGCCTCTTCCAAGAAAACTGTTCTGGCATTTTCCCAGGCAGCCACAGCTTCGCTGGGCTACAGCAGCCCTGACATGAAAGAGACTCCCAACCTTGTGCAAAGGAGCAGGAGGCAGGGAAGAAATGAATCCTCATTAAAAGAAAACTCATTTTTGCAGTGCTAATTAAGCACATCCAGGGAGCATTCCCAGACAGGCTTTGGGATGGGCTGGGAATGATCCCTGTCCTGTTCTGGGCAGGTTCTGTTTGCTGTAATTCCATTCCCCACTTCCAAAGGAACCTTTGCAATTGCTGAGGGAGCAAAGGCTTTTCCTGCATTCCTCATTCCAGGGGATGCTGTGCACAGAGGGAGTCTGGGGTTGGAGACAGCCACAGCCTCTGCTTTCAGTAGGATTTCAGCAGGGTTTCTTTGGCAAAACTCTGGAGACAAGGAACATCCTGGGTTTATTTTTACATTTGTTTCCTTTATTTCCTTGTCTTCCAGCCTTGTATAAAACAATTCCTTGGTTTCTTGGGATGTCTGTTCCAAGGAGCCCCTGGCTCTGACCACCTTTTTACCACCAGCTTGACCCCTGACTGGTTCACAGAATCACAGAATTCACAGAATCACCAGGTTGCTTCCATGGAATTCTCTCTGATCCCAGACCAGGCTGAGGCCCCTCCTGCTGTGAGAGGTTCCTGGGAGTCCCAAATGGCTCTGGGGAGGAGGAGCAGCTCCTCTGGAGCAATCCCTGCCAGAAGGACACATGTCCTGAGCCCAGGTCACCAATGTCCAAGTCCTTCCCTAACAAACCTAGGTTTCCCAAACCTTCCCATCCTGACCTGCCCCACCACTGCTCCTTCTGGCCCTGGTGAGGAGTTCTCCAAGGCTTTCCCAATCCCTGATGGTGTCCTCTGGGGCTCGTGACGAGGGGTTCAACCTTTCCTTGCTGGTATTCTGTGGAACACTCACCCCCAAGCACAGGAAACATTCCTGCCATTAATTCCTGGACTGACTGGGAAAAATCTTCTAATTAGCACCTCATTCATTAGTGATTGACTTCCTTCAAATGCAGTAGAACTCAAGGATGGGAGAGCTGGGGGGGCTCACCTGGAGAAGCTCCAGGGAGAGCTCAGAGCCCCTGGCAGGGCCTGAAGGGGCTTCAGGAGAGCTGCAGAGGGACTGGGGACAAGGCATGGAGGGACAGGACACAGGGAATGGCTCCCACTGCCAGAGGGCAGGGATGGATGGGATACCGGGAATGAGGAATTGTTCCCTGGCAGGGTGGGCAGGCCCTGGCACAGGGTGCCCAGAGCAGCTGGGGTTGCCCCTGGATCCCTGGCAGTGCCCAGGGCCAGGCTGGACACTGGGGCTGGAGCAGCCTGGGACAGTGGGAGGTGTCCCTGCCATGGCAGGGGTGGCACTGGGTAGGCTTTAAGCTCCTTTCCAACTCAAACCATTCCAGGATTCTCTGAACTTATCTCTTTTCTCCAGTGGGATTTTATATCTCTGGATTTGGTCTTCCCCCAAAGGTTTTAGGTTTGTTATAAAACACCCAGAGGTATTTGTGGCTGAGGGACCTCCCAGGATAAATCTCTGTTCCTATTCTTGAATGAAGAAATCTGAGCTGGGGATGCTGGAGCTCCCAGCCCCTTGTTCCTCTAAAATGTTGATGCTGTCCCTTCTTCCACAAAATCAGATCAACTCCTGTTTCCTGATGCTGGAAGGGGCTGGAGCCCCAGGAGGGGCTGAAGGAGCTGGGAAGGGGCTCAGCCTGGAGCAAAGGAGGCTCAGGGGGCCCTTGTGGCTCTGCACAGCTCCTGACAGGAGGGGACAGCCGGGGGGGTCGGGCTGTGCTCCAGGGAACAGGGACAGGAGCAGAGGGAACGGCCTCAGGCTGGGCCAGGGCAGGCTCAGGGTGGATTTGGGGAAAATTCCCCCTGGAATGGCAGTGATGGAATCCCCATCCCTGGAGTGATATAAAACCCTGAGGATGTGACACTTGGGGATATGGTCAATGTGGCCTTGGCAGTGCTGGGGGATGTTGAACTCCATGATCCTGGAGCTCTTTTCCATCCTGAACAATTCCAGGGGTCTGGAACTCACACTCACTTCAGGTAACCAGGATGCAGCAGCCAAAGTCTCGAGGCTGCAATTTCTCCTCAACCCAAAATAGTCAAACATATGCAGGGAGAAAGAGCTCCAAATAAACAAACCCACAATCTGCTCCTACAAAAATATCTTGGAATGTGCACAACAGACTGGGATCCCTCAGGGCCTTCCCAGCACTGCTCAGGGTTCCAGTGGTGACAGCTCCGAGCTGGGACAGATTTGCAGCCCTAAAAAACCTGGAGCTGTAGTAATTACTGACTCTGCGCTTTAAGTGGGAATATCTTTGCATGGAACTCTATTTTCCATTATTTCCAAATGACAGCAGACACAGTGACAGCTCCAGCTGTTTATTTTGGGAAGGCAGGAGATTTTAAAGGTGGTTGCAGGAGCAGGGATGCAGGGATGGGGGAAAGTGACTTCGCCTCTGTGTAAAACCAAACCCAACCAAACCAAACCAAACCAAACCAAACACAACCCAACCAAACCAAACCAACCAAACCCAACCCAACCAAACCCAACCAACCCAAACGAAATCCAACCCAACCAAACCAAATAAAACCAAACCAAATCCAACCAAACCACTCCCTGCTCTTTAACTTCCAATGCCATCCAGCCAGAGCAGCAAAATCCTTGGCATGAAGCTCCAGGACATGGCCTGGAAGTGCTGTTTGCAGGACCAGGGAGGCTCCACCTTCCAGCTCTGAAAACCACTCTAGGAGTGTTTGGATCACTGAAACAAACCCAGCAGAGAAACAGAGCCTGGGCCTCCAGGGAGGAGCAAATTCCAGCAGGGGTTTCCCAGTGGGCGTGCAGAGTGTGTGCAGTGTGCAGGGATAATGCAATAATGTGGGGAAGGGGGACACCAGGATTGCTGCCACTGAGCTGTGCGTCCTGAAATTCATCCCTCCCAGGAAACTGCAGCAGCTCCATTGCTTGAGGTGCTGAGGAGCCAATTCCTAGGCCAGGAATATGGTCCTGGAGATTGCTGCCCTGGCCAGGGGGACTCAGACAATTCCTTCTCCACCAGGAAATACTGATTTACCAAATGCACAGCTTTTGACTTGGAGTAAGTTGGTTTGCTAAATGATATCCTCAAATCCTGCATGTGGTTTGGAGAGGAAGTGTCCAAGCAGGAATGTACTCTGGGGCTGGAGTTTGTGCCGGGAATGCACCCAGGCATGGATTTGGAGTCCCATTCTGGATTCCAGGCTTGGGAACAACAGCACCAAGCTCAAAATGTTCCTTTTCCCAAAAGGCTGCATGTTCAGGGGGCTGCAGAAGTGCCTTCATCCCCTTTTTCTGGATGAAGATGTTTCAGCCCTGACTGTTTAAGCCCAGCAGGGATCCCTGATGTCCATCCCCAGATCCTCCCTGCCTCCCTCAGGATTTGATCTCCAGGTTTTTAGCAGAAGAGAAGGGCTGCATTCAAATAATGCATTAAAGGTGTTTCCATACCCATTCTTTATTTCGCAATCTGAAGCTGCTGTCAGGGTAAAGAGTGAGGGAATATGAAGAAATCACTTTTCCCTGGCAGGAATTTGATTCCTTTTCCTCTCCCCTCAGTGCCCAGAGCAGCAGGAAGAGGCTTTGGGAATTACCAGGCTCAGAACACACCTGGAGCCTCAGGAGGAGCAAGGTCAGGCAGGGAACATCACTAATCCCGGCTGGAAATTACAACCATTTTAGACTGCTTTTCACTCGTGGAGATTTTTGCCAGGTGTGAGGAGCTCTGAGGAGGTGGAAGGGAATTCAGGGCTGAGTTTCCAACAATTTTCCTCAGGCTTTGGGGGTCAGGACAGTCCCAGAGCCCTGAGAATCCTGTGGAGCCTTTCCCAGACTCCCAAAAGGACTTCAGCAGCAATATAAACCATAAAATCAGGGAATCCTGGAATGGTTTGGGTTGGAAGGGGCCTTAAAAACCCAGTGCCACCCCTGCCATGGCAGGGACATCTTCCCCTGTGCCAGGCTGCTCCAAGCCCCGGTGTCCAGCCTGGCCTGGGACACTGCCAGGGATCCAGGGGCAGCCCCAGCTGCTCTGGGAATTCCATCCCAGCCCCTCCCCACCCTCACAGCCAGGAATTCCTTCCCAATATCCCTTCTAACCCTACTGCCTTTAAATCCTGCAGGGTGCCTGGAACAGGGTCTGAGGCTTGGCATGGACTGAGCCCCAAATCAACCCTCACATGGGAAAACAAATAAAGCAATGCAGCTCTTCCTGCACCTCAATCCCTTCCTGATGTTTTCCACAGCAGAAAGGAGGAGATCAGAGGTTCAGGGAAGGGATGTCCCCCATCGGCCCCAGCCCCAGTGACACACATTCCAGCAGAGAAGGAGCAGAGCCAAGGGCGGTGGAAGGGTCATAGCTGTGGTGTGATGTCATGGTTTGCCTCAGGTACCCCGGGTTTCCCCCTGAAGATTCCTTCCCCAGGTGTGTCAATCACTCTCCTTTCCCCACCCTGACCCCTGCTGAGCACTGTCTGTCAATCCTGGAATTCCAGAAGGGCATCAAGTGATTGGGCAGATTCCAAAGATGCCCTCCACCCCTGGGGGCATTGGGCCACCCAGGTGTCCTTTGTCCCTTGAAACCTCCTCTCCTGTACCTGGTTGGTGGTCCCTGTATTCCTTCCCATCCCCTTCTCTCCCAGGTAAAAGGGTGAGCAGACCACACGGTGGGGAGTTCTGTTGGAGGAGCTGCTGGATTCAGAGGCCTGCAGGCCAGAGTAAGAGCTCTGGATTGAAACCCTCCAGCAGAACCAACTCCTTCCTTCACCATCACCTTAAAGCTTGCCCGGCACAGGAAAGCCTGAGGAGTGACCCTCCACGAGACTGAGCTCCATCCCACAACCACTGGAGCTCCGGCGTGCCTGGACTGGCCTCCACGTGCCCAGCTGTGACCCACAGCCAGCCAAAGGTGTCTCTGGGGTGACACACCACGGGTGCCGCTGTTTGGTTCAGACAAGCCACAGCACATCCCGTTCACAATATTGGTAAATTCCAATAGGTCATTTCCCCCAGGAGTCCTGGCTGGGATGTTGGGAAGTCATAGCTGGGAAGGAGCATGGAGGGCTTTGCTGGGAAGGCCCAGGGACAGATGGAGCCAAGGCAGGAGGAGGAGGAAGAGATGTGGAGGAGGGAAAGCTGCAGCTGGGAGTGGGTGAGCAGGGACAAACAGGGACAGGGTCTGCAGGCCTTTTTAGCTGGCCAGGAGCTGCAAAACCCCTGCAAGTCTCAGGGGTTCACTGTTTCTTGGCTCAGGGAGTTCGCTTCCCATTTCCTGGGATGCAGGGACATGCCAGCCTATCCAGTCCTGGGAGCTGTCTGTGACCTACTCCACCTTTAGCAGATCCTTTATTTACTGGAGAGCTGGGAAATTCCCAGCTCAATGTTTTCTGTCAGGAATTCCTGTTTTGTAGAAGCTGTGCTGAGTTTTGGGATGCCCAGAAATGAAGCTTTTGGGGAAGAAGTCTCCAAACTGCCAAAGCTTTCCATTTCCCGCTTCTGGAGGAAAATATGATTTTGCCGAGGAGCCAATTCTCTTTGAGGGAAGAGTTTTCTAGAGGGGAAATGGGAATGCCAGCATTTCATCCTGACAGAGCTGAGCTCCAGGCTGGGCCTGGGCCAGGGTTTAACTGCTCCCAGAACTGGATTTTGGGATAAATGTCCTTTGCTGATTCAGGCTGTCCCTGGATCCCAGGCTCCTCCCAGAATCCCAGACTGGTTTGGGTGGAAGAGACCTCAGAGGCCACCCAGTCCTACCCAGGACACCTCCCACTGTCCCAGGGTGCGGCCAGCCTGGCTCAGGCTGTGCTCTGTGATCCACCCAGAGATCCTGCTGCAGCTTGGATCTGCCCTGGGATTTTGCAGCTTGGATTCCCACCCCCAGAGCAAGGCTCCTCCTGCAGGGAACAGCTCAGGAGGAGAACCCCGGGCTGTCCCTGGGGCTCCATCCTGAGCATCCCACCCCGAGCTGACCTCCAGGAATGGCTGCTCCATCCATGGAGCACAGGGATCACCCTGGGCTGCCACCTCTGATCTGAGCACCCCAGAAATCCAAGGGAGAGGAAAGAAGCCCGAGGGCCCAGAGCCACTCCAGGCAGTGTTTGATCCCTGAGCTGGGAGTCAGGCTTGATTGGAACAGGGGTTAATTACAGGATTATCTTCCCTGCCTTTTCCCTGCCCTTCCTCATTAACATTTACAGCAGGATCCTGGTCCATGGCTGAGCTCCAACTGCTGGAAAAATACCTGTGCTTATTAAAACTGAGCCTAACTCTGCTGGGGCCACCCATGTGAGTTCACAGCTGCTGCTGAAGCTGAGAAAGGATCTTGCTCCTTACTCAGGCACACAATGGGAATTTTGTCAATTCCAAGCCCACAACTTTATAGGAGATTTCAGCCATGGCTGCAGCTCTGAGCAACCCCAGGTGCTGATCCCGAGCTGCTCTGGGGCCACACCCACAAAGCCAAGCCTAAACCAGGTTTAAATTCCAAATTCCAGAGCTCCAATTCTTCCCAGGTTCATGGGGACAGAGCCCTGGATACTGGACAGAGCCCTGGATACAGCTGACAGCTGATTGCAAAATTATCTTAGTTATGGTGGTGACGGAAGTGTTTTCCTCCTTGATGTGCTTACTGAAAATGTGTTACCATTGTCCCCACACAGAGATTTTGTCCCTCAGTCATGAAGGGACATTTTGTCCTGAATTCCTTGTCCTGGGCTCTGTAAGAGCCCAGAGGGGCTGTGAGTGCTGGGATTTGTCCTGAGCACAAAACCCTGGAATCATGGAATGGTTTGGGTGGGATGGGCCTCAGGGATGAGCCAGTGCCAGCCTTGCCATGGGCAGGAACATCTTCCACTCTCCCAGGGACCATCCAAGGCTCTGTACTGTAGAAAAGTCTGGATTTCCCCTCAGATTTTGTGCTCACTCCTGGATTCCATTCCGAAGGCTGTCGTGTGTGTGAGGGGCAGTAACTCAGGCATTCCGTGTCTATCCTGCAGAATTCCATGTCTTATTCTCTCACCTGGAGCTGCTTCTCTTCAACTGCAGCAAAGGCTGCTCAGGCTTGAAAGGGAAAGCCTGGCACCAACCCCCGGAAAACCCAGGGCTTTCCCATGAAAACTGCTGGAAAATGTAATTTCCTGGATTTGGGGCAGAATAGTCAAACCTGGAATGCTGCAGATGGGCAGAATTCCTTCTAAAAACTGCTGAAGGCTGAGGTGTGAGCAGTGTGGGATCCCACTGGTGTATCCCCATTGCTGCTTTTCCTTGGAATATCAATCCCTGCTCCCCAGGAATGCAGGAGCCAGTTTCCCCTGGGAAAAGCTGGGACGGGGCCAGGTTGTGCCAGGGAGTGTGAATGATGGCTCTGGGCTTTGAGGGCCTAAATGCTCTCTGCAGGATGCATTTGTTGTTCTTCAGAGCTATAAAGTCTTTCATGAATGGAGAAGGATTTGATCTGGAGCATTCTTCCCACAAAGCAAACAGAACACAGAATTTCAGCTGAAACTCAAAGGTGTTGGAGTTTTGTCTCGAGCTTTACAAAGCCAAAAACGCCTCCCCTGGGATGTCAGTGCCAAGCTCTGTCTGGAAAGGATAAAGGAGAGGTTTGATCCTTTGTAATATGTGCTTGGGAGGAGGAGGAGGAGGAGGAATTCCCTTTTGGGGCAGAGGGAGAGGAGAAGCCACAAAAGGCCCTTGCAGGGCTGGGTTTGGATCCCTGGTGCCAAAATACAGCAAGGGCTGAGCAGTTTGACCCCAGCTGCAGAACATCCTCTTCCTTCCAGCCCTGTGGAAAGAGGCAGGAGGAGGCCCAGCATCCAAATCCAAAGGGAAACACAACCCTCAAGGGGAAAAAAGGAACTTTCACCAGTGTTTGGGCAGGAAAGAATCTCTGAGGTGTTTGCTCACCTTGGAGTTCCTGAGCAGCTTTTCCCTTTTCCCTGTCACTGGCTCTGCCCAGTCAGGGGAGACTGAATTTGGTTAGGCTGGGCTGGAAAATCTAGTGAAGAGCTCTCTGAGCACCTGGAATGGAGATTGTGCATCCAGACGTGTCTGTTAAAGGATCATGGAAGGGTTGGGCTTGGGAGGGACCTTAAAGCCCCTCCAGTGCCACCCCTGGGGCACCTCCCACTGTCCCAGGCTGCTCCAAGCCCCAGTGTCCAGCCTGGCCTGAGGCACTGCCAGGGATCCAGGGGCAGCCACAGCTGCTCTGGGAATTCCATCCCAGCCCCTCACAGGGAAGAAGTTTTCCATATCTGCAACCAAAATTTCCCCTCTGTCAGTGGGATCCATTCCCCCTTGCCCTGGCACTCCAGGTCCCTCTCCAGCCTTTGAAGCCCAGGGCAGGCCCAGGGCCTCAGGACCCTGCAGTGCCTGTGCATGGGCTCTGCCAGCTCCAAGGGGAACTTCAGCAGCAAAGTTAACCATCAAATAATGGAGTCATAGAATAGTTTGGGTTGGGAGGGACTTTAAACCCATCAGTGCCAGCCCTGCCATGGCAGGGACACCTCCCACTGTCCCAGGCTGCTCCAGCCCCAGTGCCCAGCCTGGCCTTGGGCACTGCCAGGGATCCGGGGCAGCCCCGGGGTGGGGCAGGGTCTCATCCCCTCCCGGCAGGAGCGACCCCAGGGACGGGAGCTGTGCTCAGCCCCGAAGTCCCGGGCAGCCCTGAGCCTGTTCCCGTGCCAGGGGATGTGGAGCTTCGGGAGCCGCTGGAGCAGCACCAAAGCTCTGCTGGGGCAGCGCAGGAGCCACTCGGGCGTGAAGCACCGTTAATTAGCGCATGCAAATGAGCCCCGCCCGGGCTGCTCAGCGCCCGCCTCATTTGGAAGCAGCTCAGGAAGTAAAAATGAACTCTCAGCTTCTCCTCGTGCAATTAGGGCTGTGAGAGACTCATTAATCAGCGCAATTAGCGGGGCTGCTGCCGCCCGGGAATCAAAGGGGTTTGGGGGGCGGGGGCGACTCCTGGAGCTGCTGCGGAGCGCTGGATGGGAGATCTCCAAAGCCTTGCTGGGCTCTGCCATCCCGGCCCCTCTGCCATGCCGCGAGGAGGAGGATGGAGCTCCTTCCCAGCCGGAGCTGCTCTGTGCCCCGGCACGAGGAGGAGGATGGAGCTCCTTCCCAGCCGGAGCTGCTCTGTGCCCCTGCATCGCTGCTCATCCCTGCGGGAAGGGTCACGGCGAGTGCCGGGGCAGGGCTGCTGTGCCAGCATGGAATGGGGGACAGTTCTCCTTAGGAACACGGTCAGGGTCCGGGCTTTGGGGTTAAATCCACCGGGGCTCTTTGCAAAGCCTTCAGCAGCAGCTGCCCGGGTTACCTCGGCAGCAGGAATTTAGGGAATGAGGGGGAAATCAGCACAAGGTGTAAAAAGCACGCCCCATAAATGCAGGGAATGAATGGGAAGATCAGGATGATGTCCACAAAAACCTTTCTCCCCAAAAACCTGAGTTACAGAGATCACAGGGATCTGGGAATGATCCTCACTTTTACAGCGCTGTTGGAAGAAGTCTCCCAGTCCAGCTCCTTCAGGAGTCCTTTGGGGACGCTGAAGTGGCACAAAATCCCAGTATTGCTCTCTCAGGCCTTTCCTGCAGCAGGAAAAGGTTTCCCATGACTTTGTCCTACTTTATCCACAAATAACTGCTGGCCTGGCAGCCTGCCCGGGGCAGGGGCTGCGCTCACAGGTAGGGCAGGCTCTGCACCACAGCCCAGGCTGAGGGGTGAAGGGGATTTGGGAGCAGCACAGGGAACTCCTTGCAGAGCTTCACCTGAGTGAAAGATTTTACCCAATCTCATGGTCTCAATTCTTTTGGTCTCAAAAAAATGGAGAGATTTAACAGCAGCAAATTCTCTCTGCAGGGATTCCAGCCTTGCACACAAGGAAAACATCAGGGAAAAAATGTAACAAATAAATCACTCTTTGGGTAGAGAAGTCCTCAAGTTGTAGTTACACTGTGATTATAGAAAATACTTGGCATGAAAATGGGATATTTCATATTAGGACAAAAAAATTGCTCCCCTTAACCAAAAGTGGGTTTGTTTTTTGGTGGGGTTTCTTGTTTTGTTTTGGGTGGTTTTTTGTGGTTTTTTTTTTAATTATTATTATTATTATCTTTTTAACTTTCTGTTTAAAGAAAAAAAAAATTAAAATAAATCAAGGATTTGAATTTCAAGTTGACCTGAAACAATTTCTTGTTTGCTTGCTTGTTTGAAATTGTCAGTGAGGCAAAAAAATCAATTCTTTCCAGAGTTCTACCTGGGCTGTGCCTGCCCAGAGGATGGGATAAACAGCCTGCCTGGCTGAACCCTTCCAGGGAACAGGAATGCTGCTCCAGGTGGGAATCCACGGGGAGGTACAAACTGGAGCTGGGCAGGGTGAGCCTTGTCTGGAAATCACCATCCCCTGGTTCAGAGAATCGGGGAATGTCCTGAGCTGGAAGGATCATCCATCCCAAACCCCAAACAAAGCACTGCCCAGACCCCCCAACAATCCCACCCTGGGCATCCCTGGCAGTGCTGTCCAAACCCTCCTGGAGCTCCGGCAGCCTCGGGGCTGGGACCAGTCCCTGGGGAGCCTGGGCAGTGCTCTGGAGATGTTTTTAAGAAGGGAACGTCTAGAACTGTTCTTTGAGAAGCTCTGGGTATGAGCTGGCAGTAAGGCAGAGTCCATGCCTCCAATCTGGGAGCCTGTTGCAATGATGGAGTCCTGCTGGTGTGGTGGAGGTGTGTTGGAACAGGAGGCCTCCATTCCAAAATCTGCTATCCAAGACCTGCAGTTGGCAGAAACTTGAGTTTTAATACATGGAAACAGCTGGTTCCCAGGGCCATGGTATTGAGAACTTAGAGAATGACACCAGTAGTAGATGGCTAACAGGCTATAGGGCACACCTGGCCTGAAGCTGGTAACCACACTGCAACTGAGAGCTGATGTCCACCCCACAAGGGAGCTCCTGGCCAGGGTGGGCATGATGACCCTGCAGACCCTGCAGCACTGATTGCAAGACAAGAGCCCATATAATGGAGAACTGTCCAATCATTGCAGAGGCCTGGCTTAAAAGACACAATTCCATCAGTGAGACTCCCAGCTGTGAAGCTTAGAGGGAGGACTGGGCTGTATTCCAGTCAATGAGCTGTATTAGCCTGATTTGATCTTTGTGCAGGGGAATAAGGCACTCGTGGTCGATGTGACAGTGAGATATGGGCACAGCAACTCCTCTCTGAGGGATGCTGCAGAGAAGGCCAAGCCATATCAGAGTGATATTTCTTCCACAGACTCCAGGTCTTACGAATGCACCCTTTGGGGAAAGAACCTTCCTTTCCCACATCCATCCCATATCCATCCCATATCCATCCATCCATCCCATATCCATCCATCCATCCATCCATCCATCCATCCATCCATCCATCCATCCCATAGCCCTCCGGTATCCCTCCGGTATCCCTCCCCATCCCCTGCAGGCTCTGCCCAAGGTCCCAGATGTTTTAGGGCTGCTCTGGCCAATCCCTTCCCCTCAGCCTGGGGCCCTCCCTTGGGCCAGTCCCTGTCCCGCTCTCCATTTCCCGCAGGGGCAGCGGGAGCTGCAATTCCCCGTCCCGGCATTTCCGTGGCCCCTCAGAGCTCCGGGAGGATTAAATCCTTCTGTTCCCTCCCCAGATGTCCCAGCCCGGCTCGCACAGTGCGCGGGCTGCTCCCGGCTCCGTGGGGAAAGAGCCGGGACAGAAAGGTCAGCGCGGGGCTGGAGCGCTGTGCAGCCACAGCGGAGCTGGGGCGGGGGCACAACCCAGCCCCGGAGCCCCAGAGCTGCCGGAGGGGGAGCGGGCTTTGCGATTCATTCCGGAATCCCAAAGATGCTGGAGTGGGAGCGGGCTTTGGGATTCATTCCAGAATCCCAAAGCTGCCGCAGCCGGCAGGGAGTAAGAGGTGATTCCATGACACGGAGCTGCACGGAGGGATCAGAGTGAGAAGGGCAGGATCCCTCTCCTTGGGATACCCCTGGGACACCTCTGGAACACCCCTGGGAAAGCCCTGAGACCCCCCTGGAGCCCTCCAGGCTGATGTCCCCCCGAGCAGGGGCAGGGCTGGGGTTTCAGCCTCCCCTGGCCGGGGGTCTCACAGTGCCTCAGGAGCTGTGCAGGGACAGGAGCAGGTCCTGCTGCTGTGCAGGAACTGCAGGAGAGCTGGACCAGCTTTGGGCATCTCCAGGAGCCACAGCAGCACCAGCCCCAGGAGCTGCAAGGAGCAGAGGAGCAGCAATGGAGGCATCCCCAAAACCCCTGTCACTGCGCCTCTGGAATTCTGTCAGCTCTGTCCACCCCTGCCTGCTGAGCCACCGTGGGACAGCACCTCCTGTGCCTCCCTTTTCTTCTGCCCTGAGCTCCTGATCCTCAGCATGGTGCAGAGGTCACCTCAAAGCGTCTTCAAGGCTCAGAAATGGAAAGGAAATGAAGGCTTGCTCATATTTATTCCCAGCTGAGGGAATTCTGTAATGTTTGGCCACTGCCCAGGGCAGAGGAGCTGATTTCTGGTGCCCTCAGTGGGATAACCCCAGAATCCCAGATGAGATGAGCTGGAAGGGCCCCAGAAGGCTCCTGAAGGCCCATGCTGGGATCTGGAGTTTGGCTCCACCACACCTGGATCATTTGCAGGTGTTTGGGGGGTGGGGGATTATCCTGAACTGAGCATTCCTCCCCTCCTCATGAATCAATCTTCCCACTCCCTGCTCCTCCCAAACTCCCAGCTGTGGGGGAGCTCCAGTTTTCCCTGGAGATGCTTTGCTCTGCTTTGTTCCTGCTCTTCAAAACCAACCTCATTTCTGCTTTCCAAAGACCCTTTCCCCCTCTCTTGCCCCCTCCCTTCCCTCTCCCACTGTTCCATGTGGGGACACTCAACCTGTCCCTGATCCCTGGAAACTCAGAGCCCAGCGGTTCTGTCCTGCTGAGGCCAGCCCAGGATTCCCCAGGGCCACCCCTTGGTAGGATTCCAGCAGGGAATCCTGTCCTTGGGAGAGGGAAGGATGTGGGATCACCTCAGAGTGATTCCGTGTCTCCCTCCCCACGGCACCAGCAATGGGATCCAGTGTTTGGGATGGACCCGTGGGATCCAGAGCATTTTCCAGGCAGTGCCCTGGCTCTGCAGAGGTCCAGGGTGTCCCAAGGTCTCCATGGGGTGCTCAGAGCCACGAGCAGCAGCTGCAGCCTCCCCTGCTGCCTGTACAGAGAAAAGCCATTTCTGCAGGGCTCTGGCTCCCTGTCCCTCCTCCCTGTGTCCCTGGCCTGTGGATGTGTTCCCTCCTCATCAGAGGCACCTCGGAATCTCCATTTATTATTCATTTGTTTGTGTTCCTGGCTCTGGTCTTTGCAGGTCCTTTAGTCCCAGTGTTGGCAGGAGAGGCCATCCAGAGCAATTCCTTCCTTGAACTTCCAGGTCTTTTCCCACTTAAATGATTCAAGGCTTCTCTGTCTCAGAGCAGTGTTGGTGTTCAAATACACCCTGGAAATTCCCATTCCTTCCCCTTTGGAGGGCATTCCATTTCTCCAGGAGCTCAGCTCTCCCTGAAGGAGCTGCTGGTGCAAGTCCTGCCTGATTCTGGGACAAACAATTCCTCCTGCCAGGACCAGCCTCTCCTGGTGGGATTGCTCAGCCCCCCTCCCCAAACGGAATGGGCTCAGGGCCCTGCAGCACGGGGGGTTCAGCTGCTCCTCAGCAGCCTCCAGAAATTCCATTTCCTGCCAAGACCCTGAGCTAAACCCTTCCTGTAAACGCTCTGCATTTATTGATGGATAAATCATGGATTAGGGAGGGGGGAGGGGAGGAAGAGCTGAATGTGCACCTGGGGGAAACCCTGGAGAAGGAAACTCCCCCCTGCTGCTCTCCCTTTACTCCCAGGCAGAGGGAAGGGGCAAAGGGAGCCCGGGGAAGATTTGGGCTCCTGTGATAAAGTGATGCCTTCTCCTTCCAGCCCTCAGGGAGCAGTGAAGGATATGGTGATACATGGTGAATAGGCAGAAATTCCCAAGGAAATATTCCTTTTCCTTCTTTTTCTCAATTTGAGCTTGCAAAGTCTGACTTCAGCCATCAGAGGAGCAGGGGAGTGCCAGCAGCTCACCCACCCTGCACTTCCAGCAGGAAACTGAGGCTGGTCCTTCCCTGCTGGAGTCAGGGCTTGCTCTGGCTGCACCCCAGTTACCAGGAGACAAAACCTCCCTGATTTTTTCCACCACTGACTTCATTCCCCACTGACTTTATTCCCCACTGACTTTATTCCTCACCTTTATTCCAGGGCTGTGTGAGGGACAAATGCCTGGAGCTTTGTCTGTCCTGAGTGGGAATTTCCCCAAAGATTCCCATATTTTCACAGGGATTTAATATGGCAGGAAAAAAAAAGTGAGGGACAAAGAACAAGGGGGAATGTCCCTGAGCTGAAGGAGGGAAGGCCTGGATGGGATGCTGGGAAGGAATTCCTCCCTGGGAGGGTGGGGAGGCCCTGGAATAGAATTCCCAGAGCAGCTATGGATTCCCCTGGATCCCTGGAAGCGCCCAAGGCCTGGTTGGACAGGACTTTGAGCAGCCTGGGATAGTGGCAGGGGTCCCTGCCATGGCAGGGGTGGCACTGGATCACCCTTAAGGTCCTTCCAAACCAACCCACTCTGGGATTCTGGAGCAATTAAGAATCTCCAGCTCAACAAATTGGCTCCTCCTGTGACCAATTCCATCTCTAATTCCCGGCTGGAAACACTCCAGGATGAGCCATGGAGACCCTGCCTGCTGGGGAAAGGCAGTGGAATAGCTTTGGGATGTTCAAATTCCCTTGTCAGAAGAGCTGGAGGATGGAATTCCAAAATGGATCCATGTCCAGACAAAGCAAATCCACCTGATATGAGGAATTCATTTTTTTCAGGAATTTCTGTGCCTGTTTCTCCCCATCCTGGTGTAGGAAATGCTCCTGCTCTGCCTCCCAGGACACCCTGGAGCACTCAGGGTTGATTTTTATTGCAGGAGATGTTTTCTTTGGGGTTGTGGACGCAGGGAGCAGCAGCTGCAGCCTCCCCTGCTGCCTGTACAGAGAAAAGCCATTTCTGCAGGGCTCTCCCTCCTGGGCTGTGTCACCCCCTCCCTGCAGGCTCTGCTCCCCGGGGTGCTTTGGGAATTGATTTTCTTGATGGATCAGGGAGAGCTTGGAGGGAAAGCAAGAATTCTTCCTGTGAGCCTGGGGGAGATTTTCTTCTCCTGGGTCATTCCTGGGATATCTTGGTGCTCCCTGGGCAGTCAGGAACCCTCCCTGGGGTGTGGGACTCCGTCCTGGATTCCAGGGAATATTTCAGAGCCTGCCTGGCCTCCAGCCCTTGAAGGCCCTGGGTATGGCAGGGCAGGGATTTAGGACAAAGAACCCCAAAATGCTGGATTTTAGCAGACTGTGCTGCCCCAGGGAGCTCACAGGGGAAGCTCAGAATGCCCAGACTGGAACAATCCCATGGGAGAACGTCCAAGTGCTTCCCTTGCTCTTGGAACCAGGGCTGGGAGAGCACGGCCACTGCTGGGCCACCAAACAAGCCCAGGGGCCTGGCAGGAGCACTGCCTGCCCTGAAGGTCCAGCAAAGCGAACCCCAGGGGACAGCGTTGTCCCGGGAGGGCTGGAGATGGTCCATGGCACTCTCCAGACCGTGCCAGAGGATTTGGCTCCCTGGAGAGCTGCCAGCTGCTCACAGGGCACCCTTTGGAATGTCTGTGTGTCCCCGAGGGTGAGAGCAGCCCTGGCAGGGACCCAGGCAGCTCAGATTGCTCAGAGGCAGGAGGGCAGAGCAGCAAAGGTGATTCCTGTGCCCTTTGTGCTGCAGCTGGAATTTCAGCCTTGGCACAGAGTGGATGGAAGTGATCCTTGTTTAACTCGGACCATGCAAGAGTCACAAACAGTGACTGCTGGGACCGTCCAGGTGTCACCCTTTGTCCCTTCTCTTGGCCTCAGACCTCATCCCTTCCTCCTGGAGAGCTCCTGCAAGGACTGTCTCAGAGACACCTGGGGATCAAGGGCCCAAGAGGCATTTTGCTGCATTCTCCCAGCACAGCCTCCAGCCCTTCTCCTGCAAACCAGTCTGGGATCAATCCCCTGGGATGGAACCCCCTGAGGGACCTGGCAGACACAGAACAAATCAAAGCCATCCTGTTCCATGCATCCATGCAAATCAAAGCCATCCTGTGCCTTGCATGACTGAGAGGAGGAACCTTCTCCCAGCTTGTCCCTTCTTGGAGACCTGAATGCACTGAGGGGGTTAAATCTTGGATTTACAAGGAGCCACATCTGCATCCTGGATTTATTTCTGAGGGTTATTTTTAGCCCAGGCTCCCAGCCTGGAAGATTCCCATCACAGTCAGGAGCTGAGGAAGGCCCCATTCCAGGGAATGAGGACAGTCAGGCTCTGCCAGCCCTGCTCCCTAACTGGCTCAATGTGGAGAGGGATTTATTATTCCTGGCTTGGGATTTGTAGCCAGAGCCTCTGCCAGAGTCAAAGTCACCCCCACAGGCAGGGCATGACCCAGGGATGGGCACAGACACGGGCACAGAGCCCCAGGGGCGGCCAAAGCCACCAAGGGAACAGTGGGGATGAAGAGAGGGGGCTGGGACTGGGCTTGGAGTGGGGGGACTGGGATGGCAAAACCTGAGCTGGTCCTTGGGAAGGGAAGCTCCAAAACCTTCCCTGAGATTGGGAAAAACAACCCTAAGGCAGCTGCAGGGGAAGGCTGAGAACCCTGGGGTGGGTGAGGCTGGGAGGGAGCTGAAAGCTCCAAACCCGTGACCCTGAAATCTCCATGGCCCTGAAATCTCTGTGACCCAACCTCAGCCTGGTTTTCTGTGTCACCCAGAGTGTCCCTGGGGTTTCAGTGTCACTTAGAGTGTCCCTGGGTTTCAATGTCACCCACAGTGTCCCTGGGGTTTCAATGTCACCCAGAGTGTCCCTGGGGTTTCAGTGTCACCCACAGTGTCCCTGGGGTTTCAGTGTCACTTAGAGTGTCCCTGGGTTTCAATGTCACCCACAGTGTCCCTGAGGTTTCAATGTCACCCACAGTGTCCCTGGGTTTCAATGTCACCCACAGTGTCCCTGAGGTTTCAATGTCACCCACAGTGTTCCTGGGGTTTCAATGTCATCCCACCCCACGCTGGGTTTCCTTGCAAAGGTTGTGGGACCTGCTGTGATCCCAAGTGAGGAGGGTTGGGGACACTAAACCCTTGGAAAACCGAGAGAGGGAAGAGCACAGGGACAAGGACTGCCTGTCCCTGTGTCACTGAAGTGCCTCCCCTGGCTCTGCTCAGCCAGAGGCTGCTGCTCCTGTGGAACATCTCCAGCCCCGCCTTGGCCAAGGCTGTGCCAGGCAGGACCTGGACTTCCCTTGGCCCAGTGACACAGAAACAGTGACACACACACAGTGACACAACCCCAGTGACAGCCCCAGTGACACAGACACAGTGAAACAGACACAGTGACATACACAGTGACAGCCCCAGTGACACAGACATAGTGACACACACACACAGTGTCAGCCTCAGTGACACAGACAGTGACAGACACAGTGACACAGCCACAGTGACAGCCCCAGTGACACAGCCACAGTGACACACACACACAGTGACAAAGCCCCAGTGACACAGCCACAGTGACACAGCCACAGTGACACACACAGTGACAAAGCCCCAGTGACACAGCCACAGTGACACAGCCACAGTGACACAGACATAGTGACACACACACAGTGACAGCCCCAGTGACAGCCCCAGTGACCCTTTGGGGTGTGGAATTGGTGTGGGAGGTCACTGGGCTTCCTGAATTCCCTGGGGCTTTGCCAGGAGCGTGGGGACTCTGGGGCCGGTCTCAGTCCTGCCCCAAAGGCCACCATCCATCAGTGTCCAGCTGGGACAGGGGCACAGGGAGCCACCTCCTCCGGTGACACCTCCAGCAAAGGGCCCTGGCTCAGGGAAGGGGCTGGGGTTTGGATTTCTGGGGAAAAGCCTGGGGTTGACACAGGTTTGGTGAAATCTTTTCCTGAGGGAAGGCTCAGCCAAAGGTGAGGACAAAACGGGCACCAACCCAGCCTGAAAGCTTCGGAGCTCTGGCAAACAGGGATTGCAGAAATCCCTTCTTCAGGAACATTGGCAACAACAGCAGACAGGAATGGGAAAGCCTCTCGTGGAGCATTGGGGAATATTCCCACCCCCGGGCTGCAGATCCATTAAATGTTGGGGTTTTCTGCCACTGACACCTCAGGACTGGCTGCTCTTCCAACATCATCCCACAATCCTGGAATGTGCCAGCTTGGAAGGGGCTTTAAGGATCACCCAGTGCCCCCCATGGGGGCCTTAAGGATCACCTCCCACTGTGCCAGGCTGCTCCAATCCCCATCCAGCCTGGCCTTGGGCACTGCCAGGGATCCAGGGGGTCCTGGAATGTGCCAGCTTGGAAGAGACCTTAAGGATCACCCAGTGCCCCCCATGGCAGGGACACCTCCCAGTGTCCCAGGCTGCTCCAATCCCCATCCAGCCTGGCCTTGGGCACTGCCAGGGATCCAGGGGCAGCCCCAGCTGCTCTGGGAATTCCAGCCCAGCCCCTCCCCACCCTCCCAGGCAAGGATTCCCTTGGGAGCCCTTCCATCCCTTCCCTCTGGCACTGGGAGCTGTTCCCTGTTCCTGTCCCTCCAGCCCTTACCAAAAGCCCCTCTCCAGAGACTTTCCATGGCTGTTTCTGCCACAGCAGCACCGAGCCACAAAACCTGTGATTAAAAGCAAAACAACCCTGGTGTTAAAGGAGTCTGGACTCCCTGGTAATTAATTAAAGATTAATGGGAACAACTGAGTTAAAATCCGGTGACGATAATTAGCAAGTGAATTACAACAAAGGAGAAGGCAACAACTAAAAGTAATTACAGAGTACAGACACTGAATCCTGCCCTGCCTGGAAAATCCCCAGGAAAACCCCTGTGGGCAGTGGGGAACAGCACTGCCTGGAGCTGGGGGAGCAGCACAGCCCCCACAGCCTGGAGTGCCTCTGGAATCCTGGGAGCTGCGCTGGGATCCTGCTCCTGCTGCTCAGCACAAACCCGAGCAGGGCTCCTGGGCAGAGCTAAAGAAAACCAGAATTTCCTGGAAGCTTGTCTGGGTTTGAAAAGCCAGGTGTCTGCTCAGGAAGGCAGGAGCCTCCCCTGAAATGGAAAATGTAAACCCCCTCCCTCTGAATTATTATAATTGTGACATTAAGGGGCTCTCAGGCAAAGATATGGGAGCAGGAATAACAGTTCTGTACTAGGAAAATTAAAAATATAAATGCAATAGTACAAAAATAACCAAACCACTGACAGAGTCAGAACATGCCCTGGCCCCCTGTGGGTCAGGGTGGTGGCACAGCCCCATCCCATGGGGGCTCAGCCCTCCTGCAGTGCCAGCTGTGCTTCTGCTGCAGCAGGGATCCTGCACAAGGGGGGAGTTTTCCTCTGCAGCTCCAGGGCTGCTGGAGATGGGCCTGCTCTCCCTCTGGGAATGCAGGGCAGGAGAAAGCTGCTCCTCTGGGAATGCAGTGGGCAAAGGCTGCTGTGCTGTTCCAGGCTCAGATTGTATCCAGGTAGGAATGCTTGGCTCCTGCCCTGGGCGGAGCATCTCCCCATGGGATGATGGAATTTGATCAGCCATGCAGGGACCCTCACTGGCCATGGACAGCAGAGATCTCCTGGAGGGAGGATTGGTTATGGGAGAGATAAGGAAAAAACTTCCCAATGGACAGCAGAGAACTGCCCCAGCTCTGACAGACGAAATAAAACACACACCCAGCCACATGTTGCAACCCAGCACAAAGCTGGCATGTGAATGCTCTGGTACAGGAACAGGAGGTTGGCTTTGGGTCTCCATCCATCCCTTTCACTCAGCTCTCAGAAGTTCTGGTGGAGTTTTTTTGGATTTCACTCTGATTGTGCCCTGGGTGGGCACAGGTACAGCTCAGGGAAAGAGGATTTGCTGCCTTGGCTCTGCTTTTTCTCAGGGCTGGTTCTCAGGCCTTGGGGGTTTGTTAATGGGGGAAGACCCAGACAGTTCTTGTTGAGGTCAGGAAGGCCTGTTTGTGTCCTAAGGAGTTTGTGTTTTCTATACCCAAACTGTGTCAGGGAGCTTCTCTCTGCCTAATTCCAGTGTCACTTTTCTCCTGGGTTTTATCTCCAGCTCTCACAGGGGTTGTGTCCCACATTTCACAACCACAAGGAGATTCCCTGTAACGAGGTGACATCCTTGTCCTTGTGAGCAGGGAGGAGACAAGGGAACTGCTGGAGCTGGGCCAGGGGCGTTGGGATGGAGATCAGGGAAAGGTTCTTCCCCAGAGGTGCTGGCACTGCCCAGGCTCCCCAGGGAATGGGCACGGCCCCGAGGCTGCCAGAGCTCCAGGAGGGTTTGGACAGCACTACCAAGGATGGCCAGGGTGGGATTGTTGGGGGGTCTGGGCAGGGCCAGGGGGGGCCACCGGATGGTCCTGGGGTCCTTCCCAGCTCAGGATATTCCAGAATTCTGTGTAGGGGATAATGGGAGATGAGAAAAATCACAGAATCGTGGAATGCTTTGGGTCAGAGGGACCTTAAACCCACCCAGTGCCACCCCTGCCATGGCAGGGACACCTTCCACTATCCCAGGCTGCTCCAACCCCAATGTCCAACCGGGTCTTGGGCACTGCCAGGGATCCAGGAGGAGCCACAGCTGCTCTGGGAAGCTGTTGCAAGGTTGCCAAAAGATGCCTTTGATCTTGGGAAAAGGATTTGGGATCAATCCCCATGGATCAGGATGGTGCTGAGGGCCTGGGAGGTGCCTGACAGGGGGGTTCCAGCAGGTGCTGTGGGATCTGGGCTGTCAGGAGCTGATTCCTCCTCTCTGGGGGTGATCCCTGAGCTCCATCTGAGGGGTGCCTGTTCCTGCTTGAGATCAGTTCTGAGGGGTGGGAGCAGGAGTGACAGATGGAGAGCTGGGATGAGCCTCCCACACCCAGTCCCTGTCCACTGTGCTGTCCCCTGAAATGTCACTGTCACTTCCCAAGCCTGACCTGAGACCGTCAGCAAATCCCAGTCCCCAGCCCCGCACTGCTGGAGCAGAATTTGGGATGGCTCCTGGAACTCCCTGCTGGATTATAGCTTGGCAGACCCAGCCCAGGTTCTTTGTGGGGCTCAGTTTACCCAATAATGTCAGATTTTGGTCAATCGAGACAGAATTAAACACACCCCACCCCAGAGCCCCCATCCCATCCCATCCCATCCCATCCCATCCCATCCCATCCCATCCCAGAGCTCTTCTCCTGGGCCAGTCTGGGATGAGGTGTTGGATCCCAGGAGTGTTTTGTCCCACATCCAGCTGTGCCTGCCCTCACCTTCACATCTGCACCCCATTTCTCCTCAGCCCAAATCCTGACCCCCCAAACCTCCCCCACCCCAAAGGCCCCAGGCCCTGCAGGCCTGGCCATTGGAAAACCTTTCTGAAACACAGAATTTCCACAGCCAAAGTGAGATTTGGCAATGAAATTCCAGCCCCTGCCAGCTGAGGATGTTTGGATTCAGCTTTCCCACTAAAAATGTCATTTATCCAACTGAAGTGGCTGTAGGGAAGGGCTGGAGCTGACAGCTCCCCCTCCCCAGCAGCTGCTGCAGGGAGAGCAGAGGCCGCTCTGCAGCTCACCGGTGCTTCAGTGCCCCATTCCCCATTTCCAGAGCACAAAGTTCCATCTGAAGGATGGAATTTTATCCATTTTATTTCATTTAAATGAACTCAGGGACTGCTCAGGAAGGAAAAAAGGTGAATTTTAAAAATGGAAACCAAACACAGCAATATTTTCAAAATGTGGGGTTGGGGTTGGTGGGAGCTGGGCTCAGCTGCCTCCTGAGCTGGGTTTTGGGCTCAGTTTTAGCTAAAATAGCTCAGCTTGGATGAGCTTTAACAAACACCAGCAGCCTGGGGATGCCACAGGTGAAAAACCGTGTGAAAGAAATCCCCCCTGGCCCAGAGCTTCAGCTGTGCCTCAGCTCCCCCAGCCTCCCTGTCCTTCCAGAGGTGTCCCAGGGCCACCTTCCCACCCCCAGATCTCCAACCCCTGCTCTGGCACAGGCTCCAGCCCAGGGGATTGATGTTTATTAATAAAGTTGATTTATTAGTTATGACAGGATTTAATTCTGTTCCAGGACTGACCCTCAGGAGCTTGCTGCTCTCAGACCCTCCCAGGTGCCTCTGCTGGATCCCTCCCCTCACTCCTCCAGGGGAAATCCAGGAGGAGCTGAAGTTCTGAAGGAGATTAAGGTTTCAAAACCTCTCTGGGTTGTCATCTCCTCACAGTGACTGCTCAGTGACTCCGCAGTGACCCCTGGGTTTTGGTTGCTCAGTGACTCCTCGGTGACCCCTGGGTTGGTGGGGCTGTCCCAGGCTGTTCCCCCGTCTCCCATCCCCATCCCTGCACCCCAGGGGCTGCCCCAGGGTTATCCCAGTGCCCCCCCAGGACAGCCCAGCCTCCTCTGCTGGGGTTTGGGAGCAGCTCCTGCTCTCTGTAAATAATTCCCTGCTAATTCTGCCAGGCCTCCTTGTGAGATGTTGGGAGGGATGAAAGTTTGACAGGAAAGTTTAACAGAGATGTGTGCTTGGCAGAAAGATCTCTGCATGTAGAACCTGAGAATGAAATAGAGATGGAAGCAAGTTTGGATATAGAACAATAATACATGTGTCAGTTGAGGTTTTCTGAGCCACTCTTCCTGGATAACCAGTATGTCAGTTAGAAGGGGTTTTTATGACTTAGAGCAAAGGATAAACCCACCTCAAACAGAAGAAGTTTCTACCAAGCAGAAAGATAGCACAGACAGACAAGACTGCCAGTGTTGCAAGTAGGAAAAAGGTCTCAGAATTTTCCACTGCAAGAAAACTGAAAAACAACTTCTAGCTTCAACTGTAATGTACTAACTTTTAGTGATTGGAGAATAGTAACATGAATATGGTAATTATAGTAGTTATGTTACGCTATTGATAAAAATTAAGGTATAGATTGGTTCTACTGTATTAAGATGCACTGTAAGAGCCTGATCGAGAGATGTGGGACTCCAGGTGGCTCTTCAAAATGCAGTTTATTGTATCCAAAATGCAGTTTATTGTGTCCAGACACTCCTGAGCTTCCAGGATCCAACATCTCATCCCAGTCTGGCCCAGGAGATGAGCTCTGGGACAGGACGGGATGGGATGGGATGGGATGGGATGGGATGGGATGGGATGGGATCAACACAGAAAATTATATAACGCATTGTAAACAAAATCAAAGGGTCTCCAGCTGGAGCTGACAGCTGTAGGCACAGGCTCTGTCACCCATGACCCTGGGCTGCTGTAACATCTTTCAACCCAGACAGAATTAAACTCACTCCACCCCACCCCAGAGCCTCCATCCCATCCCATCCCATCCCATCCCATCCCATCCCATCCCATCCCATCCCATCTCTGAGCTCTTCTGGGCCAGGCTGCAATGAGATGTTTGATCCTGGAAGCCCAGGAGTGTCTGGATACAATAAACTGCATTTTGGGTATAATGAACTGCAGTTTGGAAACAATAAACTGCAGTTTGGATACAATAAAGTGCATTTTGAAGAGCCACCTGGAGTCCCACATCTTTGAATACTGCTCTTACAGTGAGGCCACAGGGATAAAGAGTGGGGAGTAAATCCTGGTTTTAAAAAGGCCCAGAAATGCTGCATTCAAGCACTGAGCACTGAATCAAAGGGATCTCCGTGGAGTGGCCTGGGCTGGAGCTGCTGAGTGGATTTGTCCCTGCCTTCTCCCAGAGCTGCTCTCACTGTGCCCTCACGGCCTGGCCAGAGCCCCTTGCTGAGGCCAGCACTCCCTGAGCTGCAGGGGCTGCAAAGACCCTGAGCTGCCCTGAAAGCCCTGAAAGCAGCGCAGCTCATGCTGACAGGGATGGGTTGGGAAGAGCTCGTCCTTGGGAGCCTGCCTGGCGGCCAGCTCGGAGCCAGGCTGGTTCTGCTGCGCGCCCGGGCCGGCTCTGGCACACCAGGCCGGGCAGCGCTCGGTGCTCATGGCCATGGCTGCCTTTGCTCCTCCTGCCAGAGCACCTTTCACAGGGCCAGGAAACTCCATCCTAGCAGGTAACCCAGGGACAGGCAGTGGCTGGAGCTGGGCCAGGGAGGGTCAGGCTGGATCTCAGGGAAAGGTTCTTCCCCAGAGGTGCTGGCACTGCCCAGGCTCCCCAGGGAATGGGCACGGCCCCGAGGCTGCCAGAGCTCCAGGAGGGGTGGACAGCACTGCCAGGCAGGCCCAGGGTAGGATTGTTGGGATCCTGGGCGCTTTGGATGTTCCTGGGGGTCCTTCCAGGTCAGGATATTCCAGGATTCCATCCCTCCCAACTGGACCCCACGTGCTGAGCTGCACAGGGGGCTGTGCCTGCCTCCCCCAGCTCCTCTCTGCTGGGGCCTGCAGAAGCTGATCTCAAACAAATCTGGGGACATGGGTGCCACCTGAGGGCCCAGCTAGCCCAGCCTGGGGAACACAGCCCCTTGTGTCCCCCCTGGGCAGTTCCTGGTTCGTGGTGACTCCTCCTGGGAACACAAACCCCTCTGGGGTTCTGCTTCCTCCAGGCAGGGAGAGGAACCCTGCTCAGCTCCCACCTCCCCTGCTCTCCCCAGGAGGAAAGGCTGAGAGCTGGGATTGTTCAGCTTGGAGAAGGGACTGGGGGTGACCTAACTGTGACCTTCCAGGACCTACAGGAAAGGAGGAGAGAGAGGATTTCCAAGGCCTGGAGGGACAGGACACAGGGAAATGGCTCCCACTGCCAGAGGGCAGGGATGGATGGGATCTTGGGGATTGTTCCCTCTGAGGGTGGGCAGGCCCTGGCACAGGGTGCCCAGAGCAGCTGGGGCTGCCCCTGGATCCCTGGCAGTGCCCAAGGCCGGGCTGGACATTGGAGCTGGAGCAGCCTGGGGCAGTGGGAGGTGTCCCTGCCATGGCAGGTTTGAAACTTCCAACCCGTTCTGGGATTTTGGGGTGAGGAGGAAGGTTAAAAATGCTCATCCCAGGAGCAGGGAAATGCTGCTACCTCTAGAGGTGACCCAGAAACCCAAACCCTCAGGTGCTCCCTGGCCCTGAGCACTGCTTCTGGTGGCTCCTAAACCCCACCCAGCTCCGAGCTGGGATCTCAATTAAACCCTAATTTCCCCCATTTCCATGGCTCACCCCTCTTGTATTTGTGGGCTTCCCAGATGAAGGAAGGAAATTATAAATCTGACTCCATGTTCTTAAAAGGCTAATTTATTATTATATTATATTATATTATATTATATTATATTATTACACTAAAGAATACAGAAAGGATACAGACAGAAGGCTAGAAGGATACTAAACAAAAACTCATGACTCTTTCCAGAGCCTCGACACAGCTTGGCTGTGATCGGCCAATAAGTAAAAACAATTCACATGAAACCACCTGTAGGATAAACAATGTCCAAACACATTCCAAAGCAGCAAAACACAGGAGAAGCAAATGAGATAATATTGTTTTCCTTTTTCTCTGAGGCTTCTCAGCTTCCCAGGAGAGAAATCCTGGTGAAGGGATTTCTCAGAAAATATGACAGTGACACACCCCCTTTCCTAGGGAGCCCCGGTGGCTCCAGGCAGGGAGGGAATCCCACAGAGCCCTTCCCAGGGGTGCAGCCCCTCACCCCCTCCCCACCGAGCCCGGTGCCAGCGCAGCTCCAGTTCTGTGCCAGTGCCACCCTGTCCCTCCTGCTGCCCCTCTGCCAGGCGCTGCATTAACCCCCTGCACTCAAAATCACTCTCCAGTGCTGAAATATTCTGATATTTGATCTTGGCCCTTTATTCCCTGTGCCAGAGCAGCCCCTCTTCCCTCTGTGCATTGGGAAATCCTAATCCAGCCCGGGATTCCCCTGGCAGCGGCTGGAATGCAAACGGAGCCGGCACAGCCCGAAGCTGTGCTCGGGGACACTCGGAGCTCTTTGTCTGAGATGTTTAAACTGCAAAGCCCATGGAGTTAGTGATTATTTCTGAGCGGGTGTCACACCTGCCCCAGGGCTGAGGGGCTCTGTCCAAACACGGGCACACCTCAGGGCACACACCAGAGGCTGGGGACAAAGGGAGTCCGGGATTCTGATCCTTCAAAGCAGCAAAGATGCTCCTGAGAGCATGCAAGAGAATGTTCCTGACTGCTCCTGGCTGCTCCTGTGCTCCTGGCTGTCCTGGCTGTCCTGGCTGCTCTGGTGTGCGGGTGTCTCAGGGGGTTCCTGCTCCCAGGAATCCCCCAAGGTCTGATCTGAAATCCCAGCCCCCTCCTGCCCCCATCTCCTCTGTGGATGGGCTGGGAAAAGCCTCCCCAGTGCTCTGTATGGGCCAGGCAAGGTGGAATTAGGAATTCCCCTCCTGGGGAATCAGGGATGGGGAGCCCAGGCCATGCAGGGCCCTCAGCAATCCCTGCAGAGCCAGGGCCAGGCTTTCTGAGAATCCCAGAATGGCTTGGGCTGGAAGGGACCCTAAAGCCCATCCAGTGCCACCCCTGCCATGGCAGGGACACCTTCCCCTGTCCCAGACTGCTCCAAGCCCTGTCCAGCCTGGCCTAGGACATTCCAGGGATCCAGGGGCAGCCACAGCTGCTCTGGGAATTCCATCCCAGCCCCTCCCCAGCTTCCCAGGGATGAATTCCATCCCAAATCCCGACAGGTGCAGCCTGTGGCACACAAACGCTCAGTGGGATCCCTCCCAAGTGTCCCCAAAACCCCGAGGAGCACAGGGCCCCTTCCCCAGGGGACACAAACGCGTTCCAGGCTGGCAGTGGCTTTAAGGCAGGAGCTGCATTCCTAGCAGAGAAACGATTCCCATCCCACCTGTTCCTCCAGCCTTGCTCACTCCAGACCTAATGGGGAATTCCTCAGTTCAGAATCCCATTTAGATTTCCCTACAAGTCCTGACAAAGCTCCAGACCTGTGCAGTCAAAATCAGCGATAATTTGAAATTATTCAAGCACCTGCCCTGTGGTTCACTGGGATCACCCCCTCCTGTCTTAGAGCTTTGGTTCCCTGGGAGAGCAGTTGCACATGGAGAAATCCCCATTTGTGCCCTGCTTGGCTCAGCCCAGATGGATTTCTCGGGATTTTTGCCTCTGCCAGCACAGCCAAGGAGCCTCCAGCATTTCAGGGAGCCTCCCAGCCCTGCAGCCCTGCACAAGGGAGTTTTCCAGCAATGACGCTGCTCGGTTTTGAAAGGTTCATCCCTGGAAAGTGCCTACAGCTAACATTCACTGTCCACTCTTCCCAGGCTGTGTCTGACACTGAACCCAGCACTCATGTCCACCCCAGCAGTGGAGAAATCCCTGATCCAGCCCTCACTGCTCTCCTCACAAACAGTCTGCTCAGACCCACCCTGGAGGCCACTGGTGCTTGTGAGCCCCCAGGAACTGTGATCCCACCCCAACCAGGAATGCTGGTTCCACAATGACCCAGCTGGGAGCACAGACCCAGCCTGGATCCACATCCCAGAGTTAGCCTGGGGGCTGACTCAGCCCCCTTTGGGGTGCAGGGAGCTGCTCCTCACAGAGGAGCTCTGGGCCATGTGCTCAGCTGGGCTCCACCATGGAGCTGCACCAAGGAGGGAATCAGCTCCAGATCCCAGGGAACGGCTGGAGCTGGGCCAGGGGGGTTGGCATGGATACTGGGAAAGGTTCTGCCCCCAGAGGTGCTGGCACTGCCCAGGGAATGGTCCTGGCCCCAAGGCTCCAGGAGGGTTTCGACAGTGCTGCTGTCCAAATTATTAGATTATTAGAAGGTGCAAATCTGCAGTGAGCCTCCATCTTTCTCTAGCCTTCCACTTCATTGTGACTAACCTTGAAGAAATACAAACACCTGCCTTAGGGACTTTCTCTGGTAAAAAAGATGACCAAGTTTCAACAGAGGTTTTGCGGTCTAAGTGCACATCTCATATCAGACTGGAGGCAGAGTCAAGGAAAGAAACAAATCAGCTGAATGGAGGACACTTTCCAAAGCACAACAGAGGAAGAAACAGTGTCTCAAATGACAAGCCAAGGCCTAGAAATAATAAATAATAAATATAAGCTTAATAAATGTACACATAAGCTCCACGTCCCACCAACCCCTGCAGCCTCACTCTATTCGTCAATAGAGGTGAGAATTGTCCGTATAAGACAGGGATTTCCAGGGTGGGATTGTTGGGGGCTCTGGGCAGAGCAGGGGTGGGACTGGATGATCCAGGGGTCCCTCCTAGCTCAGGATATTCCCTGATTCCATCACTCCCAGCTGTCCCCCACCTGCTCCGTGTGCTGAGTGTGAGCCTGTCAGAGGAGCTGGGTGAACCACAGGGTCTCTGCCCCCTCCAATCTTCCTCCTCTGGTAAAACCCATCCCTAGGGAAGAGGGCAGGAATGAGGTCAGGGAAAAATGCTGTTCCCAAACCCTGTAACCCCGAGCAGCCTCTGGGCCCTGCCCAAGCCAAAGGTCTCTCTTTGCTTCCTCACCCTCAGCTCATTTATCACTTCTGCTCTCAAGCCCTCCTGCTCATCCCTTTCCCATCTCTGGGCGCACCCCACGCTCTGGCTGTACTGGTTTGTACTGGGCAGAGAGGACAAGCCCAGCACTGGCAATACTGGTGTCCAAAGGCACGTTTTGCTGGGCAAGGAGCAGGAACAGGAAATCACCGGAAAGTTCCCTGAGAGGCAAAGGCAGGATCAACTGAGCAGAACTGGCTGCATCTCCTTGAGGCCTTTCAGGACTCCAAGGGCTTAAAAAAAACACAGAAAAATGACTTTTCTATGGGCAGAGAGGGGAAGAATAAAGGGGGGGGGGGGTTAGACTGAAAGAGGGGAGATTTAGGTTGGATATTGGGAAGGAATTTCTCCCTGTGGAGGTGGCAAAGGGCTGGGATGGAATTCCCAGAGCAGCTGGGGCTGCCCCTGGATCCCTGGCAGTGCCCAAGGCAGGTTGGACACTGGGGCTTGGAGCAGTCTGGGACAGGGGAAGGTGTCCCTGCCATGGCATGGCAGGGGTGGCACTGAATCCCTAATGCCCCTTCCCACCCAAACCAGGCTGGGATCCCATGATTTGTAACCCCAAGGAACTGCAAGGTCCCAAGGAATTGGTGACACCCCAGCACTGATTTCCAGCCTCAAAGCTGCACAAGCCCTCATGGAGAACAATCCCATCTGTCCCAGGAAAAGCTTTCTGTGCCACTTTCCCCTCAGCTTGGCTCCAAGATCAGTGTGGAGTTCTTCCTTCCATTTCCAAGGTCAGCACCAGGTGTTGCTGTTATCCCCAGCAGCACTTCTGCACCCGGAATGGCAGAGGGAAATAAATCAGATTATTTGTCCCGTGCCATTATTCCAGGAACAGCTCCCCAGGGAGTCAGCGCACAATGGGATCTCAAAGAGAAAAGGAGCTCCATTGTCATGGAAAACACCCCAGGGAGGAGGGGATTGAGGGATTTCAGTGTCCAGGTGGAAATGTCCCACCCCAGTCCCTCTCCAGCCATCCCAGAGCTGCGGCAGAGCCACGGTGTCCCCAGTCCCAAGGGAGAGAAGGGAAGGCAGGAGATGCCACAGGGAAAAGAAACGGTCCTGCTTGTAATGGGAGAATTGAGGGGGAGCTCTGGAGGGTGATCCATGGCCTGGCAGATTCCCAGCTCTGATTCCCACTTATCTGGAACCTCCTGACTCCCATCAGCTCCTGGCACCAGGGAATTGATGGTGGCAAAGGGGAGAAGGAAGACGGGAACGTGTTCATTCCCAGCTTTACAGCTGGTACAGGAACACAAGGGCAAATCCTCCCTTCACTCCCAGCTTTACAGCTGGTACAGGAACACTCCCTTCATTCCCAGCTTTACAGCTGGTACAGGAATATGGGGGCAAATCCTCCCTTCACTCCCAGATTTTACAGCTGGTGCAGGAACACAGGGGCAAATCCTCCCTTCATTCCCAGCTTTACAGCTGGTACAGGAACACTGGGGCAAATCCTCCCTTCATTCCCAGCTTTACAGCTGGTACAGGAACACAGGGGCGAATCCTCCCTTCATTCCCAGCTTTACAGCTGGTACAGGAATATGGGGGCAAATCCTCCCTTCACTCCCAGATTTACAGCTGACACAGGAACACTCCCTTCATTCCCAGATTTTACAGCTGGTACAGGAACGTGGAAGCAAATCCTCCCTTCATTCCCAGATTTACAGCTTGGAATGGGAACAAATCCTACCTTAGAGTGTCTTGTTCCCAAAACTAAGGACTAAATTTAAAAAAAAATTTAAAAAAAATTGAGAAGTTGCTGAAAAACTTAAATTCTTGCAGGAGGGAACTGCCCAAAAGCAGGGAGCAGGAAGGGTTTGATGGGAGCATTTCCAGTCAAGCTTTCTCAATTCTCCAGGGAGCTTTTACACCTCCAGGGATATTGTTTTAAAATATCAACTCCAGAGAGGAAATAGCCTTGGGAAGGGAAAACTCTTGGAGAAAATCGAGGAGAATCATCCAGCCCATTACCCACGGCTCAGGGAAGCTCCATGTGCTCATCCAGCCACATCCAAGGGCTGGAAAAGGAGGAGAGTGGGGGAGAGAGGAGTTCTGAATATAGGTGTATCAAATATTTTGGGGGGAAATACAGAGAGGAAACAAAAGAGACAAGGAAATGTCATCCTGCTGCCTTCTACACCTCGAGCAAACCCCTTTTCCTCAGAGGGGGAAGAGCATGGATTCAAACATCCCCAGGAACACTCAGGATATTCCTTCAGGGAATGTGTCTCCAGGAAAACAAATCCTGACAAGATCTCTGCACCAAGGCAGAGCCAGTCCAAACATCCCTCCTGGAAGGAGGAACCTTTTCCTGCTGCAGTTTCGTTCCTCCAGGGCTTTTCCCATCCAGGAGCTCCCTTCCTTTTGCCTTTTCATGGCAAGAAATAAGCAGGGATTTGGAAAAATAAAAAAAAAAATCCTTGTGAGCCATCAGAGGAGCCAAAGGCTGGAGAACACAGGGAAGCATGAAATAAAAGGGTAAAAAGGGCAGATTTTGGTGGGATATTGGGAGGGAATTCCTCCCTGGGGGATGGGAAGGGTTATTCCATTGTGGCCCTGGATCCCTGGCAGTGCCCAAGGCCAGGCTGGATGGGTTGGAGCCCCTGGGACAGGGAAGGTGTCCCTGCCATGGCAGGGTGGCTCTGGATGGGCTTTGAGGTCCCTTCCCACACAAACCACTCCATGATTCCATGAAAGTCCTGAAGACTGTAATGGGAGAGGGAACAGCTCTCAGGGGCTGGGTCCTGGCAGGAGAGAGGCCAGGGCTGACCGGAGCCAGGTCCTGAACATTGTCCCAGCCGGGGCCTGGAATCCTGCTGCTGTACCTGGGGAAACTGAGGCACCTGAGGGTCATTTCCCATCTCTTCCCAGTGTCCTTTCCTGTGTCCCAGGGTCAGATCCAACAGGGACTGAGCAGAATCCTGTGAGCCCAAGGGGCTTGGGGGTGATCCCAAGTGCCCCCAGGCTGGATGGACTGGGAATGGGAATGGGGATGGGAATGGGGATGGGAATGGGACTGGGAATGGGAACAGGAACGGGAATGGGAATGGGAATGGGAATGTCCTGCTACTCCTCCAGGTGCCATCCCAGGATCACTGAGGCTGGGAAAGGTCACTGAGTCCAACCTTGGACCAAATCCCACCATTCCCCTAAAAACTCAACCCTGAGTTTTGGGGTGGGAGCCAGGAAGCCCCAGAGCTCCTCAGGAAGGGCAGGAGGGCCTTTGCCAGAGGCACCTGGGGGTCACAGGGATCACCCAGGCTGGAACAGCCCTCGGAGCCCACACCAGGAGCAATCCTGATCCCTGCTGATGCTGGCTATCCCTGTACAGAATTTTGACCAGATACAAACCCAGACAGTTCCCTGGCTGTGCCAGCTCAGCCCCTGCTCTACACCCTGCACAGCTCCAGTGGCATTCCAAGGCTGTTGAGAGCCAAATCCTGCTTCTCATCCCTGAACAAACAGCCTGAAACTGCCCTGAAATCCAAGACAACCCCAGATCTCCTCTGCTGGCAGCAGGAGCAGAATCCAGCCCGAAACATTCCAAGTTTCCTGGTGTTGTTTGTGGGTTTTTATAAAAAATCAATGTCATTTACAATTACATAACTGCAAAAAAGCAGCTGAAAAACTTCAGGATGGAGCTTCTATTTTATCCAACCTTTTCTCCATTAATCTTCCCACACAACTGCTGTCACCATTAGGCTGCCAAAGGAAAATTCTTTGGATCCTTTCAGTTTGGCAGCTCCGCAGGTGGCACTTACCTGCTCTGCTTCCAGCCCGTGCCGCTTCCCCAGATCCCCGTGGATCCCCCTGAGCCTGAGGTATCAGGGATATCAGAGAGACAGACCTCCAGCACCCACCCTGCAGCCTCCAGCCCTGGAAATCCACAGGAAGGAGGTAAAAATTCCCAAATTCTCTGGCAGCAGCCGCTGGTGTGTGAAGTTTGCAGCCACCTGGGATTCCCACCCTGGGAATGGCTGAATGAGCCCTGCTGGAATCTCTGGGATGGCTGGCAGCATTCCCACGGAATCTGCAAGGAACTGGAGCAGCTTTGGGGCTGTCAGATTTGATCCTTTGAAGGGATTTTTGACAGGAATTGAAGCTTTTTTTGATGGAGAGGGGGAGGTTTTGCCGTGAGCAGAAAGGGGCTGCTTCCCTCGGGAGGAGCTCTGAATTCTCCCCCATTTCTGCAAAGTCTGGGAGCTCACAGGGAGCAGCGTCAGGTCAGGACTGTTTGTGCTTCCAGCCTCATCCCCCAGGTGCTGCGGGGATTTTGACAGTAATTGCATTAATTGATTTCCTCCAAGGTGAGCCCGGAGCCTCTGGAGTGGAGCAGGGATGGGAACGTGGCACAGGGACCTTCCCAAACCTCGGGGTCCCTCCTGTCCCCAGAGCCCCCAGCTCCAGGTGCCACCTCTGGAATCACCTCCACCCCTGCTGCTCCCTCCCTGGCGGTGTCCCCTGGAGCCCCTGGGATGGTGGGAGGTGTCCCGGGCTGGGAACAGGAGGGGCTTCAGGGCCCTCCCAACCCAAACCATTCCGGGATCCCACGATTCCCCACACGGGGCCAATCACTCCAACCCCTAAATGGGGATTTTCGCAGCACCAAATTTCCCTGCAATTCCTGTGCCACAAATCCCAGAATTTAGGAATGGGGAGGTTTCAGTGGCAGCTCTGGGGGCTGACCCAGGCACCACTCCAGGGCTGTTCAATCCCAAAAATTCCAGCCCAAACCTCCACAGGGAGACTCCAGACTGGCCCAGGAGTTGCACATTTGTTTTTCAGCAGATTCAGGGAACAAAGGAACTTCCAAACATGGTCCTGGTGCTGTGGGATCAGTCTGATGTGGAGGTGACCCTTCCCTTTTATCCTTCATTATCTGAAACCTCATTTTCCCGCTTCCCCCCTGCTGCCCTAAGAGCAGGGATGTGGCAGCCTCTTGGATTGGAAACATCTCCAGGTTTGAGGAGAAAGGGTTTTTCCCTTTTTCCCACCTGGCTGCCAGGAGAGCCTTCAAATCCCTTGGAATGACAAGGAATAAACCTTAACTTAAGGAATTGCTCCCTGAACTTGGTTTGGAAGCCAAACTCCCTGAGAGGGAGAATTTTCCATCCCCTCCAGCATCCAAACACAGAGCAGTTTTCCTCTGGATTTGCCAGGTCCAGTGAATTTCATGGGAGGGAACAGGGCTCAGGAAGCGGGGAGTTAGCAGGGAATTGTCTCTCCAGGCACAGGGCAGGACATGGAATATTCAGCACCACCCTCGCCCAGGTGTCCCAGGGTGGCCCACAGGCTGCTGTGCTGGCCCTGTCCCCTGGGAAGCTCCAGCCTCCTCCTTTCCAGGTGCTGTTCCTCTTGGGAATGTGAGGTTTGGGGTCAGGGCAGGTGCAGAGGAGCCTCCAGCCCACTCCAAGGGGTGTCCAGAATCATCCCCTAAGGCAGGGAGGCTGGGAATTCCCTCCCACATTTCCCCCTGTCACAGCTCACTGCCACATCCAGAGGTGATGCTCAATCCTAAATAAAAGTGTAGGTGATGCCTAATCCTAAATGAAGGTGCAGGAGGTGCCTAAATCCCAAAGGAAACTGTAGGTGATTCCTAATCCCAAATAAAAGTGTAGGTGATGCCTAATCCTAAATGAAGATGATGCCCAATCCCATAAGGATGTAGGAGGTGCCCAACCCCATATAGATCAGCTCCAGCCACATCTCAGGACCAAAGCCTTGAACAAGCCAGGTCTGAACAGTAAAATGAGCTCAGGAAGTTTTTCCTTCCTGAGATTCCTTTTTAATTAAAGCAGAACATCTCCAGTGGTGCCAGCCATGGAGCAGGAAGAGCCTTGGGGTGTGGCTGAACTCACAAGGGAAGCAGGAGAGCATCTCCCCTCCCTGCAGCCCCTCAGCAGCCAAAACAGGAGCTCCCCCAGCCAGGAGCTCCCAGAGAATTCCAGCCCTTCAGGAACTGGGAAAAATGAAAAGGAAAATAAACAGGAGCAGAAAACCCCCAGGCTCTGAAGTTCAGAGGTTCGGGGCGGGGTGGGGGTGGGGGGTGAAAGGGAACAATCTGTGTGTCTGAGAGGCAGAAAACAGATACCATTCAATATTCAGTATTCAGTATTCAAATCTTCTTTGTCCTGCTGAAGATGGATTCATTTCCCAGCCTCTGGATGTGTCCCATGGATCTCCCCTTCCCTGCACATTTCAGGGCTCCTTTCAAAGCTGTTCTTTTCCCTTTCCCCTCGGGCTGCCTGGGTCCAGGATAATTCCAGCAGGGCCAGGGAAGGGGGGAAGTGCCCCAAAAGCTCAGGGATGGGGCTCCAAGCACCTCACCTGGCTGTGTCCCTGCAATGTCCCACGAAAAGGAGGGACAGGACACAGGGAACGGAAAGGATGGGATATTGGGAGGGAATTCCTCTCTGGGAGGGTGGGGAGGGGCTGGGATGGAATTCCCAGAGCAGCTGGGGCTGCCCCTGGATCCCTGGCAGTGCCCAAGGCCAGGCTGGGCACTGGGGCTGGAGCAGCCTGGGACAGTGGGAGGTGTCCCTGCCATGGCAGAGGTGGCACTGGGGGGATTTAAGGTCCCTTCCCACCCGAGCCATTCCATGTTCCCTGATTTGATGGTTAACTTTGCTGCTGAAGCCCCCTTGGAGCTGGCAGAGCCCATGCACAGGCACTGCAGGGTATCCCTTCCCACTCGAGCCATTCCATGATTCCCTGATTTGATGGTTAACTTTGCTGCTGAAGCCCCCTTGGAGCTGGCAGAGCCCATGCACAGGCACTGCAGGGTCCTGAGGCCCTGGGCCTGTCCTGAGCTCCAAAGGCTGGAGAGGGACTGTGGGCTGGGACCTGGAGTGCCAGGGCAAGGGGGAATGGATCCCACTGACAGAGGGGAAGTTTTGGTTGCAGATATGGAAAACTCCCTCCCTGTGAGGGCGGGGAGGGGCTGGGATGGAATTCCCAGAGCAGCTGTGGCTGCCCCTGGATCCCTGGCAGTGCCCCAGGCCAGGGGTGGCACTGGGTGGGGATTTAAGATCCCAAACCAATCCAAAATATTCAATGACTTTTTTTTAACCTCTGGACAGAGTTTTGGGGTCCCCAGGAATGGGGGGTGGCTCCTGGCCAGGCCTGGAGCCACCAAAATCCAGAGAGCACTGGAGCAGAGCTGGGCTGGGCCCAGTTCCAGGGCATTGGCAGGTCCAGGGTGCCCCATTCCTGATGGCAAACAGGGAATTTGATAGGAAGAGGCCACGAGGACCTGACTGTTCAATTTGCTCCAAAGAATTCCTGTTCAAATCCATCCTTCCCAAATCCAGAGGTGTTTCCATTTGCTTCATTTCCCCCCCTCACTTCTTCAGCAGTGAAATGGAAAATGGGGGAAAAAAAGAGATAATTGGGAGGATGCCAGCTGTGAGCTTAAAATAGATCCAAATCCTTCCTCTTCCCTACCTGCAGAAGGAAAAGAAGGAGGTATTTAAATATCTATCTCTATAAACACATTTATTTATGGATTAGCCTTTTATTCCTTTAAGGAAGGCTAGGAATATTGGCTCTGCCAGGAAATGCCAATTAAAGCAGCCCTGTCATGTGTGGCACAGCCCAGGACCTTCAACCCGAGCTGATTCCCAAATGAAGCCCCTGGATCAGCCACATGTCCCCTCCAAAAACTGGGAGGAAGGAGGATTGAATCCTTTGGGATGGGCAGGCATCAGGGACCCCCCAGGGGCAGGATCCACAGCCCAGCCAAGATCTGGCTCCTGAGATCTTCCCAACTGATCCTTCTGTGCAAGCCTGGAAAAATCCCACTTCACTGTCTCCCCCACGCTGGATTCCCAGTGTAATTCCCAAAGGAGCAGCCACACCTCGGCTCACTTGGGCATTTGTTTGATCTCTCCCAGGTTTTTGCCTTCAAACACACACAAGGAAATGAGATATCCAAAGTTTCCCTATTTTTAATTTTTGTTTTGTTTTGTTTTGTTTTGGAGCAGGCCTGTGAAATCCAAACATTTTTACTCCTTTGGTGCTGCTGGGTTAAAGCAGCAGGTGCAGAAATCCTGGCACTATTTCTGTGCTCCCAATATTTTGATATGGATGGAATATTTCACCTCCCCGCATTCAAAACAAACAGCCCCAAAATTCCCTCAATTCCTTGGGAGAATTTCCCAGCTGGAAGCTCAAGCATTTATTTAATTTATTTGCATGAAAAATGAAACAAACCCGAGGAAAACAGCGAGAGCCCCCTTTGGATGTTTCTGGGGCTCCCCAAAGCTCTGCTGCCCGGGGCTGTCGCATTCTCTGGGCTCTGAGGCAGCAGGGCTGGCATTAGGGCCGAGTGGTGGCTTCCATGGAAACCCCAATTTCCAAGTGTTCTGTGCCTTTCTGCTTCCACGCTGGCTCCAGCAGGAATTGTTCCTGCAGGGCTTGGCCAGAGCAGGGAACTCTTCCCAAAGGTTTGGGGGGTGCAGAACGCATTTAAGGCTCCTTTTGCCCCAACACCCTGGGCTGTGGGGTCACATCTGTCCCCAGGGATTGTGGGGTCACACTCATCCCCGGGGTCTGTGGGGTCACATCTGTCCCCAAGGATTGTGGGGTCACACTCATCCCTGGGGTCTGTGGGGTCACATCTGTCCCCAAGGATTGTGGGGTCACACTCATCCCCAGAGCCTGTGGGGTCGCACCCATCCCCAGAGCCTGTGGGGTCACATCTGTCCCAAAGGGATTGTGGGGTCACACCCATCCCCAGGTGGCTCCTTGGGTCCCAAAGCCCAGCCCAGCCCAGGCAGGGCTTTGCAGGATGGAAACATCCAGCTCATATCCAGCTGTGCCCAGCGGTGCCAGGCTCTGCTCCTGCCCCTGGAGATGGTTTGGTGCTGGCAAAGGATCCCATTCCCAGCCCAAGGGGACCTGAGCCCCCTGTCTGGGGACAAGCAGCCTTTCTTTCTGCCGCTTGTTCTCCTGAGAGGCAAAAATCTCCACCTTTGTATTCCAGGGGCTCTGGGAGCACCAAATCCAGCCTAGGAAGGTTGATCTGGGAATCATGGAATGGTTGGGGTTGGGAGGGACCTTAAAGCCTGTCCAGTTCCACCCCCTGGAACTCCTCCCAGAGTCCCAGGCTGCTCCAAGCTCCATCCAGCCAGGCCTTGGGCACTGCCAGGGATCCAGGGGCAGCCACAGCCTCTGCAGGAATTCCATTCCAGGCCTCCCCACCCTCCCAGGAAGGAATTGTTTCCCAAAATCCAAGCCCCATCCTGCCCCATTTGATCCCAGTCCTGTAATTTCTCCCCCTGCTGCTGGTCCCTGAAAGCTCAGCAGGGCAGAGGATGTCCCCTGCCTGGGGCCAACCCCAGGGGATAAAACCAGGGATAAACCTGCTGCCCACTCACCCAGCAGGAACCGCTCAGGAGGGCGAGGGAAGAAATCCCAGAAATGCCCTGGGATGCTCCAATGGATACAGGTGGGGAGGGGGGCCAGGGAAGGGGCTCCAGTCACCCGGTGAGGCTGGAGACAGGAGCTTGGAGAGGATCCTCCCTCCCTTTGCTCCCTTCCAGGATAAATACTAGTACTAATACTAATACCAGTACTAATACCAGTACTAATACTAATACTGATACTAATACTATCCAGCAGCACAAAGTTTTAGGATTTCCTTTCCAGGGGATTTCAAGCTTTTCTTTAATCCTTTTTGCCTTCTCCCCGGTCTATGTTTGAGGTGAAAATGAAGTTTCAAAAGAAGCCAAAGGTTTTGTTTGGAACAACTTCCAAATAGTTGTCTTCCTGTCACCTTGCAGGGGCACCCAGGGGATATTTTGGGGAGGGAATGGTGGAATTTCCCCACAATAATTCACTGAATTTGTCAGGGAATTCAAACTACAGAATCCCAAATCCATTCTCCACTGGAAGGAGGAAAACTCACCCAGCTCAAGGGATAATTTTCAAATGACTTGTTGGTTAATTAGCAATATTTCTGTATCAGCTCAATTATTTCTTATTGGACTTAATTAGGTCCAATCAGCTTTGCTGTGGCTGCCTGAGGAATTACCCAGAGCTCAGATGCAGGGAATGAGCTGCTTTCCCAAATAACTGCAAACATGGAGAGAATTTGCAAAGGCTGGGGCCATGTCCCACCAGGTGATACCTTGGAATTTCATCGTCAGGTTTGCTTTGGCTTTGGAATGTTTTCGTGGGGAACATTTTGGATTCCAGCTCCAGCTGGCCTTGGCCATCCCACTGTCCTTTGCCAGCTAAGTAAGAAAAATTGCTTCCCTCTAATAATAAGGAGATATGAGTGGATCATTTGGAGTGGATTTCAGGAAATGCTGCTCCGCATGCAAACCTGCTGCTCTTTTCTTCACAAACCCCTTTTGCCAGGCTGCACCTGCCCAAAAAAAACACAGCAAAAAAACCAGTGAAAAACCTTTTGGAGAAGAGAAAGAGCTGAAAGCAAAGCCAGGGCTGGGCCGGGCTTTCCCCACCCGGGAACTCGGCCCGGCCCGGCTGTGCCACAGGGCTGGGATGAGCACGGAGAGGGAGGGAACTCGGGAGGATGTTCATGGTCGGGCAGCTTTTATTTCCTTGGGTTTGTGGCAATAAATCATGAATAAAACAGCCCCGGCCCACCTGGTGGGGAAGCACTTGGGATGCTGATTATCCTGAGAGGGAGCCAAGGGGAAAAACTCCCACTGCTTTCAACAGGCGGCAGGGAAAAACGAGCCGGGATGCGCCGGGAAAACGGCAGCAGAGGCTCCCTGGAGCTGCCAGAGATCTGCTGGCATGGATACGGGAACTGCTGGCCTCTTCCCACTCGGTGCCGAAAGGTCACGGCCGCTGCTGGGGCGTTGGGAAGGATGTTGCAGTGCTAAAAAAATGGGAAAATGCTCCCGAGCACGGACACGAGCTCGGGAAAAACCACGCGAGTTATCTGAGGGCAGCTGGCTGAGCTCAGGCAATGTTTGTGCTGCTGCCACCGCCCCCGCCCTGCAGGGCACAAGCTCAGCCTCCCAGTCCCGCTTCCCCCCGTGTTTCCGGACAGGGAGTGGGATTTTGGGCCGGCTGCCCCCCAAGCCGCGGCTGCTGCACGTTCGCAGCTTTGCCACAATAAAAAAAGCAACTCGCCGGGAGAGGCTGGAGAGAACCAGGCTGTAACGACTCCATCTATTGGGTAAAAATATACGGCTCCAAATGCACAGGGAAAATTAATTCCGAGGGAAAAAAAAATATATCAGAGGGGATTCGGAGCAGTTACCGGCACTTACGGCTTAATTGGACACAATTAGAGGAATGTTCCTCGGTACTGTTTGAAAGCAAAACGAAGGTAACGGCAGCCGCTTGCACAGATCCGAGCTCAGCAATCCCGGGGAGATGCCAATCCACATCGCGAGTTATTCCCGTCGCACAGGCTGTTAAGGGAAAGGGGCTTTTTCGGTGTCCGATCAGGGCAGGAGGAGCCCCTGACCCCGAAGGGCTCCGCAGGCTCGGGGTGAGGGGCAGCGAGGGGCGGGGGCGATGCTTCCCGGAACGCGTTTCTCCCTTTCCCATCCGTTCCACGGGAGCCGAGGCGCGGGGAGCAGAGCCCGGCGCCCCCTCCAAAGCCATCCCCCCCTCCCCAGAGAGCAGCGGCCGCACGGAGCCCGCTGCAAGCCTCGCCTCCGTTACCCCCGGCTTTTCTTGATATTATGTTCTCCCCCGGGGCTGCTGAAAAGCAGAAAAACAAACTCCTGCCGGAGGAGGGAGGAGGCAGCGGGGGGGCCGGGGCCGGCGGCAGCCGGGGGATAACGGGGGGCGGAGGAGGAGGAGGAGGAGAAGGAGGAGGAGGAGGAGCGGGGGGCTACTCCGGGAAAGCAGCAGCGCGATCGGCGCCGAGCATCGCTCCCTCCGCCTCCCGAGCGCCGAGCGGCCGGGACTGGCACCTCGGCAAGCTTCGTCCCGCTCTTCCTCCTCCTTAGCCTCCTCCTCCTCCTGCTGCTGCCGCCGCTCGCAGCCCGCGGCCGGGGCGCGCCCGGCGGAGCGCTCGGCGATGGCAGCGCGGGGC